>NW_025064911.1:68761-382750 GCF_019112545.1 Guyanagaster necrorhizus
ATCATATTTCGATCATAGTCTTTTTATTTTTAGCATGTCCTCTTGTAATAGTATTAGTGCATTTAGGGCCAAGTGCTGGGACCTCACATGCAGCCTAACACATCTGGTATCAGTCTGTTACTAGGCCATGCACTCTGCTTATTGTTACTCCAGTTTATCATTATGATAGCGAGGTTTCTGTGTGCTCTAGTCCTATTTTCTGTTACATGCTTACTGGCCTGGAATGCAGCCCATGTATTCACAATTTTCACAATTTTACATGCCTGAACGAGGAGAGGGCGTGTCACTGTGGAGGTGAATACTTCGACAAAGCATTTGTCTTGCATCTGAAAAATGCCGGCATGGCAATGAAGATGACTGTGCATGATACGCCACAGCACAATGGGGTGGCTGAAAGGTATAATCGCACAGTTATCGAAAAAGTCAGGGCTATGCTGCATTCAAGCGGCTTACCTCGCTTCCTATGGGCTGAGGCTGTTCGCCATGCTGTCTGGGTCCTCAACAGAACATCGACAAAGGCTCTAGATAGAATGACTCCTTATGAAGCTGTCACAGGGAAGAAGCCAGATCTAAAAGGGTTGCAGGAATGGGGAGAGAAATGCTGGGTACGCCTTGAGACTAAGGCTATGAAGCTGGGTGGCCACGTACGTGAAGGTCAGTGGATTGGATTCAATGAAACAAGCAATGGATCCCATGTCTACTGGACAGAGAGCAAGACGGTGTCCATCGAGCGAAATGTCTATTTCAACACAACTCGTATTGCCACTGACGATCTTGAAGGGGAGGAAGACATTGAACTACACAAGATTCTGTCAATGCCAAAAACTCAGCCCAATCCACCTACTGCAAAGCCATCACAGGTATCACCTACCCCCGAAGCCCAGCCTACAGTCCAACCCATAGTTGAAGAAACCCGTTCTGGACACACTCAAAAGCCTAGCCAGTGGGTGCTGGACCTCATCTCTGGCAAAGGCAGTGTATCGGCATGCCCAAGTGATCCTGTGGTATCTGTTGGTGTTCAGTTACCAGTTGCCAATGAAAACAACGAACCTCTCGAGTTTGAGGGAGAAGGAGAGGCAGATTGGTTGATGATACTCGAGGATGCTGACTTCCTTGAGGAGTATGCTATGGCCATTTCAACAGCCGATGCAGAAGCCTTAGAGCCACACAGTCTAACTGAAGCGAAGCGTCAGCCTGATTGGCCTTTGTGGGAAGGTGCAATACAGGAAGAGCTTGCGATGTTAAAGACTGCAGGGACTTGGAAAATTGTCGAAAAACCAGTTGGAGCAAATGTCATGGGCTCGAAGTGGGTCTTTCGAATCAAGAAGGACGCTGAGGGAGGCATAGTCAAGTTCAAGGCTCACTTGGTAGCACAAGGGTTCTCACAAGTACCTGGTGTTGACTACTTCGACACTTATGCCCCTGTTGCAAGGCTTGCATCTATCCGTTCAATCCTTACTATGGCTGCGGCACTCGACCTAGAGCTCTATCAAGTCGATATCAAGGGTGCATACTTGAATGGAAAGCTCACCAACGAAGAAATCATTTATATGCATCAACCTCCTGGCTATCCTGAGCCTGGCTCCCATCCTGGTCAAGTCTGCCATCTCATAAAGACTCTGTATGGTTTGAAGCAGAGTGGTCGTTGCTGGTATCAACGTCTCGTTGAGATTTTGGTGGTGCAGCTGGGATTCAAGCAGTGCGACGTTGATCAAGCCGTGTTTTACAAGCAGGAGGGCCGAAACTTGACTATCATTGCTGTTCATGTTGATGACTGCACCATCGCAGCATCATCATTGCGTCTAGTGCGAGAGATAAAGGAAGGTATGGCAAAATACATGGAAGTCACAGATTTGGGGGAGCTGCACTGGATTCTCGGCATCGAGATCACGCGTGACCATGAGTCACGCTCCGTTTCTCTTTCCCAATGCTCGTACATCGATGCCATTGTTCATCGCTATGGCTTTGAAGACCTCAAACCAGTCTCTACACCAATGGATATTAATCTCCGTTTGTCTTCCTTTCCTGCACCAGCCTCCATCCGAGAAATTGCAGCCATGAGAGATGTCCCTTACAGGGAGTCTGTTGGCTCCTTGATCTGGGTTATGCTCAGGACATGCTCTGATATTGCATTTGTCATGACAACAGTCTCGAAATATTCAATGGCTGCTGCAGAGGCTCATTGGAAGGCTGTAAAGCATATCTTTCACTACCTGAAGGGCACGAGGGATTACCGGCTGACGTTTGGGGGAAACGGAAAGGTTTTGCATGGTTATGTGGATGCTGATGGGAGCATGGCAGAGGATAGGCATGCCATTACTGGGTACGCTTTCATGCTGAATGGTGGAGCTGTTTCGTGGTCGTCTAAAAAGCAGGAGATCATCTCACTTTCAACCACCGAGTCTGAATACGTGGCTGCAACTCATGCATCGAAGGAGGCACTCTGGCTTCACAGTCTGCTCTCTCAGGTTTTCTCACCGATTACTGAGGCTACAACTTTATTCTCAGACAATCAGTCTGCTATTGCGCTCTCAAAAGATTATCAGTATCATGCCCGAACCAAGCATATCAACATTCGCTTCCACTTCATTCGCTGGGTCATCAGTGAAGGCTCCCTTCATCTTGTCTACTGTCCCACCAAGGACATGATTGCCGATGCTCTCACCAAGCCTTTACCTTCAGCCAAGGTGAAGCACTTTGCTACTGAGCTTGGACTTCGCTCTGCTTGAGGGGGAGTGTTGGATTAGCAAGCAGGAGCTCCGTCATATCCCGCTGGCCAAGCTCGATACCCCTTTATGTCGGGATGGACTATATATATTGAATATGGTCTGTCAAGCACCCTCACCGTGTTTCTGCTTATCACTATACTGTGTGAAGGTGAGTATCTACTTATATTACTTCGTTTATGTCACTGATTGGTATTCTGTAGTCTACGTTATAGCTAACAGCATAATCTATTAGGTACAGTGAATACAACACCACATTTCTGCTTATCGCTACGCTATGTGAGGTCTACGTTATAGCTAACAGCATAATCTATTAGGTGCTACAAACGCGTGTCACTTTCTTAGACAGAAGTATATCTATCCCATGATAACCAGTCTAATTTACTGTCATTGTTTCTTGAAGATCGCCAGCTTGATAATTACTGCTTGCTTGCTCTTGTGACTTCATTTCACCTACTCGGCTGGAATCAGCATCATACTATATCATCTTGGATTTCTCGTTTCTTCCCACTCTCATCATGATTTCTCACCACAGGAATTTGTTTTCTCGCAGCTGGATTCCTTTCCGTCACCTTGATGGCTGGTTTTGCCACCTTTTTGCAACAATGGGGCCTTCTCTTGAACCTAGAGAACTGGGATGCTTCCCCTTCCATAGTATTTCTGATGGCCCTTGCGACATTTCTCATGTTTTCGACCCTGCGCATGGTCTATGTAGACCGCCTCCATAAAAATTCAGCAAGAGCTATTGGTGCCCGTATCATGAAGCGAGTTAAAGGCAAATGGCCTGGAAATGCCGATATCTTTGCAGCAATGGTCGGTCCCTGGGCAAACGGCTACCCTAGTAAGACATTGTATCTTGGTACCACAGAACAGCTTTTTCAGTGCAATGTCATACAGGTGATGGTCTAGGAGAAATGACAGACATGCATGGACCTGACTTTAACCCTGACTGGAGATAATCCATTAATTTCATCGAAGGTTTGAACCAGCTTGTCTACCCACAGACAGTATATAACACCCGGGAATGTGTACGGAGAGTCAAAGAATAAAAGTTGGTCCAAGAGAATGAACGCAGATGCTCTCTGGCTGGGAGTCGAACCCAGCTTTCACGCGAACGTCTTCTGTGCTAAACACAATGACAGGCGCGTGTACTAACCGATATACTACCAGAGATATATGTAGCGTGCTCTTCCCAGTACTGAATACCTAAACTGCAGCTTTCTTCATCTTGTGAAACTGACAATCTAAAGAAAATGTTGTTTAGAGTTTCAGAATGCGATATCGTAAACCGTGAAGACGTATCAGGTTTGTGTCTCTTCCAATCATCCTTCTGGCATGCTTGACCGCAGTACGAGACCTAAAGGACGTGTTAGCCTCTAACATTGCGGGAACCAAGATAGCTTACCAGATGACAGGACGAACATTGCTGGAATTCCGCAGCACGCCTTTCTTTCTGTGTACAATAGGGCTTTCCGCATTTCTTGAAAGTCGCTCCTTTGGCGTCAGGATGCTCATTGGCCCAATTCCAGACATCGTCTTTCATCCACAAGTCCTACACCAGCCAAAGATAATCATGTGCATCTTCCGGTCCATTCCAGCCTAGCGCATTCATATTCAATTGTTCTACAAAACCCTGACTACAACAGAGAAGAGATACAGTACTGAGAATGCTTACTAGGGCGTTTGATCTTACCGAGAACCTTGACAATTACGTGAGGGTTGCCTTTGGACGCGATCCTCAGAGACTGGCGTGATTCCTCGCAATCACCCCAGAGTTTAAACGCAGCTCTTGCTGCGGTATAAGTCATGGAACACGGACTGTTACCCAGATTTTTCTCGACTTCCGGAGAGAACAATCTGCGTTCCGGGGCTTTGAACACTGTTCCGTCGCGGAAAGGAGGCATGTAGACTTTACGGTCGACAATGAAATCCTCCATCCAGGGACGGGCCAAGTACAATGCATCTGAGTAGCGCTCAAGGCGACAAAGAATAGGTCCAAGATGACTACGCTGACGCATATTGTCTCTGGGACCAAGACGAAGTATCTCGATGATGGTCTGACTGATAACGCGTCAAAATCACGTATGATGTAGATCAAAATAGAAAAAAACCTACGCCGAGGACTTGTAGTCTCCACTCTCAAAGAACATGCGTACCTGTGCTTGAAAAACGCGCATATATGGACGCGTCTCGAGGATCTCCCGGAACCTGCCGACATGAGGACCATTATCGCCGAAGTAGTTGGACCCGAGACACGTTTTGAGCAATTTTTTGGCCTAAAATTCTCTAAGGTGACGCGTCGGTGCATCAGAGATCAACGCATCATCCATTGCCGCTGTGGCTAGCATGTCCAATCTGTTCTCCCAATCAGGTATAAGGAACGAAATCCCGATGAAGGCGTCGAAATTGTTGTGGTTCTCTATAGCCCTCAATAGATACAGGGCCGCTTCGTTTGGCTTTCTTTTCCGGCAGCGCCAATTTCGTAGTTAAAAAGGCTTGGGACTAAGCTGTAGCACAGAGGAAACAAAGGGGAGTGCCCACTTACGTTGAGAAGCAGCTGACACCACCCCGCCTCCTGCAAGGCTTGTAGAACGCTCAATCCAACATTACGATTCATGTTCAAGGAGAGTCAGTTGATGGTGAAAGCAAAGGCGCGAAATTTTTCAATTATAGAATCTGTGGCGAACAGCATCGCTTTCACGTGGTCGTGGTTACCGTGACTGACCCTGGTGACTGAAGTGACTAGAGTAGTAAGGCAGAGTCTGTTTCTGTATCCATCTCTCTGCCACCTCTTACATACTGTTCATTTGCGTGCTTTTGTGGCTCTCACTCATCGTTTATCTGTACTTTTCTAGCTCCACTTTTTCTAGCTTCACTAGGCCTTCAATAATTTAATTTTTCTGAGGATGATAACATCCACCATGGGAACTTTAGGATACCCCCATGGAGACTCGATGCAGGTTTCTCCCATCTCTTGGGTCGTTGACAGCTTCCTATTGAGATGAAAGATTCCGATTAATTTGAGGCTCTGTACTCCGTCCTATGCGACTTCTGCTGCTCTAAGATTACCTGTCACCATAGTTATCGCCGGTCTCGAGCTCGCCACGAGTGCTACGCCTGCAATATTACTTTGTTATTTCTTTCATTTGTTTCAAGTTCAACCATATTTTTAATCTCGGTCCGGCTAATAAAATAGCGTCTGCACCATAGGGCTCATATGTTTCCTCCAACGCCGCAGATATCAAAGCCATTGAAGGCGGGGAAAGAAGCGAGGAGCAGATGAAGGCCAATACAGGTAGAGATACGGTGGCGAAATATCGTAAGTAACGATATAGGGAGAATTATTAACTTCTCGGGCCAGCAGAGTGGGTTTCGGACCCGAATGTCGGCCGCGTATTAATCGTGTTACTAACCGATGGTACTCTCTCAGAGTCCACCCGGGGCATGAACGTCGACCCAATCTCGTCGTATTTGGGTGGACCGCCGGCGTTATCGTAAGCCGGGAGAGCATCCTTGTCGCCCTGAACCTCCTGAGCAGTACCCACTGCCCGCATGCGTGCCGGAGGGTGATAAGCCGTTGGTATACTAGTTAACCGAGGCAACGTATACCCTGGCGTAGAAACGGAGTGTGCACGAACGGGCCTGGGGGATCTAAAGAAATTCCACACAGGTATTTGACGTGCTCTCAGTTGCATCATTCTGTAGAGAGTTGCAGGAGATTGGTGGAATGAAGACAGATATGAACGCACCTCCGTGATATTACAGACAGAATGAGAATGCAGACCAAGGCAATAAAAATCCATTCCAAAGTCGACTTTGCAGATGATGGTTTGAGCTGACCGAGGATAAAAACTGTGATGGTCGTACCTTGGTGGCGCTATTTGAAGACCCGATTCCAAGGGAAGCGCCGTTGGTCGCCTCCGCTGCTGTGACGGTAGAGGTCGGGCCGGAAGTGTTTTGGCGAATAGCGATCATTGCATCCCCTTCCTTTGAATACAACGTTGTTTTATATACAGAAATCCCTCGGAAGGTGTGCTTCACTCGTGCCAAAGACACCTGTTGGAAAGAAGATAGCAATGCAATGTGACTTTTAGGGCTAGTGTCCACGACCCTGTGAACCATGGCGTGAGCACTGAACAGGTGAACTCGACCAACAGATCGTCCATATCGAGAAACATCACGTGCCTGATGAAATTCCCAGCGGGACAAATATTTTGCATTCTCTTCTTTCTTCATGCGGCCGACGCTTAGCCTCTTCAAGGGGAGATCTGCTTGGAAAGGTGAATAGTTCTTGTTTGATTGGTATTTGCTGGTTAATCGCGTGTGCTAGGTCCGTATTTTGTGGCCTTTTCCAACCTTAAAGATGCCGCCCAACGGAATGTCGCGATAAAGACTCAAGCCCGGGCATGCACGATTCTACCCAACTTCGTTGGGTGAGTTTTTCTTTGGAGGCTTGACTCTGAGAAATGACTAATGCATGTACCCAGCATTCGATTTCTCGTTCATAACGGCAAGCAGTACCTACCCGTACTCGTGACGCAGGACATGGTGGGACACAAGCTGGGCGAGTTTTCGCACACGAGGAAGAACAATCCAACAAAGTGAGCCACTTGTGATGTTCACATTAACACTGACCTTACGTTCGACGCAGACAAAAGATGACGAAGGAATCCAAGAAACGGTGACAGGTCAACACTGTACCAAGCATGTCTTTATACGTTGCAATTCATTTTCCGTCACGCTTTCCCTGGCACCTCCGTTCTTGTCGTATGAGAAGTGTGAACCTTTCCTTGTGAAGAGTACCTGCCGCTTTCCGAGCCTGTGAACATACCGAATATGCATATGGAGATAAACGTCGTCCGTGGTTTTATCTTAATTTACGAGCGGGGAACCATCTTCCTTTTCCCTGCATAACATTAGGTTAGTCGACTGTCTTGGAAACGTTCCATTCAGTTTCCTGGGCACCAGTGACAGCAGCTCGGCTTGAGACGTGTAGGTTCTGTCTCTTCTGAGAACCAGATGCCGGCTTCTCTGTGTTGACAATGCTATTCAGACGTCAAAAGCTATTCCGGTGGTATCTTTCTTGCACACTGTACCTCTTGTATAAACTAAGGCTATATTTCTTTGGCGGCTTCAGACGGCGTGCGAGGGCCCGTCAACATGCCGGAGTGTGTTCAGGTATGTTCATGCTTCTTCACCCAATCACACTGCGGTTAATATTCCTCTAGGCTTCTTGTCATGGTCTTCTTCCACGCTCCCAGTAGCTTTTAAGGACTCCTCAGATGTATTGCTATTACAGAGGTGCAATCTAACACGTGATGTCCTGTGTCCGTTCACGTTGTCACTTTCACGCATGCAACGCTCGAATCTTGGGTCTGTTAAGTGGCCTCAAATGCACAATCACTACTACTCGATAAATCTTTCTGGCCTTTGGCGGGAGTCACGGTGGTGACTCTGTCACGCTTCAAATATCATTGATCCTCTGTTCACCGCTTCAGATTTCACCTTGCGAAGAATGGAGTAAAATTCCATTCTTCTAGCCGAAGTTCGGATATTGATACCGTCGACTCCGCCGACGGGCTGAATGGTTCTGGTCTAAGTCGATGTTCTCAAACAATGAGCGGGGGACCCCCAAGCCTCTATGTCAGGTCTCCTCCGAGCGATCTTTTCATCAGATGAAAAGTGATAACTCTGACCGAGGCACCGGCCTGCCTGCGAAAATCAATCATCAGATTTGGCCAAATGTAGATACCCCCGAAAATTTTGAAGTGTGGCGCTACTCTATGATTGCACTGTCAAACAGCGAATTCATGATTGTTGCCACTGAAGAAATCCCATATGGAAATCCATTGACGGCCCTGCCTCTCTGAAGGCAAGTATACCACGAAAAATTCAGACATGGGACCACAATTGAGAGCAGAATATTGGTCAAGGGACAACTTTCATTATGTACACGAATGTTCGAAAAGACGTTTGGTGTAAAAAGAGTTACCTAGGTGATTGGCGTCCCGGATCTAACCGGTCCTTGTCGCCGTCAATGCCATTGCCAAACAAAGCCTTCCTTGTCCTCCTCACCATTTCAGACAGCGCCTAAACGTATTTCCTCATCATTGTGGATAACGACGGCGACGACAAGGGTGATTGTCGCACGATTTTTATGACCGGGTACTTTTTCTTTGCTAACACCAGCTTTTGCTTGCTCTGAGTAGGCAGAGCGGTACAGGACCCTGTATCAAGATATTCATACAATCAATTCAGTAACATGGCCTACAACATCACGGCGACATCGCTGACTCCAACACGGCCAGCGCCCCAGGCTCCGCAACGACGAGGACCTGACAGCCCACAGTTGTACAGTAGTTCGCTTGCCTCTTCAGGGTACAACTCCTCGTTCACGTACACGCCTACCTCACCGTCGACGTCGACGTATACCCCATCCTATTCTGGCATCGGCGGATCACCAAATCGTACCATGGAAACAGGTCCGCCACCGTCTGTGGTTCGTAGTGGTTCTGTGAGCGTTAAGGAGGAGGGCACGTTTGCCAGCTGGATCTGGCAAAAGAAGTGGCTAGTGCTGAAGGAGCAGACCTTATCGATACATAAATCTGAGGTGCGTCTCTTCACCGTTTCTTGACGATGCCGCTCTCACACATCTTTGTAGACATCGCCTCAGCAGACCGTGATATTGCTGCGAGATATTTCAAACATCGAAAGGACCGATCTTAAGCCGTACTGCTTGATATTGGAGGCCAAAGAGAAGCGGCTATTCTTCTCCTTGAAAAACGATGAAGAACTGTACAGCTGGCAAGACGATATCTATACGCGCAGCCCTTTGATGGGTGTGAGCAACCCAACTAACTTTGTGCATAAGGTACATGTCGGTTTTGACCCGGTTTCCGGAGCTTTCACAGTGCGTCCTTTCATTCTACCCCTCTTCCGCTCTCATCCATTTTGAAATAGGGCATGCCGGAACAATGGAGCAAACTGTTGACCAAGTCGGCCATCACACAGGAGGATTACGCCAAAGATCCACAAGCTGTTTTAGAAGTACTCGAGTTTTATACAGATCATCAACAGCGTGAGATGGAGGAGAACGCCCCTATGTCGAGAGCGGGGCCTTCTATGTTGTCGTACCCGGATACAAGCGCACCTGCGCGATTCAATGCTGGCACAGGTCTCGGCGGGATGGGAAAGTCCAATTCGCCTCTCCCCCCGTCTTTGTCGTTGGACCTATCTTCGCGTCCAGGGATGAGAAGGCAAGACTCTGAATCTTCTACCTCTAATGGCGATATCCCCAGGGCTACTGCCAATGGAGCATATAGTACGATATCGGCCAGCTCCTCCAGGGCGCAACTTCCTGTCGGCAACTTGCAGGCCTCCCGGCCTGCCCCTCCTCGACCCCTCTTAACTACCAATAGAACTGCTCCATCTGCTCCGAGACCATCTGGCGAACATACACCATCTTCCGCAGACCTCCAGCTTCGTCAGAAAGCGAAAGGTCCACCTGTGGCCGCCGGAACAGTTCCAACGCGGCAAGATTCTCTGCAAGGACAACAACAGACTCAACAGCCTCCTCCAAAAGTCCACCGTGAACCCTCTCCTCCCCAGCAGCGATCCAAGACGCCTGAGGCATCCAGCTCACGACCTCCCCTTGCGTCGAGCAAGACTGCTCCAGCAACTTCCGAGCCTGCGACTCACCCGGTGCCAGGCCCTGCCGGTGCGGCAGTGGGCCCTCCCCCTGTGAAACCGTTGAATCCTAAGAAGGTTCAGATAGAGGAGAGGCCGCCCAAGCCATCGGGTAGCGTTGAAGCTGCTGCGGCAGCTCTGGAGAAGCCCAAGGAGAAGGAGAAGCGAATTAGCACCATGACAGAGGTGCAGATCATGGAGAAGTTGAGGTCAGTCGTGGCGCCGGAAGACCCGAAGACACTGTATAGCAAGATCAAGAAGGTTGGACAAGGGTATGTGGTTTTGTTTCGCCATTGGAGGTCTGTTTCCTAATATTTCGTTTCTTAAAGTGCTTCTGGTCATGTCTATGTTGCCAAGACAATTTCTACCGGAAAGAAGGTGGCCATCAAGGAGATGGACCTGTCGCATCAGCCTCGCAAGGAACTGATCGTAAATGAAATTCTGGTCATGAAAGAGTCGCAACATCCGAACATTGTCAACTTCCTGGAGTCGTATCTGGTCAAGAGCACGGAACTGTGGGTGGTCATGGAATATATGGAGGGAGGGGCGTTGACTGACATAATCGAGAACAATACTCTCGAGGAGGATCAAATATCGAGCATCTGTCTGGAGGTATGTTTCCCCCTGACCTCATTGGCATCTTTTGACTGATTTGCCCAACTAGACGTGCAAGGGACTTGGTCATCTACACAGCCAAAGCATCATTCATCGAGATATTAAATCCGACAACGTCCTTCTTGACGCCCAAGGACGTGTTAAGATCAGTGTGTTCATCTGTCATTTATTTTTACGTTTTCCTTTGCTGAATTGGACTGTCTATAATAGCCGATTTCGGTTTTTGTGCCAAACTTACGGATCAAAAGTCGAAACGGGCGACGATGGTCGGGACGCCGTACTGGATGGCGCCTGAAGTCGTCAAGCAGAAAGAGTATGGAGCCAAGGTGGATATATGGTCATTGGGGATCATGGCTATTGAAATGATTGAGAATGAGCCACCTTATCTTGATGAAGAGCCATTGAAGGCCCTTTACTTGATTGCAACGAATGGAACGCCGACGCTGAAGAGGCCGGAGGCGTTGAGTCGGGAACTGAAGGGATTCTTAGCTGTGTGTTTGTGTGTGGACGTAAGCAGTCGGGCAACGGCGAATGAGCTGCTTGAGGTATGTGTTTTGTATATTTATATTGTGATGGGGTGCTGATGCTGGTATCTTTTTGTAGCATGAGTTCTTGAAGAAGGCTTGTATGTCACCTGGGCTTGCACCTCTCTTGCGATTCAGGAATAGGCAAACATGAGTCCGCTCTTCTGGTCTATCTTTATCCGCGCTCCACAATTCTTTGCGCCTGACTATCTATAATCACCCTTACTGTTGCTATCAAACCCGTCCTGACCCACCACGATGTCTGTTACGGTAACACCATTAATCATCCACCTACCGGGCACGTCTCTCTTTTTCTCCGAGTCCTGGATTCCTCCTGTTTATCTCTATCTCGACATCGTAGTTCCACAGCTTTTCTTTCCTAACCTCCACGTCTCTTTCTTTTACTCTTACAGTTTCTGTTCTCAAGTCTGGAAAGGGTTCATGCTTATAATGTACTATCGATGAAAATGAGTAAAGGGAGATGAGATGGCGTTTCGATGCACCTAGAATGAGCTGTACTTGGGGTTCGGAGTGGGTAGAGTTTCATGGATTAGTTTGTTTCCTTAGTGACTTTTTGATCTCGCATCAAACAGTAAAATATATATTTACCAAGTCCGTCCTAACTCGGTGCCACTAAGACCCCTTTTCTTCTTGCTCCCATCACCGCCTCTGTACGCAGTCATTTCTTCATCAGCCACGACGATATAGCGCTAGGTAGCACTAGGCACCTCTCTTTCTTTCATTCTCGAGCCTTGCATCTTCGGTACCATGGGTTCTTGCAGCGATTCGACTTTAACGATACGGTCAGGCTATGTCAGTTTGAAGACGAAGGGGGTCTTCACCAGCTGGATCTGGAGACGCAAATGGTTGGTGCTGAAGCAGGAGACGCTGGAGATACGCAAATTTCAGGTACTGATCGGCAGAATTTTCGAGTTTATTTGACCTGTCGTTTCTTTGCCAGAAATCATCGCGTCCACAAAGCATTATACCGCTCAAGGAACTCAAAACTGTCGAGCGAACCGATCTGAAGCCGTGCTGTGTTCTTTTGGAGACTAAGAATAAGCGGTACTACCTTGATCTCAAGAGCGATAATGAGCTGTATGGGTGGCAAGACGATATCTACAACCGCAGCCCATTGGTAGGCGCCAGCCTTCCTTTCAATTTCGTGCACAACAAACACGTTGGGTTCGATTCTCTATCTGGGAGCTTTACGGTATGCAGTACTCCACGCTATGTGTTATGCCGCTGCCCCTTCCTTACCGCGGGTCTTAGGGCCTCACCGAAGAATTGCAAAACGCGTTGGCAGAGCCACCGCCTGCGACACCCCAAGACCCTAAAGAGGATCAGGTCCAAGCGCGGAGTTCCCTGATTGTTGTGAGCAAGCCTTTCAATGTCAAGCATCACGTCCATGTAGGGTTTGACCCGGTGACCAAGGGGTTTACAGTACGTGTCTTCTTATCCGGCCTATAAGCGACGTGTATTAATCGCGCATTCATTGCTTAGGGCATCCCAGAAGAATGGAACAAGGATGTAGCGAAATCGACGACGCTTCCGAAGATCAAGAGAAAGCCGGTCCCCCAGGTCGATGTAGGTGATCCATACAACTTTGTGCACAATGCACATGTAGGGTTTGATCCTATAACTGGACAGTTTATTGTGGGTAGCTCATTCTTGGTCTTTGTGGATTTCGAATAACAGGATTCTATAAGGGTCTGCCGGAGGAGTGGAACAAAGTGTTGTCGATCACTTCACCGAGCCGCGAGGACTACGCTAAAGGTCCTGAGCCTATCCTGGCCCTTTGCAACAAGAACAAGACGTTGACACCCGCCATCGACTCTAAGCGGTCGTCGCTTGTGAGTTTCTCCGTCTCTTGTCATTCCTCTCATCCTGACCATTCAAACAGCGAGTAACAGTAACGGGATCTCATGTTTCGCTTTGATGGAATGACTTGTGATGTGCGTCGGTTGCTTATTTATGTGTCTGTATACTACATACGGACTGCTGTATTTCTATTTGTCGCTTTCTGGCATGTTCATTCTCATCTCAACTAGGTGCGATGTCCAAATTGAGTGCTTACGATCAACCATAGTTGTTGCGCGGCCATCGCGGCTCTTGCTTCTATGCGGGGCAAACGCCGCCACAAGCCAGCGGCGATGTCAACGTACCCTCGCTTGTGGTCTTTGTACGGCGTTGTGAGGCTGCAATGAGCAAAACATCCACTTCCTATCACAGCGATCCTAGACTCGCAACGACGGCCCCGCTAAACACATGGCTCGCGCTTCTCGGAATATCCACCCACCCTCGTACTCTCCGTCTCGGTTAGACCCTGCAAGTTTCGGTTCCTGTTCATCCTGCGTGTCCTTTTCCTTGCCATGTATATCGTCCGCTACGATGAAGGCCTAGCCTGCATGCGATGGTCGTCAATATAATTGTCTCTGATTTGGTACTACGAAGTGTCGATTTCGTGGTCCTCACGGATGCTCAACGCGTCCTGAGGCGCAAGGACCAGCCCAAGGATGAAGATATCTCGACAGAGTCGTTTTGCAAGCGTCTTAGATGGGCCCTTAGCTTGATGTACAGTCCTCAGGTGTGGGATGGATGCACGAGCCCCGTTCTTCTCCCTCCAATGACGCACCATAGGACATGCTTCCTGCTAGAACAGTCAGTCATTCACACGCTGTGGGACCTGGTCGCGATCCTCGTCCCGTATCATGCTGCCATCTCAACCTGGAGTGGTACTGCATTGGGCGCGGGTGCTTATCGCCCTGTCGGCGTGTTCCACTCTCGGAATGGCGTATGGTACCCTGACAATCTTCGCGGACTTGGTTGTGGAGGCCAGAAGAGTGGTCCATGGGTATACGGTCGTCTACGTGACGCGTATACGTATCGATGATTTTGGGGGTGAGTTCCTTTGTTTCATCGAAGCGTAACTAATGGCTGGTTCGTACAGGCTTGTATGGCATCAGGTATTCAGAAGATTGCGTAGAGTCCATCTTATACCCTTCGGGTAGTCGGATTGACTATTCTTACAGCCTTTTACCTCACCGGGTCGTTATTTGAGTAGAGAGGTGTTTACACTTCTTCATTGATTTAACTTTATATGGCGTTCTTTCTCTCCGCTTCGCTGCATCTTGTGTGATGATATGTGGTGGGGTCAAGACTTGGGAGATAGACGTCTTTATCGTATTCTTCGCGCAAGCGGCTGTTGTTACCTTGGAGACGGTGATCATTTCCCTCGGACGATGGCTAGCTATTCCCGAACACGAAGCTTGGTCGTACGTTGGATACATCTGGGTTGCGGGGTGCGATGGTATTGACCCAGCCGTTGGTGCGCTTCGCCTTCAGGGAAGGTCTTATCTTGCCTACTTTGGGATGCGCGAATACAGTGTTGTTCCGATATTGGTGTTCTTAAGCTAGAAGCCATCTCTTGTTCGCCGAATAGCATTGGGTATCGCCGGTACCGCTGCCGCTGAAATTGATCCAAAGAGAAAGGGGTGGACTGCGCGCTGATGATGGGGGAAGGGAAGAAAGAATGGTTTGGAGAGGGTTGCTGGAAATGCGCGCCTCATATATTCGTCGAGGTGGCCGGTTTGGGTGATCGGGATATACGTCATTCCGTCGTCGTCGCCCCGTATGACGTCTGTCTTTCAGCCCCTCGATCGGACCGATCGAA
The DNA here is from genome assembly GCF_019112545.1 of Guyanagaster necrorhizus. Lineage (NCBI taxonomy): Eukaryota > Fungi > Basidiomycota > Agaricomycetes > Agaricales > Physalacriaceae > Guyanagaster > Guyanagaster necrorhizus. The sequence goes on from NW_025064911.1 coordinate 83,986, forward strand.
CCAGCGCGATCACTAGTACCGCCGGCGTCTCCTACCTCTCAACGGATATCAACTGTTGTCGCATGGTTGCCCGGCAGGACAGATATGTATAATGGGGCAAATACAGATGATGACCATCAACGCCAAATCCAAAGTTATAGTATTCGCGCGCAGGAAATTACCAGTACCGTTCCTTATTTTCTTACTGGCATATTATGCCTTTACGAATTACTTCTGTCCAGGACAGTTCATGTAATAAAAATATATGCATTATCCAAATTCATAAGACATAAATAAACTCTTCGTTTTTCCTATCCGTCAGGTCGTCGAAAGATTGATCGTACTTGGCTTCTCCCTCGTCATTATCATGATGGTCGTCAAGTTTCCGCAAAGACTTGTCCGTGATATTCCCCGCTTTCCCCAGCTGACGACGTTTTTCGGCATGTCTTCGGTTAAGGAATGCCAGATACGCTGCTGTCACCCTGAACAATGTTAAGGAAACAGACGCTTGGGGAACAGGTGGAGGACGTACAACGTTATAACAGAAAGCAATATCCAGCAAATCAAACTATTGGGAAGAATTTAGCAAAGTAGTAGGCCTTCATTTTGGAAACGACACACTTGGCAATAAGTCCCCTGTGGTAGTACGGCTTCTGGTCCGTGGTATACAAGAGGGGACCGACGATCCGCGGAGAAGTTTTTTTAAAGTTCAATAAAAGGCGTGAGTCAGGGAATGCCGTCACGTTTCCAGCGTACTGTGCTACGAAAATTATGCCCGTGTTACATAGCTTCTTCGCGTGGCCAGCAGTATTCTGCGAGCTCCAGATATGTAACATTGGTTCTGAAACAGACGTCAACACGAGATACATGAAGAATTATGGAGAAACTGACGAAGACCGGTTCTGAATGAGAGCTATAGTGAATTAATGACATTAACTTGGGTGATAAATGGCAGAACGTACAACATAATAGCATCCCAATAAAGCATTTCGTAACTCGGTCCCTCGTCCCAACTTATAAAGCCCCGAAGCACCTGCAATAGGAGGCAGAGTGAGGCCGAAAACCACAGGCCACTTCAGTTTAAGTCGAGTCGAAAATTCCGCAGCTAAGAGGGTGACGACGGCTTGCATTGCGCTGAAGGGAATGTTGAATAGAATTGTCTTGAAACCGTTGAAACCGAATCCCTCTGGAATAATAGATGAGCTGTTAATGCCTAAAAGGCATATAACAAGAACATACTGATAATCAGTGGGCCAAAGGCATCAATGCTGCCACATTCATATCATCCATAGACTGGCATGGCTATCCAATTCGATATCCCAGCGTTCATTAGTAAAGAAACACGTAGTAGAAAGTACCGTAGAGTTATAGATTGTACGTAAACCTTAGTATGGAGTATGGCATCCCTACGAGGATAGTCCCAACCCATGTAGTCAGTTCTGACCCATAGCTTTCTACCTTTAGGCCTAAGATCGAATGCATGGCTACTGGTATGCATGGTGCTGTCTCTCACATATTGCGACATATTATTACGAAGGCTCTTGCCAACCTCTCCGCGCCCTTCAAGGGTCGCCACAAGCTCTTGGTCACTACAGAATTCATGTAGGCGCACGACAAGGCCTTCAGAAATGTTGAAATACCGCATGGTACCTTGGCTGTAGCTGCGGAGAGCGGATATCAATTGAGGTAAGTCGTCCAGCAGATCCACCCGCATAGATGACGACCACGGAAGCCACTTCAACATGCAAAGCATTGGCTCAAGACCGTAGGATCCCTGCAGTTCAGTCAATAGTGGAGCCTCGGCGTTAAAGATAGCCGCATCGAGGAGAGGAAAGACATCCCTAGCGCATTGAGCGTTCAATTGCATGGAATCATAAGGTTGAGCGTTAAACAGTGGTATTCCTTTACCGACCGGTCGATCTCTTAAAACGCATGAATAGTAATCCATGATATTCCACATAAACTCCCATGCATCGACCAGAGGATGGAGAAAATCAACTGCAGTGTCTCGGAGGGGCTCTAAAATGGCAAATGTGGTCAATTTTTGTGAAGGAGCGCATATTGCGACTTGGGTTATCAAGCGGTTCATGGCGTGAAAAAAGGATGTCTCCATATATGGTGCTCCGCTAGTCCATGACGTCTCAACGTACCATTCGTTTTCACAGTGCCTGCGTAGTTCTTGGTTTCTGCGGGGCCGGCGGTCTTGTCTTGTGGTTACTGCATTGGCGTTTCCCTATTCGACACCAAGTCTCGCGCCATGGTCTTCGGGATCATGTCGCCGGCACCAACCGTCGGAACGCAATATAAAATATTTGATTTTCTCTGGAAGGCCCTGTGATTCTGGTAATACAGCGAGGTATAAGTAGTTATCAATGATAGGGGGGAAGAAAAAGAAGGTTAGGCGAAAGAAAGGCAGTCAAAGGTGACAGACAACGGGTGTGAGAGAGAGAGGATGGGGTTATCACGTGGAGGAATGCCTACACACCTGATATGCATGCAATTTTCTGCTGATGCGACCAAGTCCCATGCAAACAAAGAACCGACCATTCCGATTCCTCTGGACAGTCTCATCGTTTGCTCGCGTCGGCGCCACCACTGAAAATTGGATGAGAGGATTTCGCGAGGTGGAATATTCCAGCGTACCATTTGCATTATTGTCATGAAGCAAGGCGCTAGTAAAGACGTAAGTGGTCGTTTCGAAGATATGGAGTTATTGACATACCAACTGTAGCTTCGGATATTCCCAGGAAAAATCTGCCCGCGAGCAGGCCCTTGAAATCATGGGCCGCCGCAGTACATGCGACCTATTCCCTGCGTGAGTCCGAAGGCGGTCCAATTTCCCTTTAAGAAACACACGTACCACTGCTCCCCACATGAAAATGTTAAAAAACACTGTGATATAATACGCGTAAGATTATGTCCAGAACCTACGATATTTGGCAATCGGCAGTTTGACCAAGAAGTACGAGGAGGCGGGTTGCCATATCAGCTGTGCTAAGTACACAATGCTGCTGAGCCAGCTATATATTGGGTTCCAACCAGTCCTACGCAGTTTAAGGTAAGCTCAACGAGTCTTATGAGAATGTATGTCACGGACCTGTTTCAGCGACTATTCCAAATACATAGGTGTAAGAAAGCGAGGATCAAAGTGGAAGTCAGTACGAGGGAATCATGGGGTAAAAACCCGCTTACTTGTCCAGCTGCTGCAGAAAGTGCACGAGAAGGGTAATAGGCATGAGCCACATGTCTATCTTTCGAAGTACTCGTTTATTCTCTTCGGCAGTAATTTCTCTGTGAGCAGTTTTATCACCCAGGACGGCCAGAGCCGCATCACCGTTGCCGATGCGTGGCGCTTGGCCTTCGAGATCCGTAGGAGACGACACGTTCTCCAGCTGAAGTTGTTTCTCTTTCATTGAAGATGCGGGGACTGGGATGACACAAAAAAAAGAGGAGAATGCCTCTGAAAATTCTCTCCATATTTCAATGTTAAATAGCGCGGCGAGTAGGGGTTAGAGCTGCGCGACGGGACAGGCGAACCGTCAATTCTGCAGCAGTCCTGAACTTGTGAGCATCGTCTCACGATCGTGCTGGTTGGAGAATGGGACTTGGAAAGGCAAAGTCCCAAAACTGATAGATATGGAAAAGGTCTCAAATTACTTTCCACCGGCCCGCGTGCTGCCTCTTGGACCTACATATACTCCTCCAGCGATGCGAAACCTGCATCTATGCAGTGATGGGCGGGCGTGCGGCCATTGTCGGCACTGGAAGTCGTGCAGCGATGTTTGTCCGGGGCATCGTTGAGCGTCCTGCCAGCACTGTGGTTGCTATCCTTGAGCCCAACTCTATTCGCGCAGCGTATTATAACGACCTCCTCAAGTCTTTGGGCGCCCCGACTGTTCCTGTATATAAACCGGAGCAGTTTAAAGTCATGCTCAGGGCGGAAAGAGTGGATGCCATTGTTGTCACTTGTATAAACGCCTTGCATCATCTATATATCATTCCAGCGCTGGAGGCTGCAGGTGAGTACGGTAATCTATATGGTTTGAGGCTTTTCTAATCTGCCTATTACAGTTCGGGTACTTACCGAGAAGCCTATGACTACCGATGCCGACAATGCAGCGCCATCCTAACTGTGCAAAGAACCGGTCGTCATCTGACCGTTGCCTTCAATTACCGATCAGCTGTTTCTTTTTCAACACAGAAAGCGAACTATCGCTGATAGGAAAGATTGGTGCAGGTAGGCTGTATTGCCTAGATGTCGAGATAATTGGCTGATCTAGTCTCAAGTCATTTCAATCCACTTTGAGTGGCTCCTCGACACTGTGCATGGAACGGACTATTTCCATCGCTGGTATCGGCAGAAGGGTAATTCTGGCGGTCTGATGGTGCACAAATCTGGCCATCACTTCGATCTCGTGAACCGGTGGATTGATTCAGAACCGGAAACTGTCGCTGGTATGGGTAAGACCGCGTTCTATGTATGGTAAGGATGCAGGAACGAGAAACGGCTGGGCTAGAGACTGTGCGAGTTTGTGGTAACGACGAAGCTAGGAAGGATCCTTTCGCCATGCATATAGAGATGGACGACACTTTGCAGAAGCTTTATACGGAAGCTGAGAGTGAGGACGGTTATCATCGTGATATGAAGGTGGGTGCGCTTTTCATTGGCCGGTGCTCGTTCTGACATTCCCTCTCATTGACAGGTCTTCGGGCCTGACATAGCTATCGAGGACGACATGAGCGTCATGGTGCGCTACAAGTCTGGTGCAACCCTGACATACCACTTGGTACCTCTTATTCTTGATTGCTGTCATAGCCACTGACCAGCCTCTAGACCACCTATTCCCCATGGGAAGGATATCATGCAATGTTCAACGGTTCTGAAGGTCGCCTCGAACTCGATGTCGTCGGATTCACTTAACGTTTCTACACATGGAAACCAAAATGTCGCTATCCTGATTGTAGTTTTTATATGTACAGTAGGCTTGGTATGTATGTTTTCTCAGGCTCAGTTTCTGCTGGTTTGGAAATGTAAAACAATTTTTGAAGGTCTTTTGTCGAGGATTCGCGTTAATCACAAGTTCGTGGTATCTTAACTTCATCCTTCGCTTTTTCTTGCTGCTTGAAGGTCGCTCCTGGTACAGGAATACATATGATCCTTGTAACGATTTTTTGTGGCAAAGGATACGGCCCGAGAGCTGCCTTTTTTATTACTGAGTCTAAGCTACTGCTTGTTAGTTCCATCAAGCCAGAAGTTTGTCTTTAGGTAGTAAGATGTCTGGGAACTCCTGAACCGTGAGTACGTGCCATGTGCTGCGCCAAGCTTTATCTGCACTACCAATTCTCTCCCTCTCTCGTTTTACGTTTGGTGTCTTCTTAACCTGAAAGAATTCCTGACATCGCTATGGCTAGCAGTGATGTCGACAGTTGCTGCGGTCTCCCTGACTGTGGTGTCCGCAGGAGCGAGGACTCTTGCCGCCACAGTGACTTTCGTGCAGCGGCCCCGACCCCGAGTATAGAAGAAGCCGATCAGCCATGCCCTTGTTGTTCCGGTGGCGACAGTCTTGAAATTGATGATAAGCCGGCAGTCCAAAGCAGAGTCGATTGCGCTGCAAACGCGGCCGAGTCGAAGCAGCAAGTTTTCATTCGTGAGGTTCGATAGATGTGAAGTGTGCTACTAATATTAGCGATGTATACCAGAGTGGACATAAATCTTGTGAATTTTGATCAATCAAATGTCAAACTCTAAGATGCCTCACATAAAACTTTTGTCCCCGGTATTTATAAAGAGAGGGACCTCAAAGCCCCTGCCCGGAACTTTGTCCATGACCACCATGATTACCTTACAACCTACCCTACAACGTGCAGTTCCGACACCTAGATTACTGCCGGAACTCATGGATGGAATAGTTGATGCTCTTTCTGATGGTGTTCCCTCTCTCACAGCTTGCACATTATCCTCTCGCCAACTTGTCGACCGCAGCCGCTATCACCTATTCCGTGCCATACACTTCGATTTCATCCCACATCGGTCGCTCAATCGCTGCGAAAATTTCTCAGAAAAGTGCCAAAATGCGGCGCCATTTGTAAGGAGTCTTACCTTAAGTGAAAATGCCCTCCAGGCCATTCCCCTCTCATACATGGGTCGCCTCTGAACCGCAGCTGCCTTTGCAATGATGAAGAACTTGATGTCCTTGCATCTTGTCAAGGTGGACCTAGTTGGCATTAATACCATCTGGCCGGAAGTTGAGGAATTGGAGATGAAGCATTGTTCTGTGACGAACCTTGGCACCTTCCTCGGTGGGTTCCACAAATTAAACAAGCTAGCACTATGCGACGTATACATTTTTGAAGAGACATCCTCATCATCTGAAGTTTCTCTTGAGCTTGAAGAATTAGTGATTACCCCAGCCAATACCCAATTGGACATGAATACGATCAATTGCCTCCTCCTGCTCCTCTCCATGTCATCTCGTATTCGACGGCTTACCTATCCAATTTACCATCCGGAGCAGAACATCCCACAATACAATGCGATTCCTTATACGCACCTGGATGAGTTATTTCTAGTGGGAGTCTCCGAGCTAAAGATACCCGTTCCGGATATCCAAAACGTTACCAGGCTTCATTTGCTTGTGATCACACCCTGGCACTGGAATGTGGCAGATGGATGCAAAAACTATGATGAGCTAACAGATTGACTCATACACCTGCTACACAAAGCCCAAGGGGGGTGCTTAAAGGAGGTCCAATTGGAGTATGGCCTGATTGGCATATCTGGGAGTCTGGACAAGTGGGCAGAGCTTGATGCAGTTCTATCAAAGATGGAATTGAGCAAGGTTGAGCTCGTGTTTAGTGTAACCCCAGAAGAGTGGGATAGAGAAGGAGAAGAGAAAGCTGAGTGGAAGCTGGAGGGATTGATGTTCAAATCTGCTGCATTCTTTGAACAAGTTAAAAGGCACAGGTTGTTGACAGTCTCCAGAAGATATCTGAGTTAAGTTTGTATGTTTGCTACTATCTATCTAGACACTGTTATTGCATTTTGGACATTGAATCAGTATACAGGATACAAATAATACAACTTGTGTTTTTCATTATCATGAATCAGAACATATATATCAGTGAATATGCTGAAAGGTTATGAGTCACAGCTGCAGGTTTCAACTGCCTTTCATGATCTAGGATTGCAACAAGACTGAACCAACAGCAAACACCTAGCAGTCCTTGTCTTCGATTTGATGAAAACACATCACCATTTGAAGGCATCGAAATTTGTGTTTGCTGCAACCTGTGGCACTCCAAGTGAATTGGTTGAAGCCATGATGGGAAGGCCAGTGGGAGCTGATTCAGCTGTTCCTGTAAACAAAATCAATCTGGCTGCCACTGATGGGCAGTCAATGTCTGGATTATTGTACCATATAGATTACCGCTGGCAGAAGCCGCATTTACAGCCTCGATAAGCTTGTTCAAAGCATTGCTCGGTACTGTGGAGAGTAGTCCTATCCGGGGGAAGTCCACAGAGGGGTAGGACAGATTGCCATAATAAAACGAGGACAAGGCACTACAGCCGGTGTGTACATTAAACTGGGATCAATAACCAACGCTGGCGGAAGACAAGCCTCTTCAAAAATGGATCTCCAAGACACCAGCTGTAGAGATAGCTTTCACTGAGGACAGGCATGTCAGTGACGGCAATGTTCGCATTACAGATGTCCATAGTATTAGGATATGCTTGGACAATAAAGTCTCGCGGATCAATAGGGGATATCTTTCCTCCGATCTGGAATGCGAGCGTGTGGGGAGTGGAGCAACAGAACTCTGTCTCACCCAGCCGGGAGTAGATTGCATTGTGTAATGTTCAACGGTTCTGAGGGTCGCCTCGAATCTGATGTCGTCGAATCGGATTACCGCTCCCCCAATGATGGAGAGGGCTTAGGTAGACTTATTCATGGTACCAACTCACTCCCTCATGCGGGGGGTACGACGGTCACCCTCCAGTGACTGTGGGAGAAGCCTCAGCAACTTCCTGTAAAGGTTGATCACTCGGCACACGGCAGAGGTGACATTCGTATGCTCAGCGTGTTATTCGGAGCAAAGCCGGGTCAAGAAGTGGATACAGGCGATGCATCTAAGCAGTCGGCCAACGAGAGGGATGGCGCCATGGCACTTGCGGTAGGAGTGTGTGCTAATGAAAGCTTCAAGACGGGAAAATTTGTTGATGTGGCGAGCCTGAATCTTCCATTGTAATTTATCGTGTATGAATATGCGAATTTTTCTTAGACTTTTACATGTAACAGCGGATGACAAATTGGTTTGACAGGTCGCCGCTGTGCCATACTAATCAGCAATCCTTGGGTCGCCTACTGCTTTGGCCTTCCTTTGTCCAGCTTCAGGTACTATCCACGCGGGCGTGACACCATCGAGGGTGAATTCCTGAAATAGTAATAACGTCACGTTTGATATCACTGATCGGAAGCAGATACCGGGCTCCTTGCTTTGTTCGCCACTGTGGCTTCGACCTAAGCCTGAAATTCGTCCATGGGCGCCGGGCGGATGTTGGTATATTGACTTTGGCTGCTGTTCTGACTTTGACCCTGGCCGTAACAAAGAAAGCTCTGGAGCTCAAACTCGGCATTCTGCGGGAGCCCGCCCCACAAAACACAAAGGCTTTGACAGAGCAGGCCCGACCAAATTTGGACGTTTCGCATCAACGAACAATGGGATGTTCACGCGTGGCAAACGAGTGGCGTTTTGAACTCCGCTGCATTTGTTCTCATTAATAGCTGATGGTGCACTTTTCGTGGGACTGTCGTTCCACCCAGCGCTACCTCTCTCTTCTGTGAACGCACCTTATCCTCGTTGCAGAAATTTTCAACGCTGGACGCTTCGCTCGTTTATTTACTTGCTGGCAGCTAGTGTTGGCTTCTTCACGGGCTACTCAGCGTTTTCTGTTTTTACTAGACGCGTTCAACGTTCAATCTCTACGAAAAACGCACTATGAATTATTCGTATCCTGGACCTGTGTGTACATTCCACGTGTTATTTTGCTCACGTACTCATCATCTTGGCTCGTTGCAGCGTCACCCATGGACTGATCCTGTAGGGCGCCTCGAAGCCCTATGCATCTTGGAACTTCAGCAGCACATCGCTGGCCACTACATGGAAGCTAGAGAATACTGGAATGAGAACAGGAGGAAATGTGGAGACGTTGTAGAATTTCCTGACAGCGTGAGTCCCTCGAGCCACAATGGATCCTACCGTTAACTGACGAACTATTAGGCTGCCTATGGTCCAAATGAAGCACAGAGGGTGGGCGGATTCTTATCCCAATATAGCTTCATTTTACTGAACTTGTGCCTAGATAGTCGAATCGTTCTACGTCGATATAGGTCTCCTTCCCCGTCAGCGGTTACGACGCCCACCCTTGGCCAGAGTTCCCAAAGATCCTCTCAACGAGAGCCCTGTTACAGCGCTACACACGCTTTCTTCTTCCTCCCTGCGTTCTTCAATATGGCGTAAATATCTTCCCAAAACCAAGTCTCCGAAAAAAATATGGTCTCAAGTCTGTCATCGGTCAATATCGATGCCGATGATCAGGAAATTGACCAGCTGTTCTTCACTGGTGTCATTTTTCACTGACCTTAATCGTAAATCTGGAGTGGATCTTGATACGGCGACGGTGCGTTGTCCCCATGTATTGTTCGCGACGATGTTCAACTGATCTTTTGATTTTAGATTTCTTCCGTGTCCCACAACGGTATCAACAAGAGTGTTCCAAAAAGGCCCAAACGCGGTCGCGCTCTGAGCGCCCCCGACCGGATGATCACGATATTCGAGCCGTCGTCTGAACCTATTCGCAGTATCGACTCTGTACTCGCATCACCTGCGTTTACTTCCTCCCCTGCCTCCTCTACGGAATCTCCCCGCAATAGGTCTCCACAGTTTCTACCCCGCCGTCGTAATACTGTGAACGACGCGGATACAACTGTTGCTCGTGCCCGTCTCGCAGAGAATAGGCCTACGCCGCGCACTCCCGCACGCCGCCGTGACGTCGTGCCACCGAGAACGCTCACTGACGAAAAGCGGAAGCAACGGCACGAACTACCTTTTTTTACTGAGGAACAAGAGGCGGCTTTGCGCGATTGGAAAGAAACGGTTGCTCTGTGGGATCGTCGTCGCAAGGCCATCGCGAAAGCGGACGCAGAGCTGTACTGGTATCACTTCGTTTGGTTCGTCATCGTGTTGAACTGGTCAATCATATCTGTCTCCGTCGTTATTCTCTTTCAATTCGTATTCAGGTTTGGACGTCGGCAGCTACTATCTTCCTCCTTTCTCCTCTCACTGTTTTGTTTCATTGCTCTCTCATTGTTCTGTCCAAAACATTTTTACTAGAGCATCCATTTTATCAACAGGGGTGTATATCGCTCCACCCCGAATGCATCCAACTCGTTCATCGTGCTTCGCATTATTAATCCGTCCACAGGTTGTTTACCGTCAATTCCTTCCACTGCATTACCTAACCATACACAACACACAATCTTTCGGTATTGTATCATTAGATTTTTCCGTACCCAAATCCTCTGTATCTGTATAGTATCTACTAGACAGGACTCAAAAAATGGAGTTGGTTTGTTACTTGGTCCGGAATAATTAAATAAATAATTATTCTACCACCATCGCGGTCAAGCCATATTTCAATCAATGACCAATGTCGGAGCCTGGTCCGTCCGCATCGACAACCAATGCCAGTCGTGGTAGAGGCCGAGGAAAATCTAGGGGTGGCTTAGGAAAATACCTACGTGCTCGTGGTCGAGGGCGTGGATATGGTCGACCAGCGGAATCCCACCAACGGCTGGTCCTAGAGGGCGAGGCAGCAGTCGAGGAAGACGATGAAGAAAAGGCCGAGAGGGAGCGCAAGTTCTCCAAGCGGCATCTGGGCACCAATGCAGACAGATACGCTGAGCCAGACCCAGAGCTCGATTCCGATGGTGCGTCGCTTTCGTGCATATCACTGATTCGCGTCCTGATTTTCGCTAGGCGAACCAATAATCGAACCAGAAGTGGACCTGTCATCGTTCCTGCAGCGACAAAAGTTGTCCGACAACCCGGGGTCGTCACTGCAAGCGATACCACCCGATAACAACGATGACATAGATCATTCCCTAGCGCATATATCCTCTCGTGGTATAGGGTCAGAGGCACCGTCGCGCAAAGGAAATGTCGAGCAGATTGTATGGGACGACGAGCTTGATGAATTGTCAAGGGAAAAGGCAGTAGCTGACGCCAATCGAGGTTCGGTTTTCCTTTATAATAACGATACTGTACATTCATTCAGCCTTATTTAGACCTCAAATTTCGTTTTCGTGCCAAATCCGAACGACTGCGAAAGAATCCCATTGCTTCTACTACTCGAGAACGAAAACAAGGCGAGTCAGAGAATTTTGTGTGGTCGGCTGCGGGACTGAGTTTTTGCAGAGGCTTCCTATGTTAGTGCCCCGGCGTTACCGCTCCCCGAAGGCGCTGCGCCTAAAAATCCCAAGGCGGATATGGAGGATTTTCTTGACGAACTTTTAGGCTGACTGTTGCCCATCGAGCGAGAGAGTGAGCACTGACGTCACAGAGCTACATACTTTCATGTGATTCACCGACGCAACGATTCAGTTTGAGTCGAAAGCTCTGTTATCTGCCTTCAACCCCTCTTCCAGTTCCTATTCCCAGAGAGTCCCAAGAAGCTATAAGGCCATCGACCACTTTTTGCCAACTCAATTGTTGATTCCACTCATCGTTGGCTCGGCCTGAGGGTTTTCGGGAACATTCCTGCGCACCTAGGTAAGTGAACCCGCCCTTCTTTCCTCCTATCAGCGCGCCTAAATGACATCAGCATATGGTCCATTCGAACTACTCTGAAGGGAGCTCAAGTATTGGTCATCCTCCGCGCCAGTTCAACGTATCTGCGATGGACTGTTGCTTCGTTATGAATCATGCACGTTCACGTTCTGAACCCAGTTCCGACTCCGACCCTTAGTTTTCGAGTTTTATTTCTGAATGTGTTCTTGTGTTCAAGTTCTATCCTTGTGATACAAGACAGTGGCACTTCTTCGTTGACTCTCCGGAATACTTACGACGACGGACCGTATGAGAAGAGCTTGCAATGGTCATGGGTACAACCTCGGAGAAACTTCACCCATATAAACAGCACTACGTTCGACCTTCCCACGACCTCCCATGTCTTTCCTACTCCTTCTCTCTCTTCCCCTGCTCTCCTTCGCAGTTCAAGTCAAAAACCTGGTTACCTTTGGGGACAGTTACACCGACATCACCACCATGGGCGATGGCGGGACAATGTGGCCCGTCTATGCAGCGGGGTACGCCAACCTCAGCCTGTACCCTTTTGCGCGCGCAGGGGCAACATGCTCCAACAAGATTACGCCCCGTCCCTTTCCGTCGATATTCGAGAGCCAGCTTCCGTTGTATTTCGCGGAAAAGCACAATGGCTCGATCACGCTGGGCCCGGAGGAGACGCTCTACACACAGTGGATAGGGACCAATGATGTGGGGGTGTATTCGTTGGTGACAGGGAGCAATAACGCGTCGATCGTAGACGTGGCGGGCTGTATGGTAGATTGGGTGCGGGTACTGTATGAGGACGGGGCGAGGATTTTTTTGCTTCAAAATGTAAGGACTACCACCACGATAAGAAAGAAGACGCAGCTGACGGCCCGGGGCGTAGATGGTCCCGCTGAATGAGACAATCCTGTACGCGCCATACTCGTACCCAAACTTTTACTTCAACGGGCCGCGGAACACGACAGAATGGAGCGTGTTTATCCGCGAGCTGGTGTTGAGTGGGAATGCGCTGTCGCGCGCGATGCTGCAGGCTTTGGTACCAGAAGTTCCGGGTGCCCATATCGGGATCTTCGACTCGCATGGGCTGTTTCAGGATATACATGATAACCCGGCAATGTATTTGAATGGAACGGCGCCACTGAATGTGACGGGTGCAGTGGTGTCGTGCGTGTATCCAGAAGAAGGCGAGACTGGTAGTGTCCAGTGCACGACGGTGTTCGGGACGGATCGGGATAGTTATCTCTGGTGGGTGCATTCCATTTTGTTTATTTCCGGTTGTGGTAGTGATCTTACTTTGACGTGGATGACCGATGTAGGTATGACGAGCTGCATCCAAGCGAGCAGGCGGACCGAATCGTAGCGAAGCAGATTGCACAGGTTGCCAGAGGAGACGAGAATAAATGGACGACCTGGATTTCATGATCCTATGATGATAAAGATATGAGGCACGATAGCGATACGATAACTGTAAGTATAGCAATGAAAAAAGAGAGAGATTTACGCAGAGGAGGCGTGAATATAGCTTGTAGAATCAAGGCAAGGATTGTCTACGAGTCCCCCATTACAGTACCTCGTTGGTAGTCCATCAGTTAGTAGTATATCCAATTCTTATACTGAGAGCTACTAGTCATCCTTCCATTGGATTCATACTTATTTATACATTCAGTGTTTAAAGAAAGTTGAAGAACAAAAATGGATCTGATCATCGCTTCAATTTTCTACAATCAGCATCATAATTCGGCTGAGAAAAAGGTAAATAGTGCTAGCGCACTGCAGAATAATTAATTATATAATTGTTTATAGTTGTCTTACACCGTTGCGGCCGTCCAAATATGTAGCTGGGTATCGTACACTGTTCGCACCCCCAGATTGGCGACCCCGACTCATATTTGTTTGTGGTAGACCTCAAATCTAGTTGGTCCTAGAGGGCGAGGCACTGGGCGAAGAGATGAAGAAGACAGGGCCGAGAAACTGCAAGTTAAGAGACATTTAGGAACCGATATCGTGAACCAGATCCAGAGTTCGGTGCGTCGCTTCTGTGCATATTAATAATTCGCGTCCTCATTCTTATTAAGTGAACCAGCAGTGGAACTAGAACTGGACTTGTCAGCATTCTTTGAGAGACAATGGTTGTCCGACAACCCAGGGTCGTCATTGCAAACGGCACTGCTGGACGACGACGAGATGATTGGCTGGCGCATACATTCTCTCGTGGCATACATGTAGCATCAGAAGCATCGTCGTATAAAGGAAGGGTCAGGAGGATCGCGTGGAACGAAGAGCTTGAAGGGAAAAGGCAGTAGCTGACGCTAATCGAGGTCCAGTTTTCCTTCACTGTCGCTGTACACCTATTCAGCCTTACTTAGACCTCAAATCTCGTTTTCGTGTGAAATCAGAATGACTGCGGAAGAAGCCCGTTGTCCCCAGTGCTCGATACAGAAAGCAAGGCGAATCAAGAATTTTGTATGGTCGGCTGCGGGACTAACTTTTTGTAGAGGCATCCTATAGTAATGCTCCAGCGTTGCCACTCCCTCAAGGCGCTGCGCCCAAAGACCCTAAGGCTGATATGGAGGATTCTCTTGATGACTTTTTAGGCTGATTGTTGCTCGTTCGGGAGGGAGAAAGTGCGCTAGCACTACGGAGCTACTTTTGCGCGCCTTTCGCAAGTGGAATTTCAGAGGACCAACTTCCTCTTAGCAATCAAGACTCAGCGGGCCGAGTGGGAGGGTCGAAAGCCAGTGACAAGAAACCGCCCTACATATGTCGCTACACACATCTTTCTCTTGTCACAGTACTCAACGTTATTACAGATGATGTAACTCATTCTATCCGCAGGGATTCTTAGTGTTGCCACTTACCTGTGTTTGGACTTCAATGCGCTCAGAACAGCAACAGATTACTGGAACCATATCGCTAGGTCCGAGAGGGATAATGGAGAAGTGCTGGCGGTAGTTGCAGATCTGGCTACAGACAAACGAAGAACTACGGTAATCCCGCCTTTATGGGCACGTGATCGCGGAGGATCCAGACTCTGCCAAATGCTACCAATGCATGTTGAGATGGAGTTCTTGGCTTGGCCATGGGTCCGCCTTGAGGCAATTTTTCCCTTTTATTGTTAGGCATGATGCTATCAGTTGCGTCGGCGACCATCAGCCTAGTGGAATTCGCGCACGTTGCATCTACTGACCGCTCTCTGTAGGTTCCTTCCGGCAGGCTTGCACGTAGTCCTACTTGCTCCGATGGCAAATTCAAAGGTAGCAATCAAGATACCAATGTGTGCGAGTTTCCTGGATGCAACCGCTTGATGAGGATCCCCATATAGTCCCATATTTCTATACAGAGTGCCGTCGATGGTGCGCAAAGTGCCCTTTTTGTTTTCAAGTGCCAACGGTCGACCTTTACGTGCCAATTTATGACCGTGTTCCTTTTCGAATAGGTCTTAAGCTCGCACTGGAGCGGTTGGAACGGATGATTCGCAAATTTTCTTTACTAACTGAAGCGTTAGAGGTTCAAACGTGCAAACTCAGCATGAGAATCACGCTCCAATTATCAAAGCTCCGTCTGCTTATAAGGTGCACGCCAATGAAGACGTACGATAATGGAGATCACCATAATACTTTTGGTCATCGTCCTTTCAAGTTCTCTTTTCTTCTTGCTGAAATTTCGTCGGTCTAAAGCAATAGGACGTCTTCGAGGTCCTCCTCGTCCATCTATTTTACTAGGTATGCTTCCAAGCAGGAAAGACAACGCGTGCTGCACCTTTTTCTAGGTCACGAATTGGCGCTACGAGTTCAACCTTCCGTTGGTGGTCTAGAGACAACCTGGCAGAAAACTTATGGGAACACTTTTCGTATCGGCGGATGCTTCGCTGTAGGTGCTTCTGTTGTCTTTGTTCATTTCTCCTCCCTGATTATGGTAACAATGTAGCAAGATATCCTGATGACCTCGAACCCGAAGGCTGCGTAGCACATCCTCCGTATTTCCGGTTATCGATACCCAAAGGCGAAGGATACCGTTCATGTGTGGAATATGATAGTGGGAAGAGGCATTATTGCTGCCGATGGTACCATTCACCAACATCAACGGCGGATACTCAATCCGATGTCTTCGCCAAGTCAACTGAAGCTATACATGCCCGTGTTTAGGGCTACCGCAACCGAGGTCAGTTTTTCACAAGCGGGGGTTGCACTACTAACGTGCTCCAATAGCTTTGTGAAAAGTTAGATGCGCTTGTCAGCAAAGGCCCAAAGGAAATCAACATGTTGGAATGGGCCGGCCTTGCTGCCTTAGATAGCATTGCTCTAAGTGAGTTTTATATGAACTTTGAGATGATAGTCCGTTGATTACTTTCAGTTTCTTTCGGGGCCCGATTAGGTGCACTTGATGGCGACTCGTCGGAGATGGCGGATACATCCAAAGTCTTTTTGTATGCTTTCATTTCATGCATGGATCCGGGTTTGATTCTGATGCCGGTGCCTCGCTCTCCCAAATCGTTGCCACGTCGCTCACCATTCTTACTCCCGCTCTCTGGCGTTTCCTGCCAGATAAGATCTTGTCTATCCACGATAGAATACCACGAAAAGAGGATAGGATCATGCATAACTTCAGAGATGCGGCCAAACAGCTGGCACGTCAGGCAATTGAGAACGTCGCTCGCGACGATTCGAAGGATCTTGGCACTATCCTTGGTAGGTGTCTATTCAGTCGATTTAGCGTACACTCAAGCGCATTCTTATAGCCAGGGCCTCCGACGAAAAAAAGATGGACAAGGATGAGACATTGTCACAGTCGGCGTATCGGAAAGATCCTCTAATTTCTCTGACAAGTTCGTTGATTATTCCTTAGGGCAATCACTCTCGGAGGTGAAGAGCCTCCAAGCAATGCAATAGCCTGGGTACTTTACGAACTAAGTCGACGGCCTGATCACCAAACCCTTGTAAGAGAGGAAATCCGGAAAGGATCCGGGGACTATGAATCCATGCCGCTTCTAAATGCTGCCATCAACGTAACTGTCCCTCTTTTTCTGTCTATTTATTATGAACCATCTCTAGGAAACGTTCCGTCTGCATCCCATCTTGTACAACATTTTGCGATGTGCAACGGAAGACGATGTTATCCCGTTAAGCGAGCCGATCCAAACAGTGACTGGTGAGACATAGAACGAGGTATCGGTAGAGAAGGGGCAAATGGTGATGATATCAATTTATACATACAATCGGTATGTCATCTTGCTCTTGATTTACATGTTAAATGTTCGCCTAAACAACTGTGCAGACTCCCGAGTGTATGGGGAAATGACGTGGACGAATGGATGCCCGAGCGATTCCTCAAAACGGAGGAGAAGAATAGGTCCTCGGTTGGTCTCTACGCAAATTTGTAAGTTGATCTTTCTCTAAACATCGACTGATACTGAAAATACTAGACTTACTTTCAGTGAGTCTTATCCCTCTTAATATTTGTACTGTCTCACGCTTACTTTAGGTGATGGTGCACGCGGCTGTATTGGGTACGCTTTTTCTCCTCCTCTGTTCTAGTTCTTTAACACCGCCTAGATGGAAATACGGACTGCTCGATCCTGGCCGAGCTCTTGAAATCATTTGAGTTTCTTGACTCTGGCACGGAACTGTTCAATGGTATAGCAATGATGATCCTGACGCCTCTTGTTAAAGGAAGAGAGCAGGAAGGGTCCCAGGCTCCTGTGATCTCGAGGAAGTTGACTTCCTAGCATGTGTTATGGTAATGCCCCTTATTACCAATGGCTATGTGCATATGCCGCAGCTCTTGTACTTACAGTGACTCTAGCTTCAACATGCTAGGAGTCAATAGAATATTCTCACAATTGAAATGAAGAGTATATAATATGCTCCTCTTGTTTTTTAACCTACTTCTGCTTTATGTATCATCAATTGAGTGATCTTAAGCATACACTGAACCTCATTAAGTTAATCGGCTTTCTACTAACACAATCCTTCCGAGGTTACAGTTGAACCTCAACTTACTTCTAAGTTCCTAGGAACTCTCTCTCATCTTCTGAATGCATAGATTTTACAAAGGTATCCTGATTATTACTAGGGAAGTACTAATCCATTTTCTAAAGGTTTACGCATGACAGCAAGAGTCCCGTCAGACATTATCACTATAATACTCATTGGCGCTCTTCAGCTAAAGGAGGTAGTTAAGTTGAAGGTTGTTTAGATCGGATGAAGTTAACTGACCGCCAACAACTCGGAGTCTCACGCGATCTTATCCTAAAGATTTATCGTGTGTCCGTAAAGAGAGATGCGGTGGAAGTAGAACTCCTTCAGGTACGAACAAACCGGACTTTGGGGATTCGTAGATGGCAGTGCACAATGATCGGCACCAAAAATAGCACATAAAGATGGGAACAGTATGGAAAAGATAAAGTGCTTTATCGAGAGTGATTACTTGTGTTGTAAGTATAGAGGAGAGTACAATACAGAGGATTAGATTAGCCTCTCGAGAGAGAGACATCATACTTAAATACATTTTGTACTACTTTGAGAGTTTTCTACGAAATACTATATAAGTCCTGATCATGGTCGAAGTCAGCTGCCACTGATTGACATAGCATCTTCGAGTACATTCTCGTATTGGCTCGGGATTGCTATCCCAACAACTTTTTTCTGTACTGACTTTTCTTATAATTTGTATAAGACTTTTCCAACTCATTGTTTCATCCTTACACACTACCCTTGTTTGTTTGACATGCAGAGTAGGCAAGTGGCCTTGCCAGAACTTTGAAGTTACACCTGGCGGAGCTCGTGGACTCACCGCAAAAATCTCTCGTGGGATTCAATGAGGGTTGTGCTACTGACAAGATATAGGTTTCGGTGAACTTTGTGAGTTATCTTCCTATTCCACCTTGTGGATTTCCTGAAGTCTAACCAGTCTCTAGAGAAGATGCGCCAGCCGACTATTAAAGGCCATTAATCGAATTCTATGAAGGCGCCCGTTCTTTGACATTAGGTGTGCTGACAGTTTTTCTCGCAACCTGTGCTTACGAATCGACTTTCCTCTTGGCCTTGATGCTGATTATGGCTGACAACGCACAGTCAGTTAACTGTTTCGCTATGTTCTCCTTATGGTTCTCGATTTGTACTGCCTTTAGGATTTTCGGTGGCAATGCATGAAAGAGGTATCTTTATCGAGCAGTAGCATGATCAGCGCCGGGTGCCGGCGGCTTGATGAGACCCTCAATGTCTGGTTTCCGAGAGAGGGGGCCTTCAATTCAAGGTCATCAACTACAGTGTTACATGCTCTCTCCAAATGCATGGATAGAAAATGGTAGGTCCGTGTATACCAATTGTTTCTTTTTCCCGCTGACATGAACATTTAATTCGCCGACAAATCTCAGCTATCGCAAATTTAGTGATGATATCTTCAGCAAAGACAATTGCATCTACCAAGAGTGGAGAGAAGTGATATCTGTAGAAATCTTAGGTATGCTCCAGGTTGCTATCTATGGTATCTTTCACTGATGTGCCTTGTGTAGGCCAGCTTGCCCTCAAGCTTTCACCCTCCATCAACCTCCTTCATTGTTCGGCTATTGTTTTCCGCCTTTTGACCGATAGATTCGAGATGTCTTTATTCTGTCTAATGCATTTCAGGCGGTCCACCATCTTCACAATTCGGTGCTGCCCTCGTCGCCGCAGGACCTCTTTTGGTCGCTCAACCACGTAACCTTTTTGTACTGACCTTTCTCTCAGATATGACTATCGTTCCTCGGCCCTTATTACTGTCTAAGCAAGCCCGGTTTCCGAAGGTCTTTGGTATATTCATAGAAACCGTCAGAAAAGAATCAACGCAGGGATCAAAAATACACGATACCATTCTCGGATGTGGAAGCTGTACGTGAAGTATATTATCACAACGTCAATACTTCTCCCTCTGCGAGGAAGAGCTATCGCCAATGTGTTGTACCAAGCACGTTCGCTTCCATCGCGACAGTCCTCGAGGCTCCTTGGCAATCACTGTGTGAAAGCACATTTTGCTATTCAAGTTATGGCCTATGATAAGGGCCATATTAACCATCAAGAGCCGAGCCATACGGCTCTCAAGGGACGATTCCTTGTGTCATATATCGCGAACTCCATGGCGATAGGATACTCTCCATCGATGATGCTACGTCTCGCCGTGTGCCATGTGGTGTCGGGGACGTCTGAGCGATGGTATCGCACTTTGTTTTGTCTTGACGATGGTGATATCAAAAAGCCCATGATGGCGTCCAGCAACCATCCTCGAGGCTCGTAGCTAAGAATATCATGACCTATACAATGTGAATGCCATCGTCGTGCTATCTCTGATCATTGGCTTATACATGCTTGTATAGTCAATGCAGCTAAGCCCTCGAGATAATTCGATGCTCATAACATTTCTGCACGAACTCGGAGCGGTGACGGGTTGATGCGTTCACGTTTTCTTCACGCATGCGACATTTGACTGCTCTACTTTGCTTTCAGGTTAACAGCATAGAGGTTAGGGGCACCATTTAGTGTGAAGTCTGGTGTCTCTAGCTGGATGACTTGATTTAGTTTTTTGTTTCGAATACTGTACTAATTCGTTTAGGTCTCGGAATTCACCGATCTTGTTCCATGTTTCGACTGCGATTTTTTGGTCTGCGTTGTCTTTTGCATATATCATATAAAAGATCAGGATGTGAGACATCTCACTTGCAAAGTATTTAAGCCGAGGTACCAGCGAGCTTCGTACCTTGGTACCATCACCATCTCCTACTGCAACCCTGTCATCTCTAGGGTAGGCATATCTTACCTTGTTTCCACCTTCATTCTCAACCCATCTGATCCATTAACTGACAGACTATTCCTAGCCGTTATCGAGGGGTAAACAAGACACTCACAAGGAACATGGGTGAAGTCGAGGTATGTATTAGATGCATTCAAGCCAATGTACCTCCTCTAACTTGCTATTAGAAAAAGTTATCCTCTTCTCCTCGCCTTGAGAGGGTCAATTATGAAATTAAACCTCATACCACGGACGTGGACCTCCTTCCATTCTTTCGTGCCGGCTTCTCGTCTCTGGACCTGGACTCCTCCATGATCAATTCCATCAATACCCGAATACAACGTCTGAATATCGAAGTGCAATCTCATCAAAAGGAAATCGCTTCGATCCAATCTGTTCTACAACGTCTTCAAGAGGAGTGCGATCACACCGTGGCTGATCTCTTTGATAATAAATCACTATTGTCCCCTATCCGACGCGTACCACCTGACGTCCTGCTGCACATATTCAATTTGGCAGTTGGTGATAGTGAGATGTGCCTCACATCACCTCCGTTCATCCTTCGTAGCATATGCTACACATGGAGGGTCCTTGTTTTGTCATCGCCATCCCTTTGGTCTAAGGTGAACATCAATGTAACTAAACACCAGTGGGAGACGAGTGAATCATACAACTCGAAGAATCGTCTCCTCCTCCACACCGCCTTCGCTCTGTCCAGAAATTGTCCCCTCAGCATGTCAATTCAGAGCTCGGGCTACACCTCACAGGCACGGGCGTTAATGACAGAATGCATCGCTCCTACATCTCAACGGTGGAAATCCCTGTCTCTCTGTGTCTCTAGTCCTGAAAGCATCCGTGGCCTTTTGAACATCTCGGGACGCCTCCCAATGCTAGAAAGCTTGGATTTTACCATGTACCACAATCACCCACGAGATTACTTTGGTACCGCGCTTTCCCGGATTTTCCGTTCCGTTCCTTTACTACGCTCCGTTACAATAGCTGGCGACTTCTTTGCCAAATTATCGCTTCCTCTTCATCAACTCACGAGCATCAGTTTCGACTTTGAGCTAGGCGAGACGTCTGACAAATCCCTTGTCTATGGTTGTATTGCGGAAGGGACGGAACTGGAATCGTTCACCTTCCATAGCATGTCTGACGGTTGTTCGGACATGTGGAAATTTCCGGCACCATTATCGGAAATAACCCATTTAAATATCCGACAGCTTTCACTGGGATACGAAATTCCCACAGATCTGAAGTATTGTACTTTTCCAGCACTGGAGGACCTGACTCTTTTTGCTTGTCTTAAAGAGCGGTGTTCAGGACTCGATTATATTGTACATGAACTTGGAATGATCTCCGAATTGTTGAAGCGCTC
The DNA here is from genome assembly GCF_019112545.1 of Guyanagaster necrorhizus. Lineage (NCBI taxonomy): Eukaryota > Fungi > Basidiomycota > Agaricomycetes > Agaricales > Physalacriaceae > Guyanagaster > Guyanagaster necrorhizus. Next base: position 105,953 of record NW_025064911.1, read on the forward strand.
CAAACCCCGTCTTCGATCCTTCGCCATGTACAGGCCTCTTCCTTTACCGGTTCTTAACGATATCGTCATGGGGATGTTTACGTCCCTCACAGATCTCGTCATTGCCGTAAACAAGAAAACGGCAACTGAAATAGTGCAAAGATTGGCAGAACCTTTGTTCGTCCCATGTCTTCAGCGATTGTCTCTGCATATCTGCTTTCCTGCAACATCATTATTTGAAGACGATTCCCTATACGCCCTGGCAGTATCCAGACACAAATGTGGGCTGCAATCGCTGGTCTTGTCGTTTCCATACACCGAGGCTTTGAGGACCTATCACCTTCCGGCTAATTCTGACTGGAGGCAGCGTTTGTTGCAAGTATATAAACTGAAAGAAGCTGGATTAGGAGTGACCGTCTCATTGAATGGAAGAGACTTTTTTGATGGTGAAGATGCGGTTAAGAAGCTTGCGAAATGGCTTCGTCATTGGAGTAATTGTTACGATTTTTCCTGATTTCTTTTTTTTTTCCCTTGAACTCTTCAGGATTGACCCCTATTTCTGCTTAGTCAGGGCACCTAGACTGGTGCTTAGGACCATGAGAGAATTAGTCAGCATCCCAACCCAGGTTCTACTACACTGCTGTTTAACTGCTGTTTAATGGCAGTGTATCTCTTTTGTCATTCTGCAGCAGTAACAGCAGTAACAGCTCAACAGCAGACAATACTCTTTTGTAGGTATCTTAGTGACACTGGACAAAGCACTATACAGCACCAGGATAAACAATTAGATAGAGATATTCTTAGAATGATAAGCATTTAGTATTTAAGTAGCATAGCTCTTGCTGTAGTAACCCCAGCTTCAAGCTAAAGTTTATTCTTTCACCATCTTATCTTGAGTGACTTGCAATGCCTTGACAACACAGCACCATCAACATATCAAGTGGACTCTGACATTCTAACCCAAAGTGCAAGGTTGTGTCAGTTTATCACATGTTATTGGTCATATGGAATTTGGGCTTAACAGTAATATGTAGCATTTCACCTAATTGTATGACTTGTAAATTTACTTGCTGGTTGTATTCTTGTGCCTTGAGTTTGACTAAATGAACAATTGATCCATAGAATGTAATTTATAGCAAGCAATGATTATTATGCTTATTATACTATAGAATAGTTGTGATTATATGCTTTCCAGCTGGGGGTTTACTTAAGCTATTCATTATATAAAAGAACAGTATCAGTGGAAGCAGGAATCAGAAATGATTTTGTCATAGAAGGGACAATAGATATATTTTGAAATTTGACTTATATATAGATGATTTGTACTTGAATTCTTTTTGGGTCCATCCTATGCTACTTTCTATTCTGTCTGTTTACTTTCATCTCTTTAGGGCACATCATCAGCTGTATCCACTGCACTTATCAAAAACTTTGCTAATATGCAGTTTAGGTACAGATGTGATCTATTGCAGTTAATATTGACTGAGATGGAGATGCAGAGATATGGTCTGGCCCAAAGTCTCTCTTCCTTTTACTATCATTATCAATGCAACAATGATGAAAGTCACCAAGCTGTTTCCAATATGATGAACCTTGATAATCTGAATGCATATATATAGTGGAACTCTTTGTAATATTCATCTTGTTGCTCAATGACAATGACAGCAATATGGATGACCTTGCTTGCATTCAATACTAATATCCAACTCACACTATAAGTCTCACAACTATCATTTTATCATTTTCAGCAATTATAAAGCTTACTATAGATGAATGATCCTGTCTGTACACTTCTTAGCATACATATAGTCACTGAAATTCCCATTTCATCATGTAGAGCTAGCTTCTGTTAGCTTAAAGAATTATTTCTAACAGTGATACTACCTATATAAAGTTTTGAGCTTGTGAAAAGGTAATATTTAAGTGAGATTAGATATATAGTATAGTTTTTTCAGCAGCATATTCAGTAGCTTATGCATCTACACAGTCCTATTTCAAGGCTGAAAACATTATATACTTGCCTCTTTATAAGTATTATTTCATCTGTTTATTGACTGATTTATCTTTCAGATCACTAACTCCTTATATGCCACATAGATTCACTTAAATTCCAACTATACCAATTATTATAGGCCATCAACAGTTTGGACATTATTTTTAGTGTGGTATAGAAGTTGCAGACTATGTTATCAGTAATAGAAGGTATAAAATGCATTCTTTCCTGTCATTCACAGCTCATACAGTTACTTTTTTAAGCTTATTTTTATACCTATCAATATTGCTACTTCTGCTAAATTACAAAATATCTACATGACTCAGTATCATCTTTTATAGGCTTGCAAAGTTGGCAGGCCTGTTAGGCTTAAGCTGCACATGATCTGAACATGTGATAAACTAATGTGACTTCATGTTTGAGCCTTCTCCTAGAGTCCACTTGATGTGCTCTTTGATCATAATGCTTCAAGATGTAAGAGAAGTAGCTCAAGAGTAGAATGAGTATAAATAAACTTTAGCTTGAAGCTTGGAATTACTAGCAAGAGTGAGTCTGCTTATATACTGTATATCATAGAATTAAATATATAACTACCTATTGTATGTTTTCAAGTCCTTGTGCTCATTGTCTTTAGGTATTGCTACTATACACAAAAGGTTGATTGTGCATTGTTGAGAGCTAGTTGCTGCATTAGAGAATAATAATGGATTAGCTTGTTGTAATGACTAAGCTTCTCTCACAGTTCTAAGTGTCTAGTTTAGATGCCCTGACTAAGCATAAATAGGGGTTAATTTATAGAAAGAGGAATAAAAGTGGAAAAATTATAACATTATCCTCTCCTTAAGACTATCATCCCAATAGCTTAATTTAGAGATAGTTTGTACTTCTGTATCATCTCTACAGCATTCATCTGCTTTTCATTGATCCACTAGTTTAATTCAATGCTATAGCCCTTTCAACTAATCAGGTAATCTACAGTTATCATCATGCCACCTCTCTTAGCTTTGACTTTTTGCAACTTGTGATTTAGTATTTGATTGATTTTATAATGTTCTTCATTATTGATCAGGTCAGATGAGAGAGAAAGTGGCTGTTTCTGATTTGAGAATGCTAGTGTGATGTATAATGTGAGAAGTATTTTATTAAACACATTGTGAACCTTTCAGTGGGCAGGTAGATGGAGTTTGTATGCCAACTGTCTGACTTTTGCTAGAATAGAGAATGGGCTCATCTGTTTGTCAGAAAGTTTCTGTTTTGGGTGTAGCAGATAGAGGTTGGTTATGTCCAATCATACCTTGTCATTAAGGTTGTATATGTGTGTGATATGACAGTGAGCATTATAGTGTTTTTTCATTGTGGACACTGCTTTCTCAAGAGTGACATGTGTTTCATCATGTATTTTTCCCATGAAGATGGCAAAATTGGAGGAGGCCAGTGTAGTGATATGGGAACATGTTGTTTGGGTGACATTGAGATGATGGCCATAGTTTATGAAGAATAGTGATTTGCTAGTTGCAGAGTAAACCTGGTTGTTATGTTGAAAAGCTGCCAGAGCTAACCATTCAACTCAATTGTCTTGCTGATAGTTGATAAAGAGGCATAAATGTTTCTTGACCTTCTGGTTGACCCTCTTGGTCTGTCCATCAGTTTGTGGATGGTACACAGTGGATGCATTTTAGTGGATGTTGAAAAGTTTGTATAGATCATTTAAAAATTTGAACACAAACTGTGGTCTTTAATCAGAGATGACTACTTAGAGTATGCCATATTTCATGTAAACTTCATCCTGCAGAATCCTTGCCCACCCTTCTGATGTTAATTTGATTGAGCATGCAATCAGAAGAATTGCTTTGGAGAACTAATCAATGATCACAATGATTGCATCATAGTCATTGCAGTCTGGAAGTCTAGTGATCATGTCCATGAAAATGTGAGTCCATGATGATTATAGTATTTCATTAGAGTGAAGTGGTGCTGCCCATGCCTGTATCATAGCCTTTCTCCACTGACAGGTTTTGCATTCCTTCATGTAGTGCTCAATATTCTGTCCTATCTTTAGCCACTAATATTTCTATAGGACTAATTTCTTGGTCTTGGCTATCCCCAGATGTCCTGCAGTTGCATGATCATGGCATATAGCAATAATCTCACTCCTTAGATCTGGATCTCTTGAAATGTAGATCTGGCTATTATAGCAGATTATTCCACCTTTCTTTGTCATTCCTCATTCATGATTCAGAGATGAGGCCACATGTTAGTCCTATTTGTGGCTGTCTCTGGTGATGCTCTTGACCCTCTCATAGATCTCTTCTTCTGTCAATATTGTCATGGCCCAAAAATGTTTGGATCTTAATAATGTGACTTCTCTGTTGTTATCTACTCCTTGATCATGATTGGCCTGCCAGCTGAGAAGGTCTGCCTTCTTGTTGGTGGTCTCTATCTTATAGTGTAGAGTGTATTAGTATTGGCTCAGTTCTGTCACTTACTGAGCTTGTCATTAATTCAGTTTTTGAGGCTGTCAGAAATATCAAAGATTCTGATGATCAGTCTAGACTTCAAAGACTTGTTCAGCACCAATGAAATAATACCTCCACTCCTCCAGAGTGAGCATTATTATGAGCAGCTTCTTGTCATAGATTTCATAATTCCTTTCAGTGACTGTTAAGGCCTTCAACAGGAAGGCTACTGGCTGCCACTTTCTGTCTTGTTCCTGGAATAGTATGGCACTGATAGTTTCTTCACTGAAGTTAGCCTTGATCTGGAATTTGCTATCCTGGGTAGGGATAGTAAGTACTATGTCCTCTACTAGTCACTGTTTTAAGTCATTGAATGTAATTTGTTGTAACTGCCTCTAAGCCCAGAAGGCATTCTTAGTCAATTGTGTCATTAGTCAGACTATCTTGCTATAGTTCCAAATGAACTGCCAGTAAAAGTTGGTGAACTCCAAGAAGAATTGGAGCTCCTTCTTCTTTGTTAGTTCCAGCTATTCTATGATGCTAGCAACTTTAATGAAGTCTATATGGATACTTTCTTCACTGATGATTATTCTGAGGTATTCTATCTCCAACATCTCAAATTCACACTTCTCCACTTTGAGGAACAGTTTGTGTTTTCTCATTAAGGCTAGTATCTATTGTACTAGCCTTTGGTGTTCCTTTTTCATCTTTGACATGATGAGAATATTACTTAGATAGATAGTTACCTTTCTGGTGGTGATGAGATCTTTAAAGATGTCATTCATTATCCATTAGAAAGTAGCTGGTGAGTTCATTAGCTTGAAAAGCCCTCAGTTAGTTCTGAAAGTGGCTTTCCATTTATCATCCTCCTTGATATGTACATTGTTATATCCTCAGCAAACATTGAGTTTAGTGTAGTACTTGGCTCCTCTGAGCTTGTCCATTAGTTCTGAGATTAATAGAAGGGGATAACAATTTTTGATCATCATCTCATTGAGCTTTCTATAATCTTGGACTGGTTGGAGTTTGCTGTCTTTCTTCTTGATAAAGAAGAATGGAGATGCCATCAGTGACTTTGATGGTCAGATCCTTTTGCTAGACAAGTTCTTATCTAGAAACTCATCTAGTTTTTATTGTTTATTGTTGCTAAGCAGATATGTTTTGCAATCTAGGTTGGCATTAGCATTAGAGATCAGTTTGATCACATGATTTCACAGCTTTGGTTTAGAGAGTTCATTAAAACTTTCTTTCTTGAAAAGGTCCTTAAAGTTCTGTGTCTATTCAGGCACTATTTCTTTAAATGACTTTTCCTCCTTCTCTGCATTGGCCTTTGCTGTTAAGTTATTGGCATGATGTATTGTCCATATATGCAGAGCCTATTGGATGTCAACAGTGAGAATGGTTTCACCATCTTCCATCTCTTTATCCCACCAATTCTCAGAATCTTTATTAGATAATTTGAAGAGAATTTTTTGGCATTTGTATTATGTGAATGTGATCTTCTTATTTTTTCAGTTAATCAGGAGATTATAGCAGATCAACCAGTCATGCTCAAGAAATATTTCCTTCATCCTGAGGTCAGTGACTGCTAGGTCAATTCATTTAGAGTGATCTCTGATGGTGAGCCATAGTTTAACAAACTCAGTTATTGATCCAGCTTGATTTTTTATTCCATTGGCATTGTAGATGGATATTAGGATAGCAGTGGCTTTAATTGGAAGTCAGTGCTTATCAATGAAAGCCTAATTAATCAAGCTGCTAGTGCATCTGCTGTCAATTAATACTGTTATTATGTGTATAGAGTGGTTTGTGAGGGTTTTGATTTAGACCTTAACCATTAAGTCTTGTCTGGTCATCTTAGTTTGTTGGATGTATCTTCAGAGCCCCTGTAGTTTATTAAGCCATTCCAAGGCTCAGCACCTTTGGGATTTCTTCATTTCTTTGATCATCTCATCAATGACTTCCTTAGCTTGGATCTTGTGTACCCAGTTCTTGAGTATGACTTTTGCTGCTTCCTCTGTTTTAGCATCTTTAATAGCCCTCCAAGTTCATTCAGTATTGAATGGCTTAAGCTATTTGGCAGAGGTCTCTCTCTCTGTTTGGCCTACAGGCATTTGAGCTTTTTTCTTAGGTGATTCTTTGGTATGCAGTGTAGAAGATTCAGATATATTTGAATGCATGCATAATTTAGATATAAGTGTAACTACAGAGGTACTATTAGTCCATCTAGCAGCTATTAGTTGCACACCATAAAGTCCTTTGGCTGACCCAGTAGAATTGCTCACTGGTCAGCCCCATCTTTTACTTCCTTGATCTTCATTTCTGCACTGAGTTTCTCTGCTTCCTTCTGCAGCTTGGCAATTTGTGCTCTGATATCTTCATGCATTTGTTTTTTCTTTAGGCAGTCCTTCAACATGTGACTCTTTTAGCTACAGTTGAAGCACCTCCCTTCTTCTTTAGATGATCAATATCCATGGGCTTCCCTGCCTCTGTATACATTGTTCTGATTCTTGTCTTCTGCATACTATAAGAGGTACTGGCTATCAATGATTTCAATTTAGCAGTATTAGGCATGCTATTATTCTTGGAGCTTAAAGTTGAAGACTGGTTTAGCTTCTAATAGTCCTGTAGAGTGGACTGCTCTGTCTTCTGTCATTGTCACTCTTTGTACATCTTGATGATCTGTTCTTTTTATTTATCATAGTCTTTTGGGATGAATTTTCTGATAGCTGAGATCATCATGATATACAAAAGTGGAGATTCTCTCTTAAGAGCCTCAACCATTCTCCTATTGTTGGCTACATCATCTCATATTCCAGCAAGCTTGGTGAGTCATTCCAGTTCATTGAAGTAGTCAGTAGCTGCCTTGTCTCTCATCTTCTATTCCTTGATCTTTTGCTTGTATACTTCCTGTATGGCCAGATCAATAAACTTGTCATTGGGCATCTGCTTAAAGACTGGCTGCAAGAGATACTAGTAGTGTTGCTATATAGTTGATCAGAAGTTAGGGGAGATTAAGATCTATCATGTTTTCACCTCCTCCAGATATAAGGAAGTGAAGACAATATGGTTCATGTCTATATCTAGATAGACCATGTAAACCTCAAAATATTGTTCACAATTGACAAAGAATCTGTCAATATCATCAGAGACCCCCTTAAAGGGTTAGAGCTTCCAAAGTAGGTCAGGGTGGCATTGCATTACCATAGTGTTTTTCAATAAAGGTCCCATAAGATTGGGCCATTTGTTAAAGGGCAGGCAGCACTATTTGATGAGTGGCCCAAGGAAAGAATGAAGAAAGTTGTCATCAGTGATGAGGCTCTCTTGGAGTGCAGCTTCTTTCCATATAATTACCCTATCTCATACAATAAACTCTAGTCAGACTGCTTTTAGATCATCACAGACCAGCTCCTTTCTGATCCCACTTTCTATAGCTTCATCTGATAGTGGTTGTGCACCAAGGAGTCAGCTTCTTCTCTCAGTCTATGAGTTTCAGGAGCTGACTGGTCAGATTGTCAGCTGAGGTCAGAAACAGGAAAGCCAAGTTGCTGAGGTCTGAACTGAGAGAGTGGAGTATGAATATTGACTTTGCTGGCTTTGAATTGAAGGAGCTATATATATGGCTTATTTTGGAGTGACAGATAGTGACCATGGTATTAGTTGGATGTTGAATCAGGATTTGTATGCCAGCAGATCATGAAGTTAATCTTTCAGATGATTCTGATTATAAGTTTGAACTGTATATTTAGTGGCAGCATATTGTAGAATATCCTGCTATTCATCTGACTCTGTGTTAATATATAATTATCTCATATGCAATGCCAACTATTTAGCATCACACTATAAGAATGTTACTCCTGCTCAATACAGATCATGATACTCCTCAATACATAACTTCTGAATTTTCTCCTCCAATGCTTCTTTATCCATATCTTCTTTGGCATACTTCATAAAGTTCTCAAGCCTATAAGAGTCCTCACTGCTCTCTATATCCTTGTTGTCCTCAACTTTATTATCCTTATTGTCCACTTCCTCAAGAAGAGAACTAATAGGCTGATCAAAGATGCTCCCCATAGAAGGTTTGATTGTTGCTGAGGAGCTGCTGAGGCTGGATGCTAGGTCTGGCTTCAGGGCTGATGAGAACAGGGATAGTGGATAAGCCTGCTCAAAGACTGGCTCCAACCTTGGTATCATACCAAATGCCACCATGTGCTCATGCTGCTGCCAGGTCCTTACTATAAACTTAGAAGTTTCTATAGAACTCCAGGTTGAGAAACTGTCTAGTGATTTGACTTCTAAAAAATCACTAGAGAGCATAGTCAGAGATATAGACATTAAGAGGTACTTGTAGCTCATAGAGATTGAGGATAGACTTGGCATCCAAGCAGATGGTGTCAGAGCTGAAAGTGTGTCAGAAAGGAGGATACTCAAGAGTTTCAGAGCTGATGAAATGTTATAAAGAAGGAGGGATACCATTATCTCCCTTGCTTTGAGCTTTATCAGTGGTGAGGACTTCTTTGGGCTCTGAGACCTAGAGGTCTATGTCAGTGGTACTTGGCTCTCAGAAAATAGAGGTAGAGAGCTCAGATCAGAGGCTATACTAGTCTGAGAAACTGCTTTCCAGATGAGTGGCTTCAAGTTCTTATTGTCAATAACATTGTCATCAATCTTCTTCTGCTTCTTCAAACTCTCACTGAGCCTCTGTCCTGGCATGCTCTGCAAGATCTTCTCAGACTTGCTTGGAGTCAGTTCAGGCTCACTCCTCTTATCACTGCTAATTCTGCTGCAGTGCTGTATCATAGTTGAAAGGGACTTGTAGATTCTAATCTGAGAATAACTGATGGATGATTTGGTCTTGAGCCTCCAGTCCTTACTCTCAATCTTTAGCTGAGTAGAATAGAGTCTGGCCCACTCCATGGTCACTATGGTGGAAGTAGACTGAAAGGGCAGAGCTTTCACTTGGGGTTACATGGAGTGAATTGTGCCTGGAGTTGTTATTTGCATATAGTGAAAGGCTTTGAGATCTTGAAGCCATCCTAGTGACATCAAGAGAGTCTCAGATGCAGTCAGCAACCTCAGAGGTTCTTGTGGCAATAGAATAGTCAGAAGATGGTGAGTCATTAAAGAAGTCTATAGGAAGATCCTTGTTCTTATAGTTAGAGACAGAGGGCAGGACTCATGGATGTCAGATTCTTGAGACCTGAGAGTTTTGGTCTCAGAGTCATAGAGGGTATTGGTGTCTTTCTTCTTCTTGAATGTCTCTCATATGTGAGCCACTAGGCCTGGCTTTTAGTAGAGGGTGCTCTAAGGGCTAGTAAAATGTTTGTCTGGATTCAGAGATGTCATGAAGTGAGAGATCAGAGATTATATTTTGTAAAATTCAGCAGATATTTTGAAATTCCTGATAGTGTCTAACTGCCCAGACTGTGATTGATTGATGTCCATAGCACAGCTGTATGATCACTAACAATCTCAACAATGTTTTAATGATAGAGGCAAGGAGTTTGAAGAACTCATGATTAAAGTTTGAGTCTGATGTATTGATAGATGATATTTGGTTTCCTCTACACTATAGTGCATGAGAAAAGGAAAAATAAAGCTTCAAGCTAATTATTAGGCTTAAGCTGCATATAATCTGAACATATGATAACTAGCATGACTTTGTGTTTAAGCCTTCTGCTAGAATCCACTTGATGTGCTCTTTGATCATAATGCTTCAAGGTGTAAGAGAAATAGCTCAAGAGTAGAATGAGTATAAATAAACTTTAGCTTGAAGCTGAAGATTACCAGCAAGAGTGAGCCTGCTTATATACTGTATATCATAGAACTAAATATACAACTATCTATTATATGTTTCCAAGTCCTTGTGTCTATTGTCCTTAGGCATTACTACTATACACAAAAGACCAATTATATATTATTGAGGGCTGGTCACTGCACTGAAGAACAATGATAGATTAGCTTGTTGTAATGACTAAGCTTCTCTCACAGTTCTAAGCATCTGATTTAGATACTCTGACTAAGCATAAATAGGGGTTAATTTATAGAAAGAAGAATAAAAGTGGAAAAATCATAACAAAGTCCAGAATAGAGAAACTGATACTGTTGTGGCTCATGCTGCTAGATACTGTTTTGAGAAGAATACAGAGAATGCAAGAGCTGAAAGTGGAGTATAGTTTAGAATGAATGATGAGAGAAACACTATGTTATGCACACTAGGCAGTATACAAACCCACTATGCAGATGAGATAGGTGCAGTAGCTGCTGCAGCCAAGACTGCCAATATGTATGAGCAGCTCAAAATCAGAATAGCTTCTATGATCCTGATTAAACTGCTTACAATCTAGCTAAAAGAACATGAGAGACACAGTGTTATGATTTTTCCTCATAGTCATCTTTTATTCAAAGGGACTGACCCCTATATTTGCTTAATTAGGGCATCTAACCAGCACTTAGGACCATGGGACTCAGGCTTAGTCATCACAATGCTCAGTCAGTCATTGTTCTTTGACACAAAGATAACTGCTTGATGACAGACAATACCCTTTTGTAGATAGCTTCATGACATTGAACAAAATGCTCTATAGTGCCAGAATACACAATTAGATAGATATATCTTTAGAATAGATGATGACTGATATATAAGTAGTGTAGCTCTCACTGTAGTATTTCCAGCTTCAAGCTAAAGTTTATTTCTTCATTATCTTATCTCAAGCCAATCTAAAGATCTTGCAATATAGAGCCACATAACACAATCAGTGAACTCTGACATCATTGCTCAAAGTGTGAGGCAGTGTCAGTTTATCATGTGTTTAGATCACATGTTATTTAGGCTTAACAATTAGCTTGAAGCTTCTAGCTTCCCTTTTCCAAGCCTAACATGCTGAGAAACTGAATGCTCTCTGCCATCAACTCCACTGATCTGAACTTCACTCACAAGTTCTTCAAACTCCTTGCTTCTATTATTGAAACTCTATTAGGATTATTGGTGATCATACAGCTATGCTATGAATGCCAATCAATCACTGCCTGAGCTATCAGACACTATTAAGAATTTCAGCACATTAAATATATCCTATGTAATATCACCCCTGATCTCTCTCTTCATGATATCCCTTTCTCTGTCCAACAATCCTTTCAGCTCACAAAAGGAACCATATCTGAAACCATCTCTGAGGATGCACCTCAAGAGCATTCTGGAGAAGAAATGCAACACTGATATCTGCTCCAACCTCTGATGGCAATCATCAGAAATGATAGCAACCCTTGGGCTATAGGGTTTTGAAAACTAAAGCCTGACATGCCAATCTTATGCATTGAGCATACAAATGTCCCCAGCCATATCTCTAGAGAAAAAACAACTCTGACCACTGTCTCTGAGCTCAGCATTGGATGCCATGCCAGAGACTCTCTTGATGCCATTTGAGTGGCTCCAAGGAGTAGAAGCATCTCCTCTGACAATAGATATGAGTCCTTATATGCCACTCCAACAGGAAGCAGAGAAAGCTTCCCTGTGGAGTTATATGTTGAAAACCAGAGTACCAACAGTGAGGGAGGAAGAATAGAGATCATCAGGACTGATGATTCATACTTTGCTTATGACAATAAAGAAAAAGAATGATACTGGCAAGAGGCTACTAGAGAGGCTGACTGAATTGAGCACTGTGCAGCTCACAGAGCTGACCACATATAAATGCCATCAGGCATATCATAACCAACTGACCCCATCAATCCAGTCCTCTCCTCAGAGGATGAAGTTCAACATACCAACTCTCTCACTGAGCACCTCCAGGAGCAGGCATGTATCAAGTATGAAACCACTTGAGAGAATGCCCTCTTTGGATGCTATCTCTGAGCATAAGATGCAGCAGATTAGAGAAAAGGCTCTAGGAGCCCTGAAACTAATACTCTTATCACTACTACCATCAACAGTATTCCTGATACTCTGTTCTGGGAATCTAGCACTCTCATTGATTCCAAGTATAACCCATGGGCAGTATTTCCTGAGAGCATCATCCACTGACAAGTATCACTTGATCTTGATGATGACTGCCTGTTATCCTATGGAATTGACTCAATTGCTGACACTGACAATATACTAGATTGGGATAGAGATCTATGAAGTCAGAACAGAGACCTTGGGAGTGATGCTAAGAACATCAACTCCACTGGAGACCTCAAGTGGATCCTGGATAGACATTTCACATCTCTCTTCCTCCAACCCTGCTTCTACTGAAACTTCTGCTGATATTGTAGAGCAATAGCAGCAGAAGCAGCAAGAAATGATGCTGAGCAGCAGCAATGAGAAGGATAGTCTCCTCCTCATCCTGGATCTAGTGATACTGGACTCAGCATCTAGCAGCAGCAGCAGCAGTCAGGCTGCTCTAGATATCTACAGCCTGCATGATAGTTCCTTTCTTGAGAGGGATGAGAGTAGGATGGATGATGAGAAAGAGGACAGCAAGCTGAGGGAAGGAGATCCCCTTGCTGAGTGGGGAATCATATTTTTACAGTATCTGATGGAAGAAGAACTGGCAAAGAGAGTACAGAAGGATCACCAAAAGGAATTTTTATAGCTGTACTAAGAAGGTATAGCCACTCTGTGGATGGATGACATCTGGTTGGTGTTGCCCATGAGTCAAAAGTATGCTGCTGCTAACAGGAACAAGCATGTGAATATTTTATAATATGCAGCCACTGAGTAAGCTATTTTTATTTATAATAAACAATATCTAGAACACCAGTTGGTGCTGCTACTAGCATATAAGTCCAAATTCAACATCCAACCAATGCTATGAACACCAAGCATTGCACCCAGCCAGGCTGTCTATATGGCATGTTCAATCTGAAGTATCTCATTCCAATATACATTCACCATCTTGGCCATTCACAGCATGGCATCTCAGCTCATGCAAAGCTGACTCAGGCTGAGGAACTCCTATTAGAACCCATAGACACAGCTGATGCATTGGCTGTTTGCCAGACAACCCTCACCTGATAAAGCTGAGGGGAGTAGAAAGGCTTCTAAAAGTACAGGAGAAGACAACCCTAAAGTAGTAGAATTAGGGTTTACCATCAAGAATGGGTGCATCAAGTGCAAGAAGGCCCAGCCACAGGAAAGTCCTGTTGCTGATAATGGCTCTCTTTATTCCTTCTTAGAACCTCTAATGACCTGGAATGACCTGTTCTTCAGTGGGATCTCAAATCCAATGACCACTCTAGCAGTCAATGCAGCAGTCATCAACTGCTGCCCAGACCTCCTATGGAAGCCCTATCCATTCAAGAGAGCCTCTGATAACATTGATCACTTTCTCATTGATTGCAACCAATACTTTCAAGTGTACACATCTTTTTTCATGCTTGATATGTACAAGGTTGGGTTCACCATCATCTACCTTGAAGACAAGGTGAAGATATGGTGGATGCTTTTTGCCCTCACATTCTGGTCAACCACAAGATAATATCACTGATATCTCTTGTGGCTGATATTCAAACAAATGGTGATTGACAAGTTCATCAATCCCACAGTTCAAGAAGTCTACAAATAGAAAATAAAAAAGTATAAAATAGCTGACAAATCAACCACTGAATACTTTGATGAGTTGGAATGACTTAGTAAGCTTGCTGGGATCTGAGATGACATTGTCAACACAAGATGCATGGTCAAGTACATAAAGATGGGAGCACTGCCCTTCTATCTGAAGATAATCTCAGACATCAGACATGATATCCTGAAGGGATATGATGAATGGAAGACCCACATTATCACCATGTACAGAGAAAGGCAGTGACAGAAGGCAGAGTTGACAACCCTGTTCTCCTCAGAACAGAAGCAACAAGGACAAGGCACAAAGTCCACTCCTGGTATGACCATGTCTATCAAGCCTAGCAGCTCAACCCCAACTTCCTCCTATGGTGAAAAGAAAACTAGCATGAGCATGATATTTACCAGAACAGGTAAGCCTATGGACATAGATTGACTCAAGAAGGAGAGTAAGTGCTTTAATTGTAGTCAAAAGGGCCACATAGCATGGGACTGTCTGCAGAAGAAAAATAAGTGCATCTGAAAAGACTTATGGGTGCTGATCACCAAGTTGCAGAAAGAAGAAAAAGACCTCAGGCCAGAGATAAAGGCTGAGAAGGTAAAAGGTCAGGTTAAGCAGTGAGTGATTCCACTGACTTGGCTAGAACAAAGAGTGGTGTGTCACAAGCAGATGCTGGACAGACTGATATTATCTCTATAGTACTATCTATATCTAAATTATACATGCATTCAAATATATCTGACATCACTGCTCTGAAAGCAGAATCCCCTAAAGAACAAACTCAACCACCTATGGGCCAAACAGGAGTGGAGGATCCCATTGGTTGGCTCAAGCCATTAAGAGTGCAAAGGACAAAGCTGTGGCAAAAGCCATACTCAGAAACTGGATCCACAAGACCCAAGCCAAAGAAGTGGTCAATAAAGTAATAGAAGGGATGAGAAAAGCTGAATAGTGCTGAGCCTTAGAATGGCTCAATGAACTTCCAGGACCATAGAAGTTTATCTGACAATCTAAGACTCTGGGCTGAGATCTTTTGGCCAAAGCCTGAATTGAGACACTCACATCTTAAAGCACTCATACAGTGACTGCCCTAATCAACAGCAGTTGCACAGGTAGCTCAATTAACTGTGCTTTCATCACCAAGCATGGCCTTTCCACTCAAGCTACCATAGCACTGATCTCTGTCTATAATGCTGATAGGACCAAGAATCAAGCCAGTTCAATCACCAAATTCATTGAGCTTAGGCTCATGATTGGTGATCATTCTGAAAGGATCGACTTGGCCATGACTGACCTAGGAACCAAGGAGATTTTCCTTAGTCACAACTGGTTAATTCACCACAATCTACTCATTAACTGGAAGACCAGGCAAATCACATTTGCAAGATGCCAATGCTGGAAAATCCCATTTGAACTCTCTGATGAAGACTCAGAAGATCAATGGAATAAAAAAATAGAGGATGGTGAAATAATTCTCACTGTGGATCTGCAGAAAGCCATACATATTCATGCCATGCATTATGCCAATGACCTAGCTGCAAAGGCCAATGTGGAGAAGAAGAGCAAGACATTTGAAGAAATGGTGCTGGAATGAGCACAAGACTACTGGAACCTATTCAACAAAGAGAGCTTTGATGAATTATCAGACCTAAAGCCTTGGGATCACACAATTGAGCTGATCCTGAATGCTAACACTAATTTAGATTGCAAGGTATATCCACTTAGCAACAATGAGCAATAAGAGCTTGATCAGTTCCTGAAAGAAAACCTTTCTAGTGGACAAATTAGGCTATCAAAGTCTCTGATGGCTCCTCCTTTCTTCTTTGTTAAGAAGAAAGACAGTAAACTCTGACTGATACAAGATTACTAGAAGCTCAATGAAATGATGATCAAGAATCATTATCTGCTTCTGCTAATCTCCAAACTAATAGACAAGCTCTGTGATGCCTGATACTACATCAAACTGAATGTCTGATCAGGCTATAACAATGTGTGCATCAAAGAAGGCAATGAATAAAAGGCCATCTTCTACACCAACTGAGGGTTGTTTGAACTTATAGTTATGTTCTTTGAACTCACCAATTCACTGGCAACCTTCCAGTGGATGATGAACAATATATTCAAGAATCTCATTACTACCAGAAAGGTCACAATCTACTTGGATGACATTCTAATTATGTTCAAGACCAGAGAAGAACACTAACAGCTAGTACAATAGGTACTAGCCCTTATGAGGAAGCACCAGTTGTTTCTCAAAGCTGAGAGATGCAAATTCAAGGTACTCAAGACTAAGTACCTCAGAGTCATTATCAGCAAAGAAAGCATCAGAATAGATCCTGTCAAAGTAGCAGAGATAATGAAATGGCCAGAGCCAACCAAGAAGAAGGAACTACAGTCCTTCTTTGGCTTCACCAACTTCTATCAGTGATTCATCTGAGACTACAGCAAGGTAGTTCAGCTGATGACTCAACTGACTGGCAATGCACTATAGACCTGAGGCCCAGCCCAACAATCAGCATTCAACAACCTTAAATGTCAATTAGCAGAAGATATAGTCTTCACTATCCTGACACAGAATGGGAAATTCCACATCAAAGCCAACTCTAGTGAGGGTGCCATCAGAGCTATACTCTTGCAAAAACAAAAGGATAAATAGTGTCTGGTCATATTCCTATCTAAAATACTTACCATCATAGAACATAATTATGAAATATATGACAAAGAGTTACTCATTATAATGCTTGCCCTGGCTGAATGGTGGCATTACCTCATCAGATCAGTCTAGATCTTTGAAATCTGGACTAATCACCAGAACCTATGATACTTCTGAATATCTCAGAAGCTCAACTGCCAACAGGCCCAATAGATTATGAAGCTCTTAGAATACAAATACATGCTGCACTATAAAGCTGATGCAGCTAATAAGAAGGCAGATCTGCTTAGCAGGAGAGTAGATCATGATCAGGAAGAAGGCAACAATGAGAGAGTCATGATTCTGAAACTGGAACACTTTCATGCCATAATTGTTAGACCCAAGCATCACGTGAACCTAAACACGTGATAAGCAGATGTCTCTTCACACTTCAAGGGATCATCTGAGTTCACTGATTGTGTTTTTGGGTCGGTGTGTCACAAGGCCACAGTAATGGCTTGAGAGTAGAATGGTATAGTTATAAACTTTAGCTCGAAGCTGGGGTATTCCAGTGAAGAGCAAGCTCCTTAAATACTGTATATGTTGTGCCAATAATATGAAGTACTTATTGTAGTTTTCTCTGTCTGTTGTGCTCATTGTCCTTGAGCATCGTTGTTATACATAAAAGGGCTTTTTGTATTGTCGAGCATCATCATGGGTTACTTGAAAGAATGGTTATCATTTGAGTGACTAAGCCATTTCTCACAATGAGCAGTTGGTCTAGACTTTTATGACTAAGCATAAATAGGGGTGTAATATGAAGGAAGAATAAGGGGAAAAATCATAACATTACCCCCTCCTTAAGACCATCGTCCTAATGGTTTAATTTAGAGACAATTCGTATTCGTGTATAGTGTCATCGGCATCCATGTATTTTTTGTTGATCCACTGATTGGATTCTGGGCCATAGCCCTTCCAACTGATGAGGTAATCGACTGTGGTTGTTGTTCCTCCTCCTTTTGCCTTGACTTTTCATAGTTTATGATGTAAGATTTAGTCTATTTTGTAGTGTTCCTCATCATTGATGAGGTCAGGTGGTGGAGAAGGTGGTCATTCCTGATTTTGGAAGGCTGGGGCAATATATGGTGTCAGTAATGTTTCGTTAAAAACATCATGCACCTTCCAGGATGCCAGTAACTGCAGTTTGTAGGCACTCTGATCAATTTTTGCTATTATTGGGAAGGGTCCAGTTTGTTTGTTGGCCAATTTGCATTTGGGCCAAGGTAGGTGAAGATTTGTTGTGTCCAGCCAGACTTTATCATGTGCTTGGTAGTTGTGTGCAGGGTGCTGGTGTTTGTTATATTGATTTTTCATTGTTGTTGCTGCCTTTTTTAAAGCTGATTTCATTTCGGTATGGATTGCCGCCATTGTGTTGGCAAACTCTGTAGAGGTGGGGGTTGTAGTATGGCGTCATTCGGTATGTGAGATGTTTGAGTGACGTCCATAGTTTATATAAAATAGCATCTTTCCCATAGCTGAATGAATGTAGTTATTGTGTTGGAAAGCAGCAAGCACTAACCATTCTGTCCAGTCATCTTGATGGTAATTGATAAAGAGGTGCAGGTATTTTTCAATTTCCTGATTTGCCCATTCTGTCTGTCTATCTGTTTGTGGGTGATATGCGGTAGAGATGTTCTGCTGAATGTTTAGAAGGTGGTACAGGTCATCAAGGAATTTTGAGATGAACTGTGGACCCCTATCTGATATGATGACTTGTGGCATCCCATATTTAGTGTAGACCTCATCTCGTAGGATTTTTGCTCATCTCTTGAAGGACAGTTCTGTTGAACATGGTACTGGTATGATTGCTTTTGAGAATTAATCGACAATGACGATTATAGTATCATAGCCATTGCAATCGAGAAGTCCAGTGATCATGTTGATGGAGATGTGGGTCCACAGGAAGGATGGGACCTCATTTGGATGTAGCAGTGTGGCCCAGGTCTGTGTCAATGATTTTTTCTGCTGGCAAGTTTTGCATGCTTTAACGTACTTTGTGATGTCATTGATCATTTTGGGCCACCAATAATTCCACAGTATCAATTCTTTGGTTTTGGTAATACCAGGGTGTCTGGCGGTCTAGTGGTCATGGTGCATAGCAATGATTTCTCCATGCAGTCCTTGATCTTGTGGGATGTAGATTCACCCATCATAATGGATCATTCCATCTTCCCTTTTTAATCCTTGTTCATGGTTTAGTGATGGTGCGATTCATTGATCCCATTTGTGGCTATCTCTGGTGGCACTCTTGATCCATTCATGTATCTCTTCCTCTGTGGGCATGATCATGGCATGAAAGTGTTCGGGTTGTAAGAGCATGATGCCCTCATTGTCCATTCCCCCTTGATTATGATCTGCCTGCTGGCTAAGTAAGTCAGCCTTTTTATTGGCGGTGCCTGCTTTATGATGTAGGGTGTACTGGTATTGACTGAGTTCAGTTACCCATCTGGCTTGTTGTCAGTTTAACTTCTGTGGTTTCTGAAAATATCGGAGGTTTTGGTGATCAGTCCAGATCTCAAAGATCTCTGTGGCCCCGATCAAGTAATGATGCCACTCCTCCAGTGCAAGCATGATGACAAGTAGTTCCTTGTCATAGATTTCATAGTTTCATTCAGTTGTAGAGAGTGCTTTTGAGAGGAAGGCAACTGGGTGCCATTTCCCTTTCTGTTCCTGAGAGAGAACTGCTCCTATAGCTCTCTCACTGGAGTCCGCTTCCACCTTGAACTTCTCTCTTTGCATCAGAATGGCCAGTACGACATCCTCTGCGAGCCTCCTTTTTAGGTCATTGAAGGCTGCCTGTTGAGAGTGGCCCCATGTCTATGGGGCATTGCCAGTTAGTTGAGTCATTGGCTGGATGATTTTACTGTAGTCTCAGATAAACTGTCAATAGAAATTGGTGAATCTGAGGAATGATTGAAGTTCCTTTTTCTTCTCTAGTTCTGGCCATTCCATAACCCCTGCCACCTTGATGAGATCCATGCAGATGCTCCCCTTGCTTATTATTACTCTGAGGTATTCTATTTCGAGTATCTCAAATTCACACTTTTCTGCTTTAAGGAATAATTTGTGTTTCCTCATGTAGGACAGGATCTGTCATACAAGCTGTCGGTGTTCCTCTTTTGTTTTTGACATGATGAGAATGTTGTCCAGATAGATGGTGACTTTTCCAGTGGTGATGAGGTCTTTAAAGATGTTGTTCATCATCCATTGGAATGTAGCAGGTGAATTAGTCAGCCCGAAGAACATTACTATGAGCTCAAAGAGCCCTCAGTTGGTTTGGAACATGGCTTTCCACTTATCCCCCTCTTTGATTCTGATGTTGTTGTAGCCCCATCGTATATCCAGTTTGGAGTAATATTTGGCACCATGGAGTTTATCCATGAGTTCCGAGATTAGGGGGAGGGGGTACTGATTCTTGATTGTCATTTCATTAAGTTTTCAGTAATCTTGAACCAGTCAGAGTTTCTCATCCTTCTTTTTTATGAAGAAGAAGGGGGATGCCATAGGTGATTTTAAAGGTCAGATTCATCTGCTGGATAAGTTTTCGTCTAAAAACTTGTCGAGTTTCTGCTGTTCAAGGTTGCTTAAGGGATACGTTTTGCAATCGAGGTTGGCACTGGCATTGGGGACTAGCTCAATCACATGGTTCCAAGGCTTTGATTTGGGTAGTTCGTCAAAGCTCTCTTTTTCAAATAGGTCTTGGAAATCTCGGGCCCACTCTGATACCATTTTCTTGAATGTCCTCTCGACCCTTTGTTCATTGGCTTTGACAGCCAAGTTGTTGGCATGGTGCACTGCCTGGATGTGTATTTTCTTTTGCAGATTGATGGCGATGATGGTTTCACTGTCTTCCATCTCCTCATCTCACCTGTCCTCTGCATCTCCATCAGGCAATTCAAATGGGAGTTTCTGGCATTGACATCTGGCAAATGTTATCTGACCTGTCTTCCAGTTGATGAGAGGATTATGACAGATCAACCAGTCATGTCCAAGGAAGGCTTCCTTGGAACCGAGGTTGGTGATAGCTAGATCAATTCATTTGAAGTGATCTTTGATCATTAATCTGAGTTTGAAGAATTTGGTTATTGAACTGGCCTGGTTTTTTGTCCTGTCAGCATTGTAGACTGGGATTGAGGCAGTGGTGGTTTGTGTTGGTAGTTTATATTTTTTGACGAAGGCTCGGTTTATCAAGCTACCTGTACATCTACTGTCAATTAGGGTGGTGATAGAGTAGGTGATCCAAGATGTAAGCATTTTAATTTGTGCTTTGGTGAGCAAATCTCACCTGGGGGTTTTGGATCTTCAGATGAACTTTCAAGGTCCTTGAAGTTCATCTAACCATTCTAGCACTTGATTTCTTCCTGCTTTCTTCATCCCTTCCAACAGTTCATCTGCTACTTCTGTGACCTGAGTTTTGTGAACCCAATTTTTTAGTGCAGCTTTTGCTGTTGCTTCATCTTTGGCATCACAGATGGCCCTCCAGGTCCACTCAGTTTCAAATGGTTTGAGCCAAGTGGTGGGGCTCTCTGCCCTGCTTCAGCCCATAGGCATTTGAGCTCTTTTCTCTTGCAATTCTTTGGTGTGCATGTTAGGCAGTTGTGGTATATTCGAATGCATTTGTGATATAGAGATAACTACAGAAGTGCTATTAGTCCTTCTAGCGGCTACGGAGGGCACACCATTAAGTCCTTTGGCCAGTTCAGTGGAATCGCTCACTGACTGGCCCTATCTTTTACTTCCTCAACCTTTGTTTCTGTCCCAAGTTCCTCTTCTTCTTTTTGCAGATCGGTGATCTGTGTCCTAATCTCTTCTTGGGTTCACTTCTTTTTTGGGCAGTCCTTGGCCATGTGACCTTTCTGCCTGCAATTGAAGCACTTTCCTTCTTTTTTCATGTGGTCAATATCCATTGGTTTGCTGGTCCCTGTATATGTTGTCCCAGTCCCTGTTAAGCCCAAATTTCACATGACTATCAACACATGATAAACAGTTCAGTACCTCACACTTCGAGTATGTCTGACTGAGTTTACAGGAGTTAACAGCAGGAGTGAGTCAAGACTCTGTAGTAAGAGCTCGAGAGTAGTTTGGTGAAGAATAAACTTTAGTTTGAGACTGGAGTATTACAGTGAGAGCTATGCTACTTAAATACTGTTCTGTTATCGTACTATAAATAAATGTTCACAAAAGATATTGTTCTGCTGTAGAGCTCTTACTCCTGCTGTTACCAGGCTCTCCACAAAAGCTGTTGTCTTGCTGTTGTGCTGTTACTGCTGCACCACTATTGAAGAATAAAAGGAGTATTGTCTCTCCCTTCACAGCACACAGCAACACGATAGGAGAGTGACTGACTGGGTTGCTGAGCTAAGCATTCCCACAGTCCTAAGCACTGGCCTAAGCACTCTGACTAAGCAAAGATAAGGGTCATTTCTGAGGAAAAAGAAAAGAAAATGGGAAAAATTGTAACATTACTCTCTCCTTAAGACCATTGTCCCGATGGTTAAGTTAGGGTAAGTCTTCCTTGCCAGAGCCAGGTGGCTAATCTGCTGGACCTCTCAGCTGTTCAGTTGCAGGCTTCAAATAAGTCGAAGGAGTGGTACATTGCTCTTCGCTGTATGTCTCCACCATTTCTGGTTCACCTGTTGCAGGGTCATCTTCATCATCCTCTTTAACATGTTCTCTGCTGTTGGCAGGTTGGTTGATGTATATCTGACTAGATATAATCTCCCTTTCTGTTGTCGCTGGCACTTGTTTTAGAGATATATTGTTGGACATGATCCCCTTCGTGTCCAGTTTGTTGATTTTGTGTTCATAGTCCCATATCGCATCTTCTGCATTCATGTATTTTTCATTGACCCATTGGTTTGATTCTGATCCATATCCCTTCCAGCTGACTAGGTAGTCAACAGTTGTTTTCATGCCTCTGCCTCATGCTTTAACCTTTTGGGTTTTGTGGTTTAGCACTTCATCGATTTCATAGTGTTCTTCATCATCGATGAGTTCTGCTGGTAGTGGAGGTGGTTTTTCTTGGTTTGGAAAGGCTGGTGCTATGTATGGTGTTAATAATGTTTCATTAAAAACATTATGGATTCTCCAGGTTGCCAAGAGTTGTAGTTTATATGCAGATTTGCCAATTTTGGCGATGACTTTGAATGGACCAGTTCATTTGTCTGCCAGTTTTTGTTTTGGCCTTGGCAGATGAAGGTTCGTAGTATCCAACCAGACCTTGTTGTTGGTTGAATATTCATGTGCTGCCTATCGGTGCTTGTCATACTGCTTCTTCATTGTTGAAGCAGCTTTTTTGAGAGCCATTTTCATTTCTTCATGAATCTTTGCTATTGTTGTTGTAAAGTCCATTGATGCCAGTGTTGTTGTGTGGATCCATCCTGTCTGCACTACTGGTGGGTTCCATCCGTAATTCACAAAGAAGGGTGTTTTACCTATTGCTGAGTGAATTCTGTTATTGTGTTGGAATGCTGCTAGTGCTAGCCATTCTGTCCAGTCATCTTATTGATAACTGATGAAAAGTCTTAGGTACTTTTCAATTTCCTGGTTGGCCCATTCCGTTTGGCCATCGGTCTGTGGGTGATATGCCATTGAGGCATTCCTTTTGATGTTGAGGAGTCGATACAAATTGTCTAAGAATTTAAAGACGAATTGTGGTCCTCTGTCTGAGATCACTACTTGAGGCATACCATATTTTGCATAAACCTCATCCCATAGTATTTTTGCCCATCCCTCAGATGTTAACTCTGTTGAGCAGGTGATCAGAATGATTGCCTTTGAGAAGTGATCGACTATGACGATGATAGCATTATAGCCATCACTTTTGGGGAGTCTCATTATCATATCCACTAAAATGTGAGTCCATGGTGACAAAGGGACCTCATTTGGATGGAGTGGGGCTGCTCTGGGTTGTGTTGAAGTCTTGCCTCACTAGCAAATCTCGCAAGCTTTGACATATCGGATGATACCATAGTCTATCTTTGGCCACCAATATTCTCTCAAGACTAATTTCTTCATTTTAGCAATCCCGGGGTGTCTGGCAGTCATGTGATCATGACATGTGGCAATAATGTCACCTTGCAGTCTTTGATCCCTCAGGATGTAGATCTGTTCATCATAACGGATCAATCCCCCTTCTTTCTTTAGCTCATGCTCATGGTTGAGTGATGAGGCAATTCTCTGATTCCACTTGTGGGGATCCCATGTGGTGCTCTTGATGCATTTGTGCATCTCTTCTTCCATGGGCATGATCATTGCCCAGAAGTGTTCTGGTCATAATAATATGACCTTCTTGTTGTCATCTCCTCTTTGGTTATGATCTGCCCTGCAGCTGAGGAAGTTGGCCTTCTTGTTTGCTGCTTCAGCCTTGTGATGGAGTGTATACTCATACTCTGATAGTTCTGTGACCCATCTAGCTTGTCTGCGATTAAGCTTCTGGAGTTGTCAGAAATATCGAAGATTCTGGTGATCTATCCAGATCTCAAAGGTCTGATTGGCTCCAATGAGATAATGCCACCATTCGGAAAGGGCGAGCATTATAGTGAGAAGTTCCTTATCATAGATTTCATAGTTGCGTTCCATTACAGTGAGCGTCTTGGACATGAAGGTGACTGGTCACCATTTATTGTCCTGTTCCTGTGAGAGTACGGCTCCAATCACACCTTCACTGGAGTCTGCTTCCACCCAGAACTTCCCATCTTGGCTAGGAATTGCCAAGACAACATCTTTGGCTAAGCGGCGTTTAAGGTCATTAAATGCCATTTGTTGGGAAATTCCCCAGCCCCATGGGGAGTTTCCAGTTAATTGTGTCATTGGTTACACTGTTTTGCTGTAATCCCAGATGAATCATTGGTAGAAGTTGGTGAATCCGAGGAATGATTGTAGCTCCTTCTTCTTGGTCAGTTCCAGCCATTCAGTTACCTCCACCACTTTGACAGGGTCCATTCTGATACTTCCTTTGCTGATAATGACTCCAAGGTATTCTGTTTCTAATACCTCAAATTCACATTTTTCAGCCTTAAGGAAGAGTTGGTGCTTTCTCATCAAGGATAGCATCTGTCGTACTATCCTGTGGTGTTCTTCCTTGGTTTTAGACATAATGAGTATGTCATCTAAGTAGATTGTGATCTTCTCCATGGCAATGAGATCTTTGAAGATGTCATTCATCATCCACTGGAAGGTGGCCAGTGAGTTGGTCAGTCCAAAGAACATAACCATTGGTTCAAACAAACTATGGTTTGTCTGAAAAGCAGCCTTCCACTCATCGCCCTTCTTGATGCACACATTGTTGTATTCCCATCAAACATCCAGTTTGGTGTAATATTTTGTGCCTCAGAGTTTGTCCATTAACTCTGAGATCAATGGAAGGGGATAACAGTTCTTGATCATCATCTCATTGAGCTTCCGATAATCCTGTACCGGACATAGTTTTCTATCCTTCTTTTTGATGAAAAAGAAGGGTGATGCCATTGGGGATTTTGATGGTCGGATCCTCCCACTAGACAAGTTTTCTTCAAGGAATTTATCCAGTTCCTGTTGTTCATTATTGCTTAGTGGGTAACACTTGCAATCTAGGTTGGCATTAGAGTTAGAGATTAGTTTGATAGCATGGTCTCATGGCTTCATATCAGGTAGTTCGTCAAAACTTTCCTTTTCGAACAAATCTTGAAAGTCATGGGCTCATGTGGGTACCATTTCCTCAAATGTTTTCTCCTCCTTTCCTGCATTTGCCCTTGCTGCTAAGTCATTAGCATGGTATATTCCTTTGATGTTAATGGCTCTTTGAGGATTGATGGCAAGGGTTGTTTCACTGTCTTCCATTTCTTTGTCCTATTGATCTTCAGGGTTATTGTCTGGTAATTCGAATGGGATTCCCCAGCATCGACACTGAGCAAAAGTGATGCATCTGGTCTTCCAATTGATTAATGGGTTATGTCTGATGAGCCAATCATGTCCAAGGAAGATCTCTTTGGTTCTCAGGTCAGTTACTGCTAAATCAATTTGTTTCGAATGATCACCAATGGTGAGCCTGAGCTCAACATATTCAGTGATCGAGCCAGCTTGATTCTTGGTTCCATCCGCATTGTAGATGGGAATGGGGGCTGCTGTTGCCTGAGTAGGCAATTTGTACTTGTCGACAAAAGATCGGTTAATGCTGCTTCCTGTGCAGCTGCTGTCAATCAAGGCAGCGACTGCATGGGTTGGTTGGGATGTTAATGTCTCGATCTGGGCCTTGGTTAATAAGTCACATCCTGAAAGTTTGGTGCGTCGAATGAATTTTTATGATCCATATAACTCATCCAACCATTCTAAGGCCTGGCACCCCTCTGCAGTTTTCATCCTGATGATCATCTCATCGATCACTTCTTTGGCTTGGATTTTGTGTATCCAGTTTTTGAGTATGGCTTTTGCCGCTGCTTCGTCCTTGGCATCCTCGATGGCTCACCAAGTCCACTCGGTATCAAATGGTTTGAGCCACGTTGTAGGGCCCTCTGCCCCTATTCAGCCTGAAGGCAGTTGAGTCTGTTTCATATTTTTAGTTTGATGATTTTTTGATGAAGACACACCTTTGGGGCTCTCTGCCTCTCTTCAGCCCTTCATCAGCACTTGAGTTATTGGGGTTGGTTCCTTAGGCGATTCTGACTGGTGAATAATGGGGTCGAGTATATTCGAATGCATGCATAATTTAGACATAGGGGATAATACTACAGAAGATAAATTGTCAGTCTGTCCAGCAGAATGTGACCCATCATTCATTTTCTTGGCCGAGTCAGCAGAATCGCTCACTGATCAGCCTTGTCTTTTTCCTCCTTGGGTTTGTCATCATACCCAAGGTCTTCATCTTCCTTCATCAGCTCAGCGATCTGCACCCGAATCTCTTTTCATGTGCACTTGTTCTTCTTTTGAGGGCAGTTTCATGCCATGTGGCCTTTCTGGCCACAATTGAAACATTTCCCCCCCTTCTTGAGGCAGTCCACATCCATCAGCTGACCTGTTCCAGTGTATGTTATACCTATACCGGTTTGCTTCATTCCATAAGAAGTTGGGGTTGAGCCACTGGGCTTGGCAGATGTGGTTGTGCCAGAAGTGGGGGGCCTCGGGCCCTGTCTCTGTCCTTGGCTTTGATGGCCATAGGCCAGGGTAGTTGCTTCTGCCCTTTGTCATTGCTGTTCCTTGTACATGGTGATAATCTGGCTCATCCATTCATTGTAGCCAATGGGAATGTCCTGGCTCATATCTGAGATAATTATGAGGTAATGGGATGGTAATCCCATTTTCATATATTCGACCATCCATCCCATGTCAGCAATGTCTTCCCTGACCCCAGCAAGTGTGCCGAGTCATTCCAATTCATCAAAGTAGTCTGTGGCTGGCTTTCCAGCCATCTTGTACTCCTTCATCTTCTGTTTGTGGACCTCCTGGACTACAGGGTCTGTGAATTTGTCTCTGATTATTTGTTTGAAGACCGTCCATGCAGGGTATCAGTGATGGTCTCTGATAGTAGACCAGAACATAGGTGTGATCAGCACCCACCACACTTTGGCTTTGTCTGCTATGTGGGTGATGGTGAATGTTACTTTGTATATGTCAGCAAGGAAGTATGGAGCAAACACCTGGAAGTACTGGTCGCAGTCGACCAGGAAGTGGTTAATGTCATCGGATGCCCCTTGGAAGAGGCAGAGTTCAGCACAAAGGATTAGTTTGACCTGAAGAATTTGAGCAGCGGCATCAAGAGTGGGCATTGGGTTCGGGAGTCTGCCATAGGGCGGCTGTGCCCATCCCTTTGGAGGCCCCAGGAATGAATGGAGAGATCTGTCATCAGCGACAGAACTTCCTGGCTTGGAGACTTTCTTTTGCACGATCCTCCCATTTCTAATGGTCCAGCCCTGGGTGAG
Organism: Guyanagaster necrorhizus; assembly: GCF_019112545.1. Taxonomy (NCBI): domain Eukaryota; kingdom Fungi; phylum Basidiomycota; class Agaricomycetes; order Agaricales; family Physalacriaceae; genus Guyanagaster; species Guyanagaster necrorhizus. Next base: position 133,513 of record NW_025064911.1, read on the forward strand.
TGCTTCAGGGTCATCTTCAGTCGGAGGAGGCAGCTTGAGTACTGGCTCTCCACTGTCTTTGGCTTCATCTGGAGGTGGCTGTCCAGCGAAGGGTCATGGAAAGGGTGGTAGCCTCCATGAGCCGGGGTTTTGTCAGGCTGCCTGTGGTCAGCTCCTGGTGAGCCAAGATGCCACACTGTGGATAGCAGATATGGTGAACGAGTATTGAGAGGGTGCCATTCAAATTGAAGGTGCCGTGTCTGCCGTTTTAGATGGCATTACACTTGGTGTCCATATTCTTGGTGCCATTCTTCCACCATATTTTGGCTTATATGGTGGTAATGGTCCCATTTGATAATGCGAATATCTTTGATTAAAGTTAAAAATGGCCTGCTCGGTGGCTGCATACTGTAAAATCTCCTCTTTTTCAATAAAATCCATGAAAGTATACCTTTGTTCTAAGGACAATCTTAATCAAAGATTGTCCTTCCATAACTCAGCTACCTGTTCTTGGTATAACCAAGTAAAGTCCTCCTCCCTTGTCTTGCATGCCTCTCATCACAATTCTTCGTCTGTCATGGGTTTGAATTTCTCTGTCCAGCTAGAGAGCAGATCCCCACCCTTCTGATGGGGGTCCGCCTCCTCGGCCTCATTGTCTATGTCGGTTCCCTTCTCATTCTCGAGGGAGGAACTGATGAGCAGGTCATAGACTACCAGCTCAGTCGGACTGAGGCTGTGTACTGGGCCTGGCATCACTGGGTCCAGAGTGAGGAGCAGGCTGTCGTTCAGGCTGCTCTGGCAGCTCTTCAATGCTTATTGCTGTTCTCAGCACTATTGCTCTGCGATACCAGTGAAAGTTTCTGTAAAACTTTGGGTTGAGGAAAAGGGCTGCGAAGGCTCCATCAAGGAATCTCTTGAGATCGCTGGTAGGGTCGATACCCTTGTCGTCTCCTCTGATGGTGCCTCTCTCGGCTGGAATTTCATCTTTCCAGACTGGGATGTCCTCTGTCTCTGCAATGGTATCAGTCCTGTAAGATAACAGGTGGTTGTTGTCGAGGTAGGGCTGAGTCTCTTCTTCGTGGTAGTTGGCCCAGGGATCAGACTCAGTGGTGGGAGTGGCTGGTTCCCTGAAAGGTGAGTCAGAGGTGGTGGTTCCAACATAGGTGGTAGTCCAACTACCTCCCTCGCCTCTCCTATGCTCCTCTGCTGCTCATGCCTGGAGGTACCTCCCAAAGAGGGCATTCTCCCTCATAATCTCATTGTCAATATATGTCTGATTCTGCCAGTGCTCAGAAAGGTCTCTGGCATGTCATACCAGGCTCGCTCTTGTGGGCCCCAGAATGACTGGACTGATTGGCCATGTTCTGCTTGGTACCACTTGTATGCTTTCTGTTCAGCCAGTATTACTGCCAACTGAGCAGCGCTCCACCCTGTCGGCCTCAACAGCAGTGGTTCACCACCAGTGGCACTCGTTGCTGTCGTTGTCGTTCCAATAGGTGTTGTCCCAGTTGTTAATGCTGCTGTGTCGTGTAGATGGGGTATGTTGAGACCCTCAGCCTCTGAGACTTCTGGTCCCTTGAGCCATCCATGGGGCATCCAAGGAGTCTCTAGCATGGTGTCCAAGGCCAGTGCTAGAGATGAGGGTTGCTGGCCTGGTTGCTGGGATACTGTGCTGAGGGGACAGGATGGGAGTGTCAGGTCTGAGTCATTGAAACTCTGCAGCCTAAGGGTTGTCAGGGTTTCGGATGACTGCTGTCAGGGGTCATGAGGGGTATGTGTGCTGCTGATACTGCTCCTCTTCTTCTTCCCTAGCACACTCTTGAGCCAAGCTCCCAGGGACACTTTCTGGGTTGGTTCCTTCAGTGGATCGGAAGGGCTGTTGGGCAGAGGCAGGGATGTTGTGGAGGGGGAGGTCTGGCATGACATTTTGGAGGATGGTTTGAATGCATTAGAATTTGTGATAGTGCCTGATTGTCTAAGCTATGATCGATTGGCATCCATGGCACAGCTGTATGATCATCAGAAGACTGATCAAGATTCCTATAATAGAGGCCAAGAGTTTGAAGAACTCATAGGTAAAGTTTGGATCAGAGGGGTTAAGAGCAGAGGGCATTCGGTTCCTCAGCACAATTGGGCTTGAGGAAGGGAATGAGAAAGTCTTAAACTAATTGTTAAGCCCAAATTTCATGTGACTATCAACACATGATAAACAGTTCAGTACCTCACACTTCGAGTATGTCTGACTGAGTTTACAGGAGTTAACAGCAGGAGTGAGTCAAGACTCTGTAGTAAGAGCTCGAGAGTAGTTTGATGAAGAATAAACTTTAGTTTGAGACTGAGGTATTACAGTGAGAGCTATGCTACTTAAATACTGTTCTGTTATCGTACTATAAATAAATGTTCACAAAAGATATTGTTCTGCTGTAGAGCTCTTACCCCTGCTGTTACCAGGCTCTCTACAAAAGCTGTTGTCTTGCTGTTGTGCTGTTACTGCTGCACCACTATTGAAGAATAAAAGGAGTATTGTCTCTCCCTTCACAGCACACAGCAATGCGATAGGAGAGTGACTAACTGGATTGCTGAGCTAAGCATTCCCACAGTCCTAAGTGCTAGCTTAAGCACTCTGACTAAGCAAAGATAGAGGTCATTTCTGAGGAAAAAGAAAAGAAAATGGGAAAAATTGTAACAGTCCCGGTCTTCTGCATTCCATACATGGTGGAAGCCGAGGGTGTTCCTGATGGTCTCCTGGCAGTTGTCCCCAACATTTTATTTGGGGTTGGCAGGGTTGATTTCTTGTTGTAGTCTTGTAAGGTTGACAATTCTGCTTTCTGCCTTTGTCACTCCTTGTACATCTCAACGATCCATTCCTTCCATGCATCATATCTGATGGGTATGAATTCTCTGACTCCCATTGCAGAGATCATTGTGAGATACAAGGAGGGGATGCCTCATTTGAGGGCTTCTACTATGCATCCGTCATTAGCCATGTCTTCCCATATTTCTGCTAACTTGGTGAGCCACTCCAACTCATCGAAGTAGTCTGTGGCCGCCTTATCACCCATTTTGTACTCCTTGATCTTCTGTTTATGCACTTCTTGTATGGCTGGATCAATAAATTTGTCATTCAGCATTTGTTTGAATACCGGCCAGGAGGGATATCAGTAACGGTTTCGCATGATGGACCGAAAGTTTGGAGAGATCAAGATCCACCAGATTTTCATCTTCTCTTCAAGGTATGAGGCAGCGAATATGACTTTGTTCATGTCGATCTCCAGGTACCTGACATATACCTTGAAATATTGTTCACAGTTGACAAGGAATTGATTGATATCATCTGATGCCCCTTTGAAGAGGTATGGTTTCTGTAAAAGGTCTGGGTGACATTGTAGAATGGCAGTGTTGTGGGGTAGCACCCCCATCAGATTAGGCCATTCTTCAAAGGGGGGTCAGCACCATTCTTGTGGGGCCATCGGAAAGGAATGTAGGGAATTATTATTGGCCACAGGGCTTCCCTGCAGAGATGCATCCTTGCATATGATGACTCCATCCTGTATTGTGAATCCGAGTCATACTGCCTCAGGATCATCTCATATTGGTTCTTTTTCTGCTCCACTTCCTCCTGCCTGGTCTGACAGTGGCTGTGCTCCTAGGAGCTGGCTTCTCTTGCCAGTCTAGGGATTCTGGAAGTCCTCTAGCTGTCATACCAGTTGGTTTGGTTGGTCTCAGGTGCAGTTGAGCCAGGAAGCCATGCTTCAAATGGAGGGGCTGGTCTTGGCCTGGCTTCAGATTGATAGTGCTATGTATACTGCCTGTTTTGGCATAACAGATGGGGTTCATGGCATTGGTTTCGGCATTCTCAGCTTTTTGCTAGGTTAATATGGGGGTATCAGCATGAGCAGATCTTCTGGATGCTGTCAGCTGTATTCTCTCCATGCATACTCTGTCGCAGCATACTGTAAAATCTTTTTTTTCTCAGTGTCTTCTGCATACTGATATTCAAGTCCTAAAGACATCGCTTGCCAGCATGCGTCTTGCCATAGAAAGCTCCTTCTCTGCTTGTACAGTTCCTGGTACTCCTTGTTCCTTGCTCATTCTATCTTGTCTCTCAGGGCTTCTTCATCTGTATCTTCACCTGCCTTCTTGAGATATTGTTTGTATGTGTATGGCCCCTCACTGTCCTCATCGTCCTCATCATCACTCTCATCTCCGCTGTCCCCTTTCTCGAGAAGGAAACTGATGGGCAGATCATAGATGGATAGCACTGTTGGTTGTAGGGTTACTGGAGACCCCTGTATCAATCTGGGTGCTGGGCCTGGGGTTACTAGGGCCAGCTTCTGTGCTTGTCTGATAGATAAAAGGGTTATTGAGCTGGCTATATTGCATTTCTCCACATGCTCTTGTCTCCTCCAGTTCTTAGCTATAAAGGCTGAAGTAATGTCAGAACTTGGGATTGAAAAACTGGTGGGTGATCCTGCTTCCCAGAAATCACTGGAGAGCCCAGTCGGAGATGTGGGCATTGTCTGGTACTTAGAGCCCATAAGCTCCAAGGATGGAGTTGGCATCTGAGGAAATGGTGTCAGTCCAAACAGGGTATTGGGGGGTGGAGGGTCATTCATTGTCAGCCCAGCCTTGTCTGATGGCTTTGTTCCAGCTGACAATGCTGGTGGACCCTGTCCATAGGTCATCGTCTGAGTCGGGCTCTCTAAATGGGGATCTCAAGTTGGTGTGAAGTCTGTACCAGCCTGGCGAGGCTGATCCCATTCTTTCTGCTTCCTTCCTTCTCCTCTGCTCTCTTCTCTATCAGTCATACTCGGTGGCTTCATACCGCTCCTGGGCTTTGTTTTGTACATACTTGGTGAGCTCTTCTTGGGCTCGCCTGATCTCAGCCTGTCTGGCCTGGTTCTGCTGCTGCTGCTGTACTGTGTTGTTATAGTTAAAAGGGACCATGAGGTCCCAGTCTGGGAATACCTGCCATATGATTCTGTTCTGAGCAATTCTTCCCCTTGTGCTGGCGGTCCTAACTTCTGGCTCACTCCTGATGTGGAAATGTTGATAGAGATCCCTGGCTGCAGAGATGGCAATCTCGACATTAGCGTAGTCAGGGTATATTGTTCTTCCATGTGAGTCATCGATCCCCAGCCTGCTGATGGACTGGCTGGAGCTGGAGTTTGGCTCAGTGGGAGAGTAAAGGGAGTTGTAGAAGGAGTTGGGGCCTTCATGGGGTCTCAAAGCCATCTGAGTGGCATCAAGAGAGTCCCGAGCATGGTTTCCAATCTCTGAGGGGACTGAGGAGGGAGAATGCTTGGAGGCTGAGACTGTTGGAGCGACATTATCGGGGACCTCCTCAGGCTCCTGAGCAACATTCATCGTCTACAGGTTTCAGAACCCTGCGAGAGCAGGATGGCAGTTTCTGCTGTGTCATTGAAGGGAGTACCAGCATCCTTCTTCCTCGTGAAGGCTCCCCGGATGTGAGTTGTTATCTCTGGTTTCTGATAGAGGTCGCTCTTATGGCTGGAAGAACATTCTGATAGAGGCAGGGATGTCATAGAAAGGAAGGTCTGGAGTTACATTTTGTAGTATATGTTGAATCTGCTGGAACACCTGATAGTGCCTGACTATCCAAGCTGTTACTGATTGTCGTCCATGGCAGAGGATAATGATGGCGAGAAGGCTGAGCAGTGTTTCGATAATGGAAGCTATAAGCTCGAAGAAGTTGTGATTCAAGTCGGCAGTTGTTGCTGGGGGCATTCAGTTTCTCAGCACAATTGAGCTTGAGAAAGAGAAGGTAGAAGCTTTGAGCTAATTGTTAGACTCAGATGTCACATGAACCTAAACACATGATAAGCAGATGTCTCTTCACACTTCGAGGGATCACCTGAGTTTACTGATTGTGTTTTTGGGTTGATGTGTCACAAGGCCACAGTAATGGCTCAAGAGTAGAATGGTATAGTTATAAACTTTAGCTCAAAGCTGGGGTATCCCAGCGAAGAGCGAGCTCCTTAAATACTGTACATGCTGTGCTAATAATATGAAGTACTTATTGTAGTTTTCTCTGTTTGTTGTGCTTGTTGTCCTTGAGCATCATTGTTATACATAAAAGAGCTTTTTGTATCATCAAGTATCATCATGGGTTACTTGAAAGAATAGTCATTGTTTGAGTGACTAAGCCATTTCCCACAATGAGCAGTTAGTCTAGACTTTTATGACTAAGCATAAATAGGGGTGTAATATGAAGAAAGAATAAAGGGAAAAATTATAACAATAATCATGCTGATAGAAGAAGAGATTCATGAGCACATTAAGGGCATGACTTGGAATACCTGCAAATAGGACCAGCGAGTGGCTCCATCACTCAATCATAAACAAAGAATGAAAAAGAAGAAAGAAATGATCCACTATGATAGGAGAATCTATATTCTGAGAGACTAGGCACTTTGCAGAGAGATAATAGCTATCTGCTATGATTATGTGACTGCTGGACATCCAGGAATTGTCAAAATGAAGAAACTGGTCCTATGGGAGTATTAGTGGCCCAAGATGAGCCAGAACATAAAATGATATGTCAAAGTATGCAAGACTTTCCAATAAAGCAAGTCTTCTACACAACTACAAGCTGCACTGCTCCATCCAAATGAGATCTCAACCATACCATAGACCCACATTTTGGTGGACATGATCACTGGACTATCAGATTATAATGGCTATGATGCTATCCTCATCATAGTCAATTGTTTCTCTAAAGTGATCATCTTAATCATGTGCTTAATGAAACTGACCTCAGAAGGGTGTGTGAAAATCCTATATGATGAGGTATATGCCAAATATGGTATGCCTCAGATAGTCATCTCAGACAGGAGACCACAATTTGTCTTCAAATTCTTAGACAACTTATATTGACTCCTCAATATTAAATGAAACATGTCAACTGCCTATCACTCTCAGACAGACAGTCAGACAGAATGAGCCAATCAGAAGATGGAGAAATATCTCTGCCTCTTTATCAATTATCAACAGGATAATTGAGTGGAATGGTTGGCCCTTACTGTCTTTCAACACAACAACAGGATCCATTTCATCATAGGCAAGACCCCTTTTTTCATCAATTACAGATAACATCCTCATGTTGCCCACACTGAATGCACCCAAACTTCAACATTCACCTCCAGTGATTTTGCCACAACTATGGCAAAAATCCATACTGAAATGAAAGTGGCACTTGAAAAGGCCACCATAACAATAAAGAAATAGTACAACAAATACTATCATACTGCATATGAATATTTAGTCAATGACAAAGTTTGGCTGGATACAACAAACCTTCACCTCTCATGCTTGAAACATAAACTCACAGACAAACAAATGGGTCCATTTCCTATACTGGTCAAGATCAGCTAATCTGCATACAAGTTGTGACTTTCAGCCATCTGAAAAGTCTATAATATCTTTAACAAGATACTATTAACATCCTACATTACACTGGCATTCTCTAACCAGAAATGACCACCTCTACCACTGTCTAACCTGATTGATAATAAAGAACACTATAAAATCAATCAGGTATTAGACCATAAATTACAAAAAATCAGAGCTAAAGGCAGCAGAATGACAATAACAGTTGACTATCTGGTTAGTTGAAAAGGCTACAGACCTAAGTCAAACTAATAGGTTAACAAATGCCACATAGATGTGGAGGATGCAATATGCAAGTATGACCAGAGACATTGACCAATTTAATGGTCAATGTCTTTATGAATCTTATGACTGGAACTGATATATGATTATAACTGGAGACATTGGCCAAATTAACAGTCAATGTCTTCATGAATCTTACAAGAAGAAGAGCAGGTTATCTGCTCCAGGACACTTACACCTATCTCTAAATTAAGCCATCAGAATAATAGTCTTAAAGAGGGAGTAATGTTCTGATTTTTTCACATTTTTATCTTTTATTTGAGGGACTGATCCCTATCTTTGCTTAGTCAGAGCACTTAAACCAGTGCTTAGAGCCATGAGACAGGCTTAGTCATTATAACAATGCCTAGTCAGTTATTGTCCTTTGATGTGATGGTTACCACTCAATGACAGACAATACTCTTTTGTAGGTAGCTTAATGACACTGGACAAAATGCTCTATAATGCTAGGACACACAATTAGGTAGTTATATCTATATATCTATAGAACAGACAATGACTAATATATAAGTAGCATAGCTCTCACTGTAGTATCCTCAGCTTTGAGCTAAAGTTTTATTCTTCACTATCTTATCTTGAGCTAATCTAAGGGCCTTGTGATACAGAGCCATATAACATAATCAGTGAACTCTGACATCATTGTCCAAAATGTGAGGCAGTGTCAGTTTATCATGTGTTTAAGTCATATGTCATTTGGGCTTAACAGTCATTTGGACTTAACAATTAGCTCAAAGCTTCTAGCTTCTCTTTCTCAAGCTCAATCATGCTGAGAAACCAAATGCCTCTTGTTATCAACCCCACTGATCTGAACTTCACTCATGAGTTCTTCAAACTCCTTGCTTCTATCATTGAAACTTTGTTAGGATTATTGGTGATCATACAGCTGTGCTGTAGATACCAATCAATCACTGTCTGGGCTATCTGTTATTATCAAGAATTTTAGCACATCTGACATATTCTATGAAATGTCACCTCTGACCTCCCTCTCCATGACATCCCTCCCTCTGTCTGACAGTCCTTTTAGCCCATGGAAGGAACCATATCTGAAACTGTCCCTGGAGACATACCTGAAGAGTATTCTAGAAAAGAAGAAGAGCACCAATACCCACCCTGACTCCTGATGGCAATCATCTGAGATGATAGCAACCCTTAAGCTACAGGGTTTTGAAGACCAAGACCTGACATGCTCATCCCATATATCAAGCAAATGGACATCTCTGGTGGCATCCATACAATGAGGGCAATCCCTTCAACTATACTCTCTGAGTCTAATATTAGATGCCATACAAGAGACTCTCTTGATACCACTAGAGTGGCTTGAAGGAGTAGAAGTACCTTCTCAAATAATGATTATGACTCACTATATGCAACACCAACAGGAAGTGGAGAGAGTTTCCTCATAGAGCTATATGTCAGAAATCAGAGTGTGGACAGTGAGAGAAACAGAACAGATATCATCTGAACTGACAACATATACTTTGCTGATGACAGTGACAAGCAGCAGTACTAGAGAGATGCCATCTTCAAAGTGGAGTGAATGGAGTAGCACTAGAGATGCTATAAGGCTTGCTGAGCAAGAAGCATACAGGGCCTATCAAGCCCAGTACAACCAACTGATCTGGTTGACCTAGTTCTCCCTCCAGAAGATGAAGTTTGACATACCGACTCTCTTGCTGAGTACATTCAGGAGCAAGCATGAGTTGAGTATGAAGTGACTTGAGAGAATGCCCTCTTTGGATAGTATCTCTGAGCCTGACACAGAGTAGACTGAAGGAGAGGCTCAGAGAGCCCAAGAACCTCCACTATTGATTACATTCTCATTAATTCCCCTACCCCATTCCAGGAGCCCAGCACCCTCACCTTATCTGAGTCTGACCCATAGGCAGTACCTTCTGAAGGTGTCATCCATACAGATGATATCCACCAACAAGTGTCACTCAATCTCAATGATGACTGTCCATTATCATACAGGACTGATTCAATCACTGAGACTGATGATATTTCAGATCAGAGTGAAGACCTACTGAATCGAAAAGGAGACCTTAGAGGCAATGATAAGCATATCAATCCCACCAAAGACCTCCAGTGGATCTTGGACAGGCATATACCTCTCTCTTCCTCTGACCTCATTTCTATTGAAACTTCTGCTAGTATTGTAGAGCAGTAGCAGCAGAGACAGTGAGATAAGATGCAGAAGAGCAGCAGTGAAAAGGACAATCTCCTCCTTGCCTCAGACCTAGTGATGCTAAACCTAGTACCCAGCAGCAGCAGCAGTCAAGTCACTCTGAACATCTATGACCCATGCAACAGTTCCCTTCTTGAGGGGGATAAGAGTGAGATAGATAATGGGGAAGGGCCTCACAACAAGAAAAAAGAGAATCCCCTCTCTGAATGGGGAAGTATATTTTTACAATATCCAACAGAGGAAGAGCTGGCAAGAAGAGCACAGGAGGAGCATCAGAGCAAGTTCTTATGGTTGTACCAGGAAGAGGCAGCCACCTTATAAATGGATGACATCTGATTAATGTCACTCATGGGACAAAGGTATACTGCCACCAACAGGATCAAGCATGCAGATATTATTCAATATGCAGCCACTGAGCAGACTATTTTTATTTATAATAAAAAATATTTAAGACACCAGCTAACACCATTACCAGCATATAAATCAAGGTTTAACATTGAACCAATGCTGTAGATGCCAAGTGTAGTACTAAGCTGAGCTATTTATATGGCATCCTCTATCCAAACTATATCCTTCCAATATCTGTTTGCCACTTCCACTGTTTGCAGTATAGCATCTCAGCTCATGCAGAGCTGATCCAGACCAAGAGACCCATATCAAAACTCATGAATGCAGCTGATGCACCAACTCTTCACTAGACAACCATCACCTGATAAAGCTGAGGAAAGTGAAAAGGCTCTTGAAGGAATAGAAGATGATCCCAAGACCATAGAATTAGGCTTCACTATCAAGAATAGGCACATTATGTGTAAAAAGGCACAGCCACCAGAGAGTCCTATTGCCAATGACAGCTCCCTTCATTCCTTCTCAGAGCCCCTGACAACCTGAAATATCCTGCTCTTTGGCAGGATCCCAAACCTGATGATCACTCTGATGGCTGACATAGCAGTCATCAACTGCTGACCAGACCTTCTATAAAAGCTCTATCTATTTAAGGGGACCTCTAACAACATTGATTGCTTCCTCATCAACTGTGATCAATACTTCTAAGTGTATGCACCTTTCTTCATGCTTGACATGTACAAGGTTGGATTTGCCACCATCTATCTTGAAAACAAGGTGAAGATATGGTGAGTGCTTCTTGCCTCCACATTCTGATCAACCACAAGACAGCATCACTGGTACCCCTTATGGCTGATATTCAAACAGATGGTGATTGACAAGTTTACTGATTCTGCAGTTCAGGAAGTCCACAAGCAGAAGATAAAGGAGTATAAGATGGCCAACAAGCTGGCCACTAAGTACTTTGATGAGTTGGAACACCTCAGTGAGCTAGATGAGGTCTGAGATGATATTGCAGACATGAGATAAATGGTCAAATATATGAAGATGAGAGCCCTGCTCTCCTATCTAAAGATCATCTTGGATATTGAATATAGTATTCCAAAGGGATATGACACATGAAAGAAACAGATCATCATCATATATGGAGAAAGACAGTGGCAGAAGGCCAAATCAATGACTCTAGCCTCATTAGGACAGAGAAACCAGAGACAAGATACAAAGTCCACTCTCAGCATGACCACATCTGTCAAGCCCAGCAGCTCAACCTCAACTTCCTCCTACAGCAAGAAGAAAACCAGTACAGGCATGACATTTATCAGAATGAATAAGCTTATTAATGTGGATCAGCTCAAGAAGGAGGGTAAGTGCTTTAATTATAGCCAAAAGAGCCACATAGCATGAGACTGTCCACAGAAGAAGAACAGGTGCACCCAAAAAGACTTATGGATGCTGATCACCAAGTTGCAGAAGGAAGAAGAAGATCTTAGACTGGAGACAAAGGTTGAGGAGGTAAAAGGCCAGGCCAAACAGTGAGCAATTTCACTGATTTGGCCAGAATAAAGAGTGGTGTGTCATAAGCAAATGCTGGACAGACTGATATTATCTCTGTAGTACCATCTATGTCTAAATTATGCATGCATTTGAACATACCTGATATTACCATTCAACAATCAGAATTGCCTAAGGAACAGACTCAATTGTCTATGGGCTAAACAGAGGCAGCAAGCCCCACTAGCTGACTAAAGCCATTCAACACCAAATAGACTTGGCAAGCAATCAAGGACACAAAGAACAAAGTTATAGCAAAAGCCATGCTTAGGAACTGAGTCTATAAGATCTGAGCTGAAGAAGTGATTGACAAGATGATAGAAGGGATGAAAAAGGCTGAGCATTATTGAGCCCTGGAATGGCTTGATGAACTATGAGGACTATGGAAATTTATCTAACAATTCAAAACCCTAGAATGAGATCTATTGGCTAAAGCCCAGATTGAGACCCTCATATCTTAAAGCACCTATGCAGTAACCACTCTGATTGACAGCAGTTGCACAGGTAGCTTGATTAATCATGCTTTTGTCACCAAGCACAATCTTTCCACATAAGCCATTGTAGCACCAATCCCAGTCTATAATGCAGATGGCACCAAGAACTAGGCTGGTTTGATTACTGAATTTGTGAAGCTCAGACTCACAATTGGTGATCATTCTGAAAGAATTGACTTGGCTGTCACTAACTTAGAGACTAAGAAAATCTTTCTTAATCATGATTGGCTGATTTGACATAATCCACTAATCAACTGGAAAACTGGCTGTATCACCTTTGTCTGATGCCGATGCAGGAAAATCTCATTTGAACTCCCTGACAAAGACCTGGAAGATCAATGGGATGAGGAGATAGAGAATGGCAAAACCATTCTCACTGTTGATCTTCAGAAGGCTATTCATATTCATGTCATACACTATGCCAATGATCTGGCAGTGAAGGCCAATGAAGAAAAAGAGAGCAAGACATTCAAAGAGATAGTGCCTGAATAGGCACAAAACTATTGGGATCTGTTCAACAAAGAGAGCTTTGATGAGTTATCAGACCTGAAACCATGAGACCACATGATTGAACTAGTCCTGAATGCTAATGCTAATTTGGATTGCAAGATATATCCATTTAGCAACAACAAGCAGCAAGAGCTTGATCAGTTTCTGGAGGAAAACCTCTCCAGTAGATAGATTAGGCCATCAAAGTCCCCAATAGCCTCTCCTTTCTTCTTTGTCAAGAAGAAAGACAGCAAACTCTGACTGGTACAGGATTACTGGAAGCTCAATGAAATAACAATCAAGAATCATTACCCACTTTCATTAATCTCTGAATTAATGGACAAACTCTGTGGTGTCCAATACTACATCAAACTGAATGTCCAATAGAGCTACAACAATATGTGCATCAAAGAAGGTGACAAATAGAAGGCTGCCTTCTGCACCAACTAAGGGCTGTTCAAGCTCATGGTTATGTTCTTTGGGCTCACCAACTCACCAGCAACCTTCCAGTGGATAATGAATGATATATTCAAGGATCTCATTACTACCAGAAAGGTCACAATCTACCTGGACAACATTCTTATCATGTCTAAGATCAAGGAAGAATACTGATGACTAATATGATAAGTACTGGCCCTAATGAGAAAACACCAACTCTTTCTCAAAGCAGAGAAGTGTGAATTTGAGGTACTCAAGACTGAGTACCTCAGAGTCATTATCAGTGAAGGAAGCATTCAAATAGACTCTGTTAAGATGGTGGGAGTGACAGAATGGCCAGAGCCCACCAAGAAAAAGGAATTACAATCCTTTTTGGGTTTCACCAACTTCTATTAACAGTTCATCCAAGACTACAGCAAAGTGGTCTGGCCAATGACCCAACTGACTGGCAATGCCTCATGAACCTAGGGCCTATTCTAACAGTCAGCATTTAACAATCTAAAGTGATGATTAGTAGAGGACATCATCCTCACAATCCCAACCCAAGATGGGAAATTTTGTGTCAAGGCCAACTTGAGTGAAGATGCCATCAGTGCTATACTCTCTCAGAAATAGAACAGCTGATGGTGTCTGATTGCATTTCTATCCAAAGTATTAACTATTACAGAATGCAATTATAAAATCTATGACAAGGAATTACTGGTGATAATGCTCACTCTGGCCAAATGGTAGCATTATCTGATTGGAGCAGCTCTGACTTTTGAAATCTGAACTGACCATCAAAATCTTTGATACTTCTGAGTGCCACAAAAACTAAACCACCAACAAGCTCAGTGAGTCATAGAATTATCAGAGTACAACTATATACTGCACCACAAGGCTAGTGCAGCCAACAAGAAGGTAGATCTGCTTAGCAGAAGAGCAGATCACAACCAAGAAGGGGATGATAATGAGGGAGTCATAATTCTGAAGCTAGAACACTTTCATGTGATGATTATGCCAATAGAAGAAGAAGTCCATGAGTGTATCAAGAGTGCCATGTGCAACATCTACAAATGGGACCAGTGAGTTGCTTCATCACTTAATCATGAACAAGGAATGAGAAAGAAAAAAGATATGATCCACTACAATGAGCAAATCTATATTTCCAGAGACTAAGCACTGCATGGTGAAATCATTGCCATCTGTCATGACTATGCAACTGCTAGACACCCAAGGATCATAAAGATGAAGGAGCTCATCTTATGAAAATATTGGTGGCCTAAAATGGGCAAAAATATAGAATAATATGTCAAGACATGTGAGATATATTAACAAGGCAAGTCCTCCATACAACTATGAGCAGTGCCACTCCACCCAAATGAGGTTCCATCATCACTATGGACTCACATTTTGGTGGATATGATCACCAGACTATCAGACTATAATGGTTATGATGCTATAATTGTTATAGTTGATTGCTTCTCCAAAGTGATCATCTTAATCATGTGTTCAACAGAACTAACCTCAGAAGGATGGGCAAAAATTCTATGTGATGAGGTATATGCCAAGTATAGCATGCCTCAAGTAGTCATCTTGGACAGGGAACCACAATTTGTCTCCAAGTTCTTGGATGATCTATACTGACTCCTCAACATCAAGCACAATGCATCAACCACCTATCATCTCCAGACAGACAGCTAAACAGAATGGGCAAACCAAGAGGTGGAGAAATATCTCTGCCTCTTTATCAACTATTGCCAAGATGACTGGATAGAATGGCTGGCTCTTACCATCTTCCAACACAACAATAGGATCCACTCAGCTACAGGTAAGATGCCCTTCTTCATCAACTATGAACAACACCCACATGTTGCTCACACTGAATACACACACACATCTCCATACCTGTCTCCAGCAACTTTGCCACAACTATGGCAAAAATCTATTCCAAAACCAAGACAGCCCTTGAAAGAGCTGCTACAACAACAAAGAAGCAGTACAACAAACACTGTTGCATCACCTATAAATATTCAGTCAACAATAAAATTTTGCTGGATACAACAAACCTACATCTCTTCCAACTGAAGTGCAAACTCACTGATAAGCAGACTGGCCCATTCCTTATACTGGCCAAAATCAGCAACTCCACATACAAATTATATCTCCTAGTCACCTGAAAGATTCACAATATTTTTAATGAGGCATTATTAATGCCCTACATTGCACCAGCATTCCCTAACCAGGAATGACCATCTCCTCTATCACCTGACCTTATTGACAATGAAGAACACTACAAAATTGATCAGGTATTAGACCACAAACTATGAAAAGTTAGAGCCAAAGGTGATGGTATGACAATGATAGTGGACTACCTGGTCAGTTGGAAAGGCTATGGACCCAAGTCAAACCAATAGATCAATGAATGCCACATGGACACCAAGGATGCAATATGCAAATACAACAAGAGGTATTGACCAATTTAACAGTCAATATCTTTATGAATCTTATGGTTGAGACTATTACATGATCATGACTAGGGACATTGGCCAATTCAATGGTTAATGTCTTCATGAATCTTATGAGAAAAAGGGCAGGTTATCTGCTCTAGGACACCTAGACTTATTCCTAAATTAAGCCATCAGAATGATGGTCTTAAGAAGAGGGTAATATTATGATTTTTCCTTATATTCATCTTTTATTTGAAGGGACTGACCCCTATATTTGCTTAGTCAGGGCATCTAACCAGTGCTTAGGACTATGGGACTCAGGCTTAGTCATCACAATGCTCAGTCAGTCATTGTCCTTCAATGCAATAGTAACTGCTTGACAACAGACAATACCCTTTTGTAGGTAGCTTCACAACACTGGACAAAACACTCTATAGTGCCAGGACACACAATTAGGTAGATATATCTTTAGAACAGATGACAACTAGTATATAAGTAGTGTAGCTCTCACTGTAGTATCTCCAGCTTTGAGCTAAAGTTTATTTCTTCACCATCTTATCTCAAGCCAATCTAAAGGCCTTGTGATACAGAGCCACATAACACAATCAGTGAACTCTGACATCATTGCCTGAAGTGCAAGGCAGTGTCAGTTTATCATGTGTTTAGGTCACATGTCATTTGGGCTTAACACACAGCTGGGTTGGAATAAAGAGCACAGGTCTTCTAAGGTCAATCATGGTGATCCTAAGGCAACAGAAAGCATGAACAACTCTACAATGGGTGAGCACTGACAAAAGGTTATATTCACTCAGGCATCAGGCTGCAACCCAACAAGCTAAAGAAGGAGCACAATGAGACAAGTCTCACACTGTAATGTTAACTATACCAACCAAATTCTGACTCCAAGGAGCTGAACTGCAGGTAATAATGCAGGCTCTAGCATACAAGAGCCTACTGGAATGGAGAGACAAACCAGAGAGGTAAAGCATGAGTATCAATCTTGATATCATGTGATGTGCTGTCAAAGATCACAATGGCCTTGCTTCTACAGATGTGAAGGTCTGGCTCTCAATATGACATCCAGATTTTAGTCATAAAATAAAGACCTTCCTGTGGAAGAATATGCATGATATCTAAGCCATCAGTGCAAGGTGGGAGAAGATACAAGAGAGAGAGCATCTAGCAATATGCTCAAACTGTAAATCCATGGAAAGCATAGAGCACATCATGGTTGTGTGTGACATCCCATGTCAAACATGAATATGGAAGCTAGCTGCTGCAGTCTTAGACATGAAATTTCCCCAACTTCCCTGGCTCCAATTGACATATGGGATGATTCTAGGATGTGCACTAATAGAGTTCAACAATGACAATGATAAACCCATACATGGTGCAAACAGGCTGTTCTGCATCTTAATATCTGAATCAGCATGGCTAATATCGAAACTGCAGAACAAATGATGAAGATGACATGGAGAAATGACACTCATCCCAAGAAGTGCACAATAGATGGCTCACCACCATAAACACCAGGCTAAGGATGGACTGCTTGCTCATGAACAAGGCATGTTAGAGGACAAAAGCCATAGTTGCAGAGGTTGTTGTGGCTATGTGGGCAGAAACTCTAATGAATGAAAATGGTAGACAAACAGAATGGATCAAAGAAGTTATTAAAGATGATGCTGAGGTTTTAGTGGGTATCAAGCCTCTATACCAGACTCTCTGAACCAGAGGATGGCACAGATAAGGAGGCTTGAGTCCACACTGTCATGAAGGGCATGCATAAAGCATTTCCTCAGCAGTGGAACTCAAGGGTGGAAACCCCATTTTAACATGGGCTGAGGGAGCAAGCATGGCTCACTGCCCCAGGCCCAAAACATTCCTCCAAAGTTAGCAGGCCCAGTGAGAAAGGACAATTGGACAAGCCTTTGGTGACCCATTATTAGAGTGATCCACTATTTTGCTCAAGTTAACTTCCATATTGCCAAGATGTTCCTAATGACACTGGAGCAGTATCAGCAGTCCTCCTCGATAAAGTGGCCCACGTGTCACACATAAATTGATGTCAGTGTTAGCATCGCTAGAGCAGTGGCTCTACATCAATGCATCAACAAGATGTCTTCAACTGAATGGCACTGGTATGTTGTGTTATTTCATGCAAAATTGACTGCAATACATAATCTCGGTTATTGCAGGCAGCTCTCTTTCCTTCTGAGATCAATGAAATATATCATATTTGCATGGACTTTTTCATTCCTGAGGGACCAATGTTCTCTCTTTGGAGATGAATCGATCTTGATCAAGCCACTATATAATAATCTTATGATGATACATTCCAGCAACTGAAGCGCATGCATTATTGTGCATCTTCCGGTGTTCTATTCCTACAACTGACTCGCTCGACTATGCCACATCTCGTCTGGCTTCAACATACCAGGCGATGGTGTCTACAGTTGTAATGGGTGTGATCTTGGCTCTTTTCTTTGTACTTCAAACCTAAACTTTGCAGATGGAAATATGGGTTGCTGAAAGTCCAAGCCATCCCAGTTGAACTCCTCAAATCATTTGAACTTCTCAACTCTGGAGCGGAACTTTTCAATGGAATAGCAGGAATAGGTTTGATGCACGTCGTTAAAGGAAGAGAACAGGAGGGAGTACAAGTACCCATGATTGTCCGGGCGTTGAGCCCCTCCAAGGACAATAACTGACTTTCTACTCTTTCAAGACCAAGTTAGACTACGACTGTAGGTAGGTATTCTCATCAACATCAAATTATGTAAAGAAATAAGCAAACTTCGGCCGACTAGCTCGGCCTCCTCCACAGTCGCGAATTATCATGTAAACGGTGCTCCCGAGAAAGTGCCAGCACTAGGAGGTTAACGCCTTTACAACTACTGGTACCTGCATCCCTTCTTGTTCCCTTCCTTTGACGATGGGTATCAAACCCACGAATGCACTCCCATTGAGAATTTCCGCTCCAGAATCGAGGAATTCGAACGATTTGAGTAGTTCCACTATGATAACTTGTAGTTGGATTAATCTGTCGGTGTCACCGTGTCAGGTGGAAAGCGATCACCGAAGTGGGTTGGACGCACCCATACTTCCATCTGTTCGCAGAAGACAAACTGAAGTCAGAGAGAAGGAGGGATGGGAAAGGGAACGCACCCTATACATCCATGGACGCCGTCACCTAGGTGAGGGTTAATCAGATAACTGAAGTCTATCCCAAAGACGGTGGCTCAACTGAAGTTCAAGCTATTAGGGGTCTTTTCAGCACAAATTACAGTGAATACTTGAGAATAAAACAGGCCTACAGATTCGCATGTAGACCGACCGAAACTCTGCTGCTTTCCTGGAGGAAGCGTTCAGGATTCCAGACGTCAGGATCTTTGCCCCATACACTCGAAAGCCTGCAATCAAAAGTGAATAAGCCTCGGGAGTCGGGGGGTACCTCAGTCCTACCGATTGTACGTATACGCTGAAAGCATCACCATCTGTCCCTTCTCCACTGGAACCTCATTCCACCTCTGGCCCGCTTGTGTTATGATGGGCTCACTCAAAGGGATGACGTCGTTTTCAGCTGAGTACCGCAAAAAGCTGAACATGAGAGGATGCAGCCGCAGAGTTTCCTTATATGCCCATGTAAGGACTTGATTTGAAGAAAAAAGAAATAAAGCGACAAATACATTTATGGCAGCGTTGAGCAGAGGCATGGTCTCATAATCCGTTATGCGGGTGATTTCTTCTCTAACTTGGGATTGATACCCCGGACGCCGGCTGAGTTCGTAGAGCATCCAAGACATCGCAGACGCTACAGTATCCTCAGCGGCGAGAGTGAATGTCCTAAAAGTAACAGACAACATGCAACCTGTCAGAAAGTGTGAAACCTGGGATAATTAGTCATTACGCCAGCTGCGAGAGGATCTCATCCTCGTCCAATGAATCTTTGTCGGATGCTATGGCTATTTACATTCAGCAGGTTCTCAGATGCAGCGAAAGATATATGCACCTAGGAGAGTCACAAGATCCCTCGAACCATTGCGGGGAGCATTCTTAATCGTCTCGCGCGCGGTCTTTCTTGCTACGGTGTTGAAATGCCGGAAGATCTTACTCTCCGGCGTGGGTACCCTGTCAAGGATGGATAGCACCGATTTTGGTAGGAATCTCCAGAGAGCCGGAGCCAAGACTACAAGGGGAGTCGACGATACATTGGAGAGGGCAGTACTGAAACATGTCAGAGAGCAATGGACATAGAAACGGAGGAAGATCTGATCTGACGTACAATGAACGTCGAATCAAGTCTGCCATTTCGGACGATCTTCCATCGAGGGCGGCAAAGTTGTACCCCAAGGAGGCTAAAACCCAATGGTGAGAAGAGATCTCTATTCTCACCGAGAATTATACCTAGGCCTATATTATCCAAAGCAGCACGGCCGGCCCATTTCAACATGTTGATCTCCCTCGGAGCTTCGCTGACAAGTTCACGGATCTTCGCACAGAGCTGATTCCGAAGTAAATTTTGAGTAAACCATTGCAAGAGTGTAACGACAAACCCTGACGCCAGTAGCCTTAAACACACTGGCGTACTTTTTTAACTGAATAGATGAAAATGCCGGACCGAGGACCCTCCGTTGGCGCTGATGCGCAGAGCCTGCGGCAGCTACGACGCTTCTTCCCACTGCCATCTCCCATACATGCACGATGTCCTTCGTTTTGGGGTAGCGGTACCCAGAATCACGGAGGATGTGCTGGATAGCTTTGGGGTCGGAGGTCATCAGGATGTCTTGCTATAGCACCGAGGTCAGGTGATGAGCAAAAATCAAGAAAACGCTTACCGCGAAGCATCCCCCAATACGAAACGTGTTACCGTACGTTTTCTGCCAAATCGTCTCTAGGCCGCCGGCGGTGGGTTGGGCACGTAGTTCGAATTCGTGGCCTGGGTGGACTGCTAAGGTATTGACAGATTTCCGCAAAGAAATAAAGCTTGCCTAGTAATATCGAGGACCGCGGTGGGCCGTGAAGGTGTCGGATGGCCTTAGTTCTCACGAAGTACCAATAGTACACCACCGGAAAGAAGAGAAAGACTATGAACGCAGCGATGGAGCACATTGTCAGAGTGGAGAGTTCAGGCGATGCTAGAATTAACGTCTGATGTGTAAGGGGAGATATTTATTCACCTTGGCACCCCTGGAAAGGTAATTAACAGAGCCTTTCGGCGCCTAACCTCACTGTTACCTGTGCGAAGCCACGACGCTTCATGGCAGAGCGCTTTCCCTTGCGCGCAATCAGGAGGGGTGTTTCCAGTCAGAGCCTGACATGAGGGGTCAGGCTGCTGTAGACCTGGCGTCCGAAGCCACCTCGTTTTTTTTTTTCGGTTTCCTACTTTGGACAAATAAGCACAAGGACATTGAATACCACCGCTAACCGCTCACACTCCCTCCGAAACAAACTTTTCTTTGGGAAGTTTTTGTTGTATCGATATCGTGATGCAGATGACAATTGAAAACAAGAGAGACGACGGTCCCGAAGTTGACGGTAATGCAAATCAAGTTTTTTCCGCGTGCGCGAGTGGGTGCTGTGGTGTAAAATATGCCAATCAAGAATTTGGCGCTCACCGGTTTTTGACTCAGTGCTGTAGATATAAAAGTAGCAAACAACAGACAGAAGGTATCGATCCAACGCAATGGAGAAAAAGGCCTCTCAGGCTCCCCAAGGCTTCCATGCGACACATGGATTTCCCATCGGGCTCATGGCATTATGCATGTTGCACGCTGGTTCTCTCTGTTCACATCCCTAGAATAAGCATCAGATGATGTAGCCTGGAAAAAGTCTAGATGACCTTGATCACGAACTTCAGAATCAGGTTCAATCAACAACCGATATGTCCTGGCTTGTATCAATTTTCCGTGCTAACGACAGGCCAGCTCAACAATGCTCGCTGAAACGCGATACAGCACTGCTAGATACACCCTCTTCATCACGCGATACCTCACGCAGTTAAGACACACGTATTCCAAGCAAGGCAGCGCAGCAGCTTCCAAGTATATCCCAGTGCATTTAGCGGAAAAGAGTGGTCGAGTTTCAAGCTGACGGTAATTAACACCTTTCAGGCTCTGCTTAGAAGGCGCCCGTTTGCTTAGTCAGCACCTTACGCATCCGGTCGTTCCGGTCGGTGGCGGAAGCATTTTCCGAGTCTCAGCGATGTCCACCGTCAGTGAACAGTCGCTTGAATATTCAACTGTAACTGTGGAAACTCTCTGCGCTTCACCCTGGTAGATCAAACCGCAGCTTGCGACAAGAGCGCCGTTTTGGTGTGGAAGCTGCACCCATCAATGACCTCAACACTTGGTAGTCTCGTAAACCAGACTGAACGATCCGTATGAAGATATGTCGTTCAATGGATCCGGTACTCAAGGAAAAGCTAACACTTGATGATCTTTCTTCGCCGGTACATATTTATCTAGTTGGGATCCTTCGCCCGAGAGAGAGAGACTCTTTGCCTATTCTGCCAGCGATCTATCACAAGACTCAGCACTCAACATTCCCGTACAGAGTTGGCATCACTGTTGTGATCCCCACCGAACTGACTCACAGTTCAGATTGGCTGCCTCCTCCCACTGGGAAAAAATACCCCATCTCAGTTGCCACGCACGGTATATGCGGTCTGAAGCTTGAAACGCTAGTCGCACGCTGACAAGGAAACCTTCCAGGTGAGCTATAAATGGGCTGGACGGGCATGAAGAGAAGACTGCAGTCGAGTATTTGACCTTGGCGAGCAAAATGTCAACGGCAAGCCTATAGTACGGGAATTTGGAACTGCTTTCTCTCGGTACCGGTCATCGTGACATCGCTCAATGCATCCCTGCCTCATGTCTTCCAGCATGTTCTATGTGAAGCATGGCAGTGAACCGGCGTCTCTCAAATTTTCTAGAAGTTGACGCATTCTTTTCGGTCATCGACCACGGTACAATCATGTTTCGGGGGCAGGGGTAAAGTCTGCAAACAAGGAAGGAGATTAACGGGACGGAACCAGACATCAATGAAAGGTCTTCAGGAGGAAAGCGGTCCTAGATGCCCCGTCATGGGAACAAATCAGAATGACACGGTTCTTTGGAGGATCAACACGGCGTTACGGTAGCAAATTTCCGAAATTGGTGTGGACGCTCGCGCAGGAGGCCTGTCCATTCTCGTTACCGTTGACCGCCTACCGGTTACACGAGCATCTTAACTATCTTGATTACTGGGTTTGGTGCTTTGATTCTTGCTCGTTTCGAACATCACTTCGCGGGTCTGTTACTGTGCGTACATATTCTTCGCCCTGTGCGACATAAATAAGAGAAAATACGGAAGCCTAAAAGGACAGAGAAGAGGTAAGGATAAAATGAACGGAATGGAGAAGAATAAAGGGCCTGGGGAGGCAGGAGAAGGTCGAAGTTGGTGGTGGCTTGGGAGGTAGCGCGGTGGCAAAACCACAGAGACAAGCCTGAACGGCAGTAGACGGCAGTAAACGATCAGCACCTGTGGATAGAGGAGATACGGCCGAGCATCTTACCATGGCAGAACTATGTTGACGGCAGGCTATCTTTGGCGCAGGCTTGAATACAGTCCTGAACTGACACAGAGCTATCTCAGTGCCCGACCAAAGAAAAACGAAGGCAAACTCACCCCACACTCATGCCATGACGCACATCATACCAGGTAGTTCAGGGGCGGCTTCTTGATTGACAGCTATTGAGATGTCTGGCATCTCGAGAAGAAATGGGGCATCCTCTGGTGCGGGTAGGACGAGAGAGAGAAAATCGTCCATGGATACTATGACGAGTGAAGAATGGCGGTGATATCGGATTCGCACTTGTTGCCGTGGATGATAATTGGAGAGCACTTTGTGGGCCAGACATGTTTCACTTGTGACGGCAAAGACAATGCACTTGGATGAGCTATTGTTTGTCCTTTTGGATGGCCAAGCTTCCCGGTCCAAGACGCCGCTCTCGACTCATCGAGCGAACAATGTGTTTTTTTGCGTCCGAGTTCGGGTGGTTGAATAGATGCATAGGGAAAGACCGCAGCAGGAGAGATATAGGGATAATCAGTAACATACTCGTTGCAATTGATGCAAATCTGAGAATGCTTAGTTTTGATGCTTGCAAGGAAATATCAAGAATCTTCCACTCGCCGAAATGCATCTGTAAATTGCCTTAGGTGACAATATTCTTGCAATCATATTGAGCGAACAATATAGCTTATTTCAATATCCAGCGAACATTTTGAGAACGAGTGAACTTAGTGAAGAGGTGAAGGGCTGCATCAGCCTGCGCCGATCTGTGCCGGTTGTGATGTAAAGAGCGATTATCAGGATGAGACTATTAGCAATTCTTCGACCCTGGAACAAGGAACAGAAACGACACAAGTGCTCAAGTGATATAATAGCTTGGATTCTGCGGACATGAAATTTCACGAACAAGCACAGCGAAAAAAAACAGGGACACTATGAAGTAGGTATGAAGACGAAATTTCCTACTTAACCATAGTTACAAAAATGAGAGATGGCGAATAAAGGAACGGAGGCGCAGTAGCGGAGGAGAGATTGAGAGGTTGGAGGGTTGAAAAGAAGAGCGAAGAGTTCAAGGCGAGGTAGCTCGCAGCCTTATTTCATGTCCCGACTGAGTACAAGCGGACGTACGAAAGGCCCAGTGTCGTAGTAGATATACGGTTTTATGCGATAACTCAGCCCTCGCTGTGCGCAGAGTACGTCGGCTCTCGCTCGGTGTCGACTGGTGGGAACTCGAGGAAGAAAGACTCTGGGCCTTCGAGACTGAGAGTGATGTCGAGAGAGTTCATTGGTAAAAGGATGCTTTTCGCTGGTGTGGTAGTAGAGACTATGGTTTTCGCTCGCAGATATCGTATTTCCAGCAAGCGGAGATAAGTGGTGTAGTTTAAGTAGGAGCAGTAGTTGAAGCAAGACAAATTATTGGTGAAGATTGTCATATCGGATTATTGTTGACCAAATTGGGATAGGTGAACAAGCCCGGTGGTTGCCCGGGTATATATTACGTCCTGTAATGGAGCCAGAAAATTATGGGGATCGTCACAGAAAAGGTACTATGTAGGTCCTACAATCCCTGGTAGGATCCAGGGTTTGAGCTCGGTTGGTCGCGCAGTAAGGGCTAAGATCACAGCGGCGATGAAGATGAGCGTGATTCAAGGTAGCAATGAAATTAATTTCTGTGGCGTCCACCGGTCGAAGTATCAACTTGGAATATCCATGACTGTACGGTTTCTTCGCTTCACTTGCGAATCCGAAGAGGGCACAGAAAAGGAACGCGCAGAATACGGATAACCATCGAGTGAGCTCGACAGAAATCTCATAACTGTAATCGCTGCACCAGATGAGCGCTGGGATTTTATCTACGCGTGAGAATCCATAGTGTGTGTCGGCTCAGGACACCCATGTTGCGAGCAGAACGCCCTTAAAGCCAATATATATGACATATATACCTAAAGGGAGTGCGAAGAGCATGTTGACCAAGGCAAGGATCATGAGTTGCACCCACGGGGAACGAAGTACAATAGGTGACCTCACGCGTAGAGCGCAGTAGTAAGGTGTAAACATATGTAAATACGTTTATTTTCCCTAGCCCCGAGCACTTACTTCCTTTATCCTTCTTTGTCCTGGATTCTAGTGCATCAGAGTCGTTCAATACACCCGTTCATGCCTGTCAACTGACACTTGTTCTCCATGTTTTATTTTTTGGGAGGACTGACCTAAGACTGATCGGATACTGCTACGAATTGTAGTACATGACCTGCAAGGGACGTTCTGACCCTGACAAGTAATTATGTAAATTGTATACTGCAACTTATCTCCGGAAGTATTGTGACTGCTCTTTTTAAGCTAGTGTTTATCTACCTAAGTTAGTATGCCGTAAACAGTACCACTAAACGATGCCAACCCTTTGGCCCAAGTTACGCGTACATGTCTCCAGGTCGTATTATCCACGGAGTCCGCTTGATTGGCTACGTATCATCAGGTCGCCTTTCTCGTCTACTGGTAGATTGGGTTATTCATATTTTAGTAGTTTTACAAGGCTGGAAAAGACTTGCGCTGCGCGAGGAGATTGTCAGGATGGAGGAGCCCGCCAGGCAGGCAGGTAGGTAACATCACACGACAGTGTCCACACTGTGAGCGCCGGTCCCAGACAGAATGACAGAATATTTGTCCTGGAGGCGAGACCTGCAGAAGGGTAAGAATCAAGACGAAGCGAAGAACAGAGCACTAACGAATAGCCAGCACAAGGACATCACCCTCAGCAATGACAATTCTCCTTATCTCAGTCTAAGGGAAGATCAGATAACTGCTGCAATGAAATAGAGAATTAGAACTAACAAACCTAGTCACGATCTGGTCATAGTCAGACAAGCGCTGAGCACCCAGCCTCTCTGAGAGGTTGAAATGGTGGTCTGCACATGCTCTATAACCACCGATTTGTAGATGGTGGCAATGGCATGCCTCGCTCGATGATATGCCAAGGGATCCATAAAGTGTTTAATCGCATTCTTCGTCCACGCCTCAATGACATACGTCTGTGCGACCGCAGTGCAAATGGGGATCTGATGGGTACGGAAGCCAATGATGGGTTGTGCAGGAATGCCGACCGGAGGGAGTACCTGTACGCAATGTGAGAGGCGGGTTGCGAAGCTAGGAGGGTGACCGAAGCCAAAGTGAGAGTACCGACGGAGACACACCAAATAGCAGCGAGGAAGTCAGCATGAGTCGAGGGCTTGTCACCGATGGGTGAGGCCACCACGGTAGGTGGTCCTGGGTGAAGCGGGTGATGGCATGCTTGACTGGAGTTGTACCAGTCGAGCAGGAACCAATCTCTGATTAATCGGTCATTAGCTTTGGGAAACTTTGTACATGTGAACGCCATCGTCTAGTTGAACGACAAAAGGCCTGATTACCGCGCTTCTCGCCATCAACGATCAGCTGAGACCAGACGATGCCATAGTAAGGTTACCGAGAACAGGAACAGTCGGGAGCATATACTTTGAAGCAGCCCAGTTGGGAGAGTTTCGGATGAAAGTACCATCGGATTGGAGAGTAGCTGTGATTTCTAGGTTAGTCACATCCAAACCGTGATCGGCTTCAGTAAGAAGGAATTGACTGCTGATAGTGGTCCCGTCAGCATTTATAACAAGACATAATGTACATAGCTTTCCAGTCCATCGTATTTTTGCATATAGACTGCAGCTTAGGGCGATTGGAAGCGTACGTTCCACGACAACAACTCATTGTAGCATGCCATAGGGTCATTGTGGATCTTTCAGACCTTGGGGCTGAGATTGACGGTGTCCTCAAAGATGAGTCCCCAAGTCTTCCGTATAAGCTCTGTGGTACGTTCGCTAATTGCTAGTAGCCTAACTAAAAGAATCAGGATTAAAAAAAAAAACCAATTGATGAGGATGGGATTCGAACCCACGCCCTTTCGGACCAGATTTACAAAATCAGAAACTAAGTTGGTCCAATAGTACGCACGACCTTAGTCTGGCGCCTTAGACCGCTCGGCCACCTCACCACACTTTCGGAGGCGTGCGTGAAGGTACTGGAGTCTTCTATCTGACGTCCAAAGATTGACAGGGACACAGTCGAGTCTCGCTACGATGACGACAACTCTCCTTGACTTTATGGGTTGTGGATGGATTCTCGACAATGATTGCAAGAAATTGATTTCTCATATTCTGGAAGTCATTGGGAACAGCGACACAGTATATTTCGAGGAGACGACTACCCAGCGATGTTTCGAAGTCCGTTTGAAAATCGACGCCGAGATATCGAAATTAAGAAGCCTTGCAAACACACAACGTCAGCACTGAGTCTATGTTCTATGAATGACATCTCATACTGATTATGCTTCCAGGGTTCCGCAACCCACAACAAAATTATCGTCATGGTCAACAATCACCTTATGCGCTGCTGCTCGATAGCGGGGCTTCTCCTGACCAGCACAATGGCACTTTATGCTTCGATTGGCTCAGGCTCAGGCTGGTATAAGATAGTTGGGACTTCGCTGACAATTATACAAGGCACAGTGGCATATGCTGGTATGTCGACTGTACGAGCTCGTTCTCTGTGTTTGCTCATTCATTCCTGCAGGTGCCAGTGCGTCACAGTGGATATCCAGAGTCACGCGTGCTTCTTATCTTCTGCAAAAGCACTCGTATCTGCTTATTTGGGCTTGGAAGGCCTTATCGCGACTACTAAACACGATCGCATTAGCTCGTGGTGCACTACCTGACAAGTTGCGTACAAGGAAATTCCTTGAATCTTTCCAAGCTTCGGTATGAAAGTCCGCTATCTCTTGGAATATGCAACTGAAGCAAATCTATAGTTTCTGGAGGGAAGGTCTGCATTGACAAAAATTGAACTGAAGCGATCTTCTCCACTGGGGTGTCGTTCGCCGGTTGAAGTGGGACGGAGTATCGATCAGGAGCAAATTAAAGCTGCAGCTGCCAGCTGGAATGACTATCACGCTGTGCATGGCACCTCGTCGATGCCCCCTATCGATATGACTGATCCTTTACCATCTCGAACCTCTCTCCTTGTAACTGAGGTTGCATCCTCTCTTCCATCTATATCTGAGAACCATCTACCACCCACATGGCCTCTAACCAGGGCTGCTAGCAGTGTTTCAGCAATATCTGCTCTTGAGCTTCCTGCTAGGCCCACATCAGAGTCTCCTGAACTCTCCAACTCTCCAACTTCTTTCAGCACTTCGTCGATTACTGGCGATGGTGATGAAAAGGCCCATGCTCTGGTCATTAACCATTCAGCGACTGAGACTGCTTTCAGATGCCCCATGACCATCACTTCATCTCATACTAAACCTCCTAATACTGCAGGGTACATGAAAACTGGTGATACCAGTCGAAAGGGATTGAAGAAGAACACTTCCAATGTCAGCCACACCTTCGTTCCTTCTCACAGGAGTCGTAACAATAGTATTCATCCTCACACCAAAACGACTATAGCTCCTGTTTCTGTATCCTCCGGTGCTGAAGTCTGTACCTCATCTACTCAAGGTGATGTCCAGAAGCAAAAGATGCCCGCTCATCATGATGCAATTTCGACCAGTCGAAAGCGATCCATATATCACTCTCAGGATGTCTACGATGATGGAGAACCTCTGGCTTCTCCCACAGCTGTCACTTCATCGAAGATTCTTGCTGGGTCTTCAAAGGATCACTCCAAGTCGAAAAATGAGGGTCAGTCGGCTGCTGCTCGGGGGAAGACGAAAGACACTTAAATTGCTATCGATTACAAATTGCTAAATATTTACTCTAAAACAAGGTATGCATTTTTCCTTCCTTTGACACCGCAAATTTTCCTGACGAGTCCCTGTTTGTACAGGGATCTCTCGAACGCTGGTTTACCGACTGAGGGTTGCGGATTGACTGTTCCTGTTTTATGCTGAATTCAAATAATATCGTTTTTACTCCCTGAGAGAATGGCCGGGTTTTACGAAAAGAATGTGCTTGTGATGTCCGTTCGCTGAAGTTGCAATCCCCGCAATACTACCGGAGGATATCGGATTTGATATGCAGTGACATGGATGTCAACATGCGTTGCTATGACAGGATATGTTGAATTGTGCCAGATGTCTTGATTTCAAAGTGATTCACATGTGCTGTGCCATTGCCCGGTCGATTCCCATCTTTCATTGATAACTGATAACTTACGTGCGTCACGGCAAACCCATTCTATTCAGGCATTCAGGTATAATCTACGAATCGATATAGAATGGTTCTCTCAGCCTTTCCTCGGTCTTTATTACACCGGAAGCATACACTTTGTGTTCCTGCGAGGAGACCAAATCCTGCCCATCCTCAACAGTTGAATGGAATACTCTGGAAGTCCCTGTGGACCGTGGTCTGGTAATATAACGGAGTATAGCGGCGCGAGGAAAATAAGCTTTCAGCAAATCATCGTGTTGTCCGGACACAGCTAGTATTATATCATCCGGAAAAAATCAACTGTTATGATTGGACTCAATCCTTTACCGGTACCGAATCAAATGAGAACATCAAATTTTGGACGTAATGATGTAAATAGGGAGGTTTAAACAGTTCGCCATGAGCATCAATGCAACGAGGACACCTTTAATCTGCATGGCTGGGACACAGGGTCTTCACCTGTGTGCAACTTGGCCTCGAAGGTAGGAGTTGCCTCCCATAATATTGCACTGAAGGTACAAGGGAAGTCCCCATGACAAATTTTCAAAATCGTATAGCCCGTGCATTTTGATCTTGACTATCAGAGTTTATGCAGAGCATGGGTGGCCGCCGACCTGCCTGGGGTAATCGTACCCATCGGACCTGGTACCCGATCAGGATTCAGGTTATCCATAGACTGGAACAGCCATCCAGCATTCATTAATAAAGAAACATGTAGGAGAAAGTACTGAGAGTTATAGATTGTACATAAACCTCAGTAGGGGGTCCCTACGAAGATTAGCAGGCCCGACCCATGTAATCAGGTCTGACACATAGCTTGCTACCTCTAAGCCCGAGATCGAGTGGATCGCAACTTTTACGCCGGATTCGCATCACATATCGTGACATATTATGAAGGCTCTTGCCAATCTCTTCGCGCTCCTCCTCCACAAGCTCTTTGTGGCTACAGAATTCATGCAAGCGCACGACAATGCCTTCAGCGATGTTGAAACACCGCATGGTACCTTGGCTGTAGCTGCGGAGATCGGATATCAATTGAGGTAAGTCGTCCAGCAGATCCACCCGCATAAATGACGAGCACGGGAAGCACTTCAACATGCGGAGCATTAGCTCATGAATGTAGGATCCTCGTAGTTCGGTCATTAGTGGAGCCTCGGCATTATCGATAGTCGCTTCGAGGAGAGGAAAGACATCCCTAGCGTGTTGAATGTTCAATCGCATGGAAGCATAAAGTTTGGCGTAAAACCATGATTTCCATTCACTGAGTGGTTCATCTCTTAAAATGCATGAATTGAAATCCATGACACTCCACATAAACTTCCATGCTTCGACCAGAGGATGGAGGAAATCAACTGCAGCGTCTCGGAGGGGCTCTAGAACAGCAAACGTGGTTGGTTTTTGTGAAGGAGCGCATATCGCGACTTGGGTTATCAAGTAGTTCATGGTGTGAAAAAAGGACGTCTCCATGACACAGAGAGAGTCGATTGTCTCCTGCATAGAAAGTAAATGGTCCTTGAATGCCCCCTTTGAGAATAAGAAGAATTCTCAATAGATGATTAAAATTTAAAAAGTGAATAATACCTTGAAATCATCTCCAGGGGCAGTTTCCTTTCATTCTTGAGTGATTTGGCCTTTGAGGAGTGGATAGAGACTCACCATGGAAGAGATACAGATGTTTGGCCAATGGATGAAAAGTAAGCAATGGTGGTGCAACTGTAGTTAGTACCGTGGTGAATGACTGAGAGAAATGGTGGTCATTCATGATGTTGGAGGATCTGACTTTTAACTCTCAATCAATTGTTTCTGGGGGTCTGAGTTGATGAACACCAAACTGAAATGATCTGACCCACTGAGCTACCATCCCCTGGTTAAAGTGAGACAGAGTATCAATCAGGAGAAAATTAAAACTGTGGCTACTAGCTGGAATGACTATCACAGCACCTTGTTGATGTTCCCAATCGATACATTGATCTCTACTTGACTGAGGTTGCATTCTCTTTTCCATCTATATCTGAGAACCATCTACTGCCCACACATTTCTCACACACTAAACCTCCTAATTCTTCAGGGTGCATGAAACTGGCAATACCAGTCAAAAGGAATTGAAGGTGAACACTTCCAATGATAGCTTCATCTTCCTTCCTTCTCACAGAAGTGTTCGTAACAATATGAAGATGAATGGGTGGGTATGAGCAAGTTGGTGCTTACATCATGTAAATCCGTGATTATTTGATGTCTGACTCCGATGAAATCAGCAGACTGACACAGACATATTGTACAGAGCTCTTGTGAATCCATTGCGTTCCGTTTTAGCGTAACGATGCCTTTGCGGTTCACATACTTGTCTAACTAACACGCATTTCGGATATGGATGGCATGTGCTTGGGCCGTGGTGTACGCGCCTAATCGAGTGAGCGTGGAAATTGAGCCTGGTTTCTGTCAGCAGCACACAATTATCGGAACGCAGTACAAAACTTTGGATTTCTCTGTGTTTCTGGTAATACAGCGGTGCGAGAAGACAATAGAGAACAAAAGAAGGTAGAGTGAAAGAAAGGCAGTCGAATGGATGAGAGAGTATGGGGTTATCACGCGGAGAAAAGAAAACTAACACGGGCACACTGTCCTAGGACGAATCAGTGGTGGTGACATTGGAGTGGAGGATGACGTACGATAACTCTGGGAGATGCAGCAGAATTTGAAGGGGCCGGAAGTAAACGAATCAGGCGATAAGGCAGAAACTCCCGTAATCGTCGACGGGGCAGTCAACGTCAACGGATACGCCTATAGCGGGGCATTGGCAGGCCCTTCGCTCTGTGTCTAACTCTGTGATCCTATGCACAGACACACCCACCTCCCTCCGCACGCCATCCCCTTCCTATGCACTCCCTCCTCTCCTCTCCGCGCATGACCCGGCTCGCTCATCTTGGCTTATCTCCCACCACCATCTTATCGATGACGCATAGACCTAAATGATGGTGTCAGCAAGGACCACGGAATCTGGAGATATCGCGTGCGCTGCACCAATTTGCCGAGGGTGCCTGAGCCTTAATGGTCGTCACTCGTGCGCACAGCTCCAAAATCTCGCAGATGTTGCAATCTTGAGCAATATCGTGGACCAATCCTTTCTTCCTTCAAGCCCTCTCTCGAGTCGAATTTCACTGGAGCGCGCATGCAGTGCTGGCCTTCGATTGAGGGTCAACTTGACGAACATAATCTCAAGAAATTACCGACGCAACGCATTTGAGGCAGATCCTTGAAGAGCGGGGTTAAATGTAAGGCTCGGCTAACTTCAATAGGGATACTTCATCTATAGACTGTTACTGTTATCAGATAAAAACATAAGGGAATACTTACAGTAACCATCCTGAGCACTGAAGACGGAATTGGATGTAGATACTGGGGGCTGAATGTCGCCAACGGGCAGTCCCGCATTCTGATATCAATTTCAGTATGAGTGCTGCTCGGGTGCCCGTCTAGTCCCCAGCGCCCGCGTTACACAACGTGAACACAAACTCGGCCTTTGCAATACCTGACTGCCATGGCCCGTAGCCCGAGATATTCATCATGGAAAGCGCGAGAGGCAGGGTAAAGAAAGATTTACAAAGTTTGGTTATTTGTTCACCATCGTGCAACGAGGAAGGCGACGAGCTTCTCGGCGTCGTTATTGTCGTGACCTTTGAATTTTGAAGTCTTGGGATCCTTGCTATCATTGTTGCAAGGTATTTCTCACCGCCAATCGTCAGAACGCAGTACAATTTTGAATTTCTCTTCAAGTCCCCGTGTTTCTGGTAATACAGCGAGGCATAAGCGATGTAAGAAAAACGAATTGAATAAATGGAGGGTGAAAAAATTGACACCGAAGGTTGGATATAAAGTAGAAGAAAAGAAAGGCGGTTGAACAAGAGAGTCAACAGGTGAGGATCTATTGACAGAAGAATATATGTGAGT
The DNA here is from genome assembly GCF_019112545.1 of Guyanagaster necrorhizus. Taxonomy (NCBI): domain Eukaryota; kingdom Fungi; phylum Basidiomycota; class Agaricomycetes; order Agaricales; family Physalacriaceae; genus Guyanagaster; species Guyanagaster necrorhizus. Next base: position 166,788 of record NW_025064911.1, read on the forward strand.
ATCTCAGTCGGGCACAACGTGGGTAAAGCGACTGAGGCATACAGATAGGAACGGCTGGACTATATAGGTGATCGGGAAACGACAGGAGGTGTAAGTATATATAAGGCAAATAGAGCGAGTGATCAAAAGTAAGATAAGATGAAACGTACGGATATCCTCCAACACTCCCCCATATCCGTTCAATCTACTGGGATAACATTGAGCATCTCGAGGTAACCATTGTGCATATCACGAGGCAAGGGCTTGGTGAACATATCTGCAGGGTTTGCGTTCCCTCAAACAAACTCGACACGTAATTCACCGTCCTTCACGAGCTCCCTAATGAAATGCTCTCGAATGCGGATATGCTTGACTTTCTGATGGGACCATGTGTTTGTTGTTAATGCTACAGCACCCTGGTTGTCACCGTACAATACACCGGGGCGAGGCTGAGGTAGTTGGACCTCATCCATCCAAGACAATATCCACATCATCTGTTGCGCCGCACAAGTAAGGGAAATGTATTCAGCCTCGACAGTGGACAGGGCGACGGTAGCCTGACGCTTTGAGCTCCAGCAAATCGGACCACCCGCCATGGTGAAGACGTAGCCAGACGTCGAACGAGTTGTGTCCCTACAACCTCCATAGTCCGCATCTACAAATCCAACAGGTGTTAACGGCTGCTCACACGAGAAGGAGATACCAAGGTCCATTGTCTCCTTTATATACCCAAGGACATGTATTAATGCTTTCCAGTGCTCTATTCCTGGGTTAGACTGGAAGCGAGCGAGCAGGCTCACAGGAAAGCACAAGTCGGGACGAGTTGCAAGCTGTCCCCACATAACGCGGCCTAGCAGTCGTCGGTATGGGAATCTTTCCATAGCATCCTTCTCTGCTTGGGTATTCGGAGACTGTGACATGTCGAGTACGATTCCAACAGGTAGGGGGGTGGTCCGTGATCGTACGTATCCAAGGTTGAAGTCCAAAAATACATTCTCCCAATATGGACGCTGCGAGAAGGTGATGGTGCCAGCCTCAAGGTCTTGTTCAATCTTCATCCCCAGAAAATAATGGTTCTCCCCCATATTGGTGAGCTCCCATTTCTCCTCTAATTCCTTCTTCCGTCGGCTCGCCTCCTCTGTAGTCGACGATGCTCCCCACACATCGTCAGTGTAAGTGTCTGTGATGGTATACTCATCTCCAGGCTTGCCAATGGTGCGTACACATGGGTCTGCCTTCGATGCACGGTATCCAAGGTCTTCATAGGTTTTCTCAAGCATCTCGAACCAATCATGGCCACCCTGCATAGTCCCATAAATAGTATGGACAAGTTTGCACACCTTATCCTCTTGTCCTTTGACTATGTACCCTGGGGGCTGACACATATAGATGTCTTCTTTTGTCTCACTATTCAAGTATGCCGAAACGAAGTCCACTTGCCATAAGACAAGATCGAGCTTTGCGGCAACAGCAGCCAACATCCGTACAGATTCGAGACGGGTCACCGCAGCCCAAGTGTCATTATAGTCGAGTCCATACTGTTGAGTATAGCCCTTCCCAACGAGCCTCGCCTTGTCTCTGATCCAGTTACCATCGCCATCCCATTTCATACTATAGACCCATTTACAATCCATCACGTTCACACCTACCGGTCTGTCGACTAGATCCCATGTATGCTTCATCATATGCATTTGGTATTCCACATCCATAGCTGCCTTCCATCGCTCTTCATCAACACGCAGTGCATCTTGATGATTTCGTGGGATATATGGGTCAGGTGGATTACCAGAAGCCATTGAAGCATGTGGCTGTTTGCTGTTGGTTGCCCAGTCATTTCTGCTTGCATGGGCCTCAGCCTCTCGTTGCTTTGACATCAGAGATTCGGCAGCATCAGCACTGGGACGCATTAAGCGCGTTGATCGGCGAAGAGTTGGTTCTGTGGGAGCATCTGGCATTTGCTCGGTTGGCTCGGTTGGCATAGGCATCTCGGTATGAGTAGAAGTGGTGAGTGCAGGTTCGTCCTCCATCTCTCCCATACTCACACTTCGGTGTGCTGGTCCTTCATCAAAGATGATATCACAAGACACGAACACACGTCCCGATTGATCAAGTACATAGTAATTGGACCCTGAGTATCCCAGAAAGGTGCATTTCTTTGATCGATCATCGAGTTTGCTTCCGCCATCTACCAAAACCCCACCAGCTATAGGTTTCTTTGCTCAGCAAGTGGATCTGAACACTCGTAAAAATCCCACGTTCTGTCGTCACTTCGAGAAACCCTCTGCTGGTACCACTCCAGGATGGTGACTCGAAGGAACAAGGTTTCGCGTGAAGATTAACATAGAGGCAGCCTCAGCCCAGTAGCGGTCGGCAAGGCCAAAGTCACTTAGTAGAGCTCTTGTATCCTCCATGGTGGTGCGTAGGGCACATTCAGCTAATCCATTCTGGGCTGATGAGTGGGGTGCGGTTAATTCCAGGATGATCCCATGCTCCTCACAATATTATTTCCACTTTACCCCTGCAAAAGCACGATCAGCACATATACGCTTAAGCTTTCGGCCAGTCTGGGTCTCAGCCATGTGCCTGTATCTGTCAAAAGCAGCCACAGTAGTGTCATCTGCTTTGTCTGCCAGGAATTCCCCCGCCTTGAACGATGTACCACTATTGACGAATATCATCATATAAGTCTTTCCACTCAGTGATGCCGTTTGAGACAGTCCCCACATATCTGTTGCAACAAGCTTCAGTGGGTCGATGTTGGGATCGGTGGGCTCATCGAAGGGACGGTGAGCATGTCTCGCTAGAATACAGTCCTCACAGCATCCCTGAATAGGCTCTGAGGTAATTTCCAAGCCATCCACCAGCCTTTTTGATGCCATCTCCTCGATTTTTGCAGGGCTCATGTGGACAAAACGGCGGTGCTAAGTACTCAGCGAAGTGGGAGATGTGTGGGATGCCATAGCTTGGAGGCTAGGTGCAGCATCCAGCACATACATGCCATCCAAGCCTCACCCAGCAAAGATCTCTTTATCAGACTTATCCTGAACAACTGCACGGCCATCAGAGAACACAGTTGACAACCCAGCCTTGTCTAAGGCGCTTACGGAGATGAGATTTGCGGCGAGTGAAGGTGAATGCAAGGCATTTTTGAAGGTGAGCTTAACATCTCTTCCATTCAGTCTGAAGATCTTTGTTGCTGTACCCTGGCCCAGAATCTCGAACGTTCCCTTTCCCTCAACTGCAGATGAGCCAGTACGGAAAGCTACTGGCATATACTCTGTGAAGTCATCACGATTCCTGAAGAAGTAGTCGCTCGCGCCAGAATCCATGAAGGTTAGAGTGATGGCTGGGGTACGGCCTTCAAATGTAGTCGTGACAAAGGCTGTTGTAGCAGGGTCAGCCTTGTATATAAAGTGTCCTACATTCTCAATGTTAGCCTTACTAGTGTCTATACTCTTGACAGAAGGTATCTCATCATCTCCAGCAACATCTTCATCATCAGAGTCATCGACGTCAGTGAGAGGAGGCATTTCGAGGTCTGTCTCTTCTTCAACCTTTGACATCAATATAGTGCTGCTCTCTGTTTTATCCCAGCACCAGAAGGAATGGGTACCATTCCACTCATATATCCTCTCGCCAGTGCTGCCATCCTCAATTACAATGCCATCATCATCACGATCGGCTTCCACTGTAGTAGCACACACAGCAAGTACAAAATGCCTCATAGTATCAGCCGTGGTGTTCGAGATTGCCTGGTTTGCACGGCGAGGTCAGCCGAAGTTGGCAGGGAATTGTCTCTCCTTTCCCTCTCCTGGCCAATAACAATTCTTGGTGGTGTGCCTAGTCTTATCACGGGTCTTGCAATCTGGATTGCGACATCCACGTACCACGACAGAGGTTCTGACTCCAGCCGCAAGTGCTTGGGAGTTGGCAGGACCTTTACTCGCTGCACGAAGCGTGGTGGCATGGGTTTGGAGATGGGAAAACACATCAGAGGACATTGGCATGCCGTATAAACTTGGGAGGATAGGCATCCAGTGATCAGTCGGGATTATCGAGCGAATAATTATTCCCTTGAACTTCTGATCACTCAATGCTGTGGTTCGGAGGTCATTCACAGCTCGTCGTTTCGTGCGCAGGTCAGCGACGTGGATATTGATGTCACTGTTCCTGTCAAACTTCGCCGTATTCAGCAATGCCTCAGCCTCGGAAAGGGCTATATCTGTTTTCTTTGCATGTTCCGCAGCAACAGAGTCCCAGCATTCCTTTGCCGTTCCATCAGTCTTGACCCCTAGACCAATAGGGTCGAGAACGTTGAGGACGATGTTCGAGTGGGCGAGCTGATCACGAAAGACCCACTCGTCATACGAGGGAGAGGATGAGTATATGGGAGTAGGGTCTGGTGGGAGGGGTGTGGTAGTAGTCATGGCTGTGGTAGTGGTGGTGGGGATGGCAGGACAGACAGTAGTTCCTGCAATGTATCCCCATAGGCCTTTTCCCTTCAGTAACTCAGTAAGTTGGAGTTTCCATGAGGCGTAGTTCTTTCCATTGAAATGGCTACTCGTGTCAGGGAGGATAGTGACTCCCGACATCGACAACATCATTTAGGGGTGTGGTGTAAAGTGGTGAGAGTAGTGGTATGGTATAAATTCAAGCGGTAAGTTGAGTCGAAATTCCGTTGCATATTCTTCTTGACTGAGTAGTTATAGGCAACAGAGCCCATAACCTATTGACAGAAGAATATATGTGAGTATCTACGAACGAGTGTAAGTATCATAGTCATAAGCACAGTAGGGATATACATACCTCAGTCGGGCACAACATGGGTGAAGTGACTGAGGCATACAGATAGGAATGGCTGGACTATATAGGTGATCGGGAAACGACAGGAGGTGTAAGTATATATAAGGCAAATAGAGTGAGTGATCAAAAGTAAGATAAGATGAAACGTATGGATATCCTCCAACAGGATCAGGGTGGGCTATCACATGGAATAAAGAGACAAAGAGCGCACGCTATCAAAGTGCTTAAAATCCATCAGCGGTAGTGCCATCAGGATAAGGGTCGACGTACAATAATGCTGAGAGAAGTACAGTTTTAAGTAAAGACAATAGGCTCCATTGAGAATGGGTTCTCTACAAGAGAAAACAGTAAGAAGAGGCAGATTGACAGAGAAACCGAAGATGCACAAGAAATCGAAAGCCTCAAGGCATAAGTTATTTAGGCTCTACCAGATTAGGAGCAATGACAAGCCTGGAGGAGCACTGCTCGGCACTTCGTGGTGTGTTACAAAAAAATAGACCAACCTCTATCTCCCGACTTATGCAATAACACAGAAAGCAATGGGGTTACCAGAATCATAGTGTTCCATGTTGATTGGTACTGGGACAAGTTCTTCGATGCTGACCATGGCAGTACACACATGGAGATCGAGGGAAGGCTCGAGTTCGGTGTCGACGGAGAGGCTGATGAAGGTATCCATGGAGTGCTAATGGTAGTGAAGGGGATGCGACATATTGCGCTGAGTTGGTGGTTTAGCTAATGTTAGGGCATCTTAGAGTTACCGCATTATTAATTATTGGGATTTCTTGTAAGGATTTAATGCACCAAATCAGTTAAATGCTTAAGGTGATTTTACAACAGGGTCCGTACCCTTTGTAGATGCTCAAGACGCTGAAAATATTGCAATATTTTGGTGATCCGCTCAACCTGGAAAGGTAAATTCCTCCTTCTTTGGATCATTTTGTCCTGAATATCACATCAACAAGCCGTTCCAGCTTTCGGACTTACGGGAACCAAGTATCAATAAAATAGGGATGTCACATCGGGACATAAAATCTACTGGGACCATTATTTGTCACCAAATCCTCACGGTAAGTTATCCATTAACTTGCGGAACTCGTTACGAAACTCTATTTATTTCTTTGGCGACATCGCATCGCGTACATTTCGTTTCATGGCAAGTCTTTGTTGCAAAGTAAAGTATGTAAAAGATAAAAGATACATTGAAGACGGAGTTGATACAGTAAATAAGTGCTTATCATATAGCATGGTACTGATTTTCCAGATTGCCAGTAGGTTCGGGTTTCTCGTCAAAATCTTTCTCCTCCTTATTAAAGTAAGGAAATTGCGGCGACTGCTGCACAGTCGAAGATTCAGATGTCGAGATTGTGTCATCCACCGTCATAGTGGTAGATGGAGAAGTAGGTGTTGGGGGTGCCTTGATATCTTGAAGAGGTGTACAGTCTGTAGCGAGCGAACTGGAAGGGGAGTATTCTGGCAACGATAAAGCAAATTTTCGCGGGGGCTTCGGCTTTTGTTGACTACCACTTCGGTCAGTTAACAATTGACATTGGAAGGGGGGGGGGACTTACGAAGGATCCTTCTGGGGAGGCAGGGGCGGTTGTTGGTACCCAAGTCGTTTAAGGGCGGCATTGAATAGAGCACGATGGTGCTTCCTCGCCTCGTGTACAAATCCGAAAAAGCAAAAAAACACCAAGGGACATAGGACAGTTATCCATCGTGAAGTCTCGTAAGACGCCACAAGCATTTCGTTCGATCGCCAGATCAGTGCAGGTACTTGAACGATGCGTGAATATTGATAGTGCGTATCCGACCAGCTCCTCCATGGCTCAATCGGCTCTGAAGTCGCACAAAGGCAGAGCACCGCTATCGCCAGTGGCGTCGTACAGCATATTTCCGTCGTGGCTAAAGCCATGAGTCGAAAGTATCGGCTGATGGTTAGAGATTGGTTGGAAGACAGGAATTGGCTGAATTCTAGGCGGCGGCGATGGAAGGCGCGAAGTGTAAGGACTGGTGAAGGCAATTGGCGATTAATTTCGCGGAAAGCAAACGTATGTGAAAGAAACTTACCACAGTAAAACGCTGATATCAGTCCGATGATGATGGGCCACATGAAGTTAATGAAATAAGAGAGCAATGTGTTGTAGATGGCAGGAGCACAGCCGATATTTTCATAAATGTTGAAACGATGGCCTTGTACAACGTATTCTATGTAGGACATGAGTTTCAGCCTGACTAGTACGCGTATGAGACGATACGAACGCAGAGTAATAAAGCACAAAGGAAAAAGGAGGCAAATAAGGCTGTCGACGAGAACAGCGCGTCGTTTCTGGATACAACACGCCAATGTCAGCACATTGCATTACGACAATGGTTGTAGTGACGAACCTCAGCGGGCGTCACTGACGCCGCCTGCACACTCGCGATTTGGTAGAGCCGTCTTTGAATACACATACAGGACGCAGGTACAGCAACAGAGGCACCAATCTGAATTCGAATGGCTGCAGCAAGCGTCAAAGACAGTATAGGTGGCAAGGAATGAAAAGCCCGTACAAATTTCGCACCACCATGGTGCCCAGTTGGTAACATTGTCGGCCCACACGATCGAGTTTACGAATTGATTGAGACTTGCGAGGGAGGCCCATATCATGAAATAGCATGTTCCAGAGTTCCACGCTGCTAGATGCCATTGAAGGGGAATGAGGGGGAGAATAAACCCAAAGAATGCGAAGATAGGAAAGAGTGGGTAGGTGGGGTCCGAGGACCGCATGACGGATATCGCACGAAGTCGGAGTCAAAAGAAGGAGGGAAAGATCTTGAACGTCGCGCGAGGGACTTGTATATCGCAAGAGCAGGGACATGACCATTTTCTTCTCCTCTTTTATAAAGGACCCCATTGTCAGTGTACAAAAGATAATGCGGAGTTTGAATGTCCAGTTAAGTTAGAAAGGACTGCTTCTCCATTTGATACGCCCATTGTTCCTTCCCTTCCTCGTTGTAGTCAACGGGTTAGATCATCCTGGCAGCACTGAGTATGTGAAATACGTCTGTCTTGAAATTCCTGGTTCGCGAAACCAAAATCGATAATCTCAGACTTTCCTTTGCAAAAAACACTAGCAAAAGTAGTGATCTCAGGGTCGACGGTAAATCTTGGATCGTTCGATCTCGATCAGGGCTCGTATGTATTGCTATCTTCACAGAAATCCATACGACACCGGCGAACGATATATCACAGCCTCGTACTTGGGAACCATCGTCGTTCAGACGGCATGATTATCTTCTATCTGAATTTGAAAGATGCTTCACTTTCTCCTCGCGGACGCATACGCCACAACTGAATAAGGTATATCCGAAATTCAGGGATTGGAAGAAGAACTACCGTCCCTGAAATGTCAGACAAAGTAGAATAGACCTGCGCATCAGATCTCAGAGGACTCTACTCCCGCAGAAATAATTCATATCGAGGTCTTCTCTATTCGACCTTGACCGAAGGGACACAGTAGCCTCAAAATCCTTTCAGAAGAAGGAAAACATACTCTTGGTTGGGCCACAAAAGTGGGGACTGAAGGGCGAACCGATCACAGCACATCAACACTAGATGGAGAACATTCCGGAGGGCCTCCCCAAATACGTCCCAAAATATTTGCACGAGCGCCATGGACATAAGTCGGAAGTATCGCGAGGGTGTTAGTGCCGAGTTTGAGTTTCGAAGATGTCTCGCAAACGTGATGCGTCGTATTATGAAGTGGTGCAATGCGAAGCCTATGAAAGAAAAGTGAGATACGCAGGTGATACCGGAGTAGGTGGCGTACTAGCAAAGGAAAAGAACGATGATGGTACCCAAATGAGAAAGACCGGGGACAATGATACGTAGGTATTTAGTCTGCAACCGAAATCTTCCACAGTGTCGAAGAGGTGGCCTTGAACGATGTATTAGAAAATCAATCATGGGCGACGATAGTGGGCATCGAAGAACGCACGAAGTGTCATGTAGATGGTGGGTACGCCAAAGCAGAGAAGGGCGTCAATGATCTTTCGCCGGCGTTTGTCTTTGACACTAGTACTAACTTGGCGAACTGAAGAGATCCTTTCAAGCTGGACACAAAGACAGAACAGAGATGCAGGAAGAGCAACGGTGGCCGATGATCTTTGTGGCTATATAACATCACCGCGTAAGTACCGTTGATGGAAGGAGGTTCATCGCACTTACCGATGTCGCACCACACTGGAGTAACGATGCGGACATTCCCGTTCCATATGATAGCATTCACCCCATTAATGACATTTGCAGTGAATAACCACAAAGAAATTGAGACTGTAGGTACCGTCCCGGCTCGCCAGTGCCAGGGAAGGGGCATGAGCACAAGCAACGCGAATAGGAAAGACACGATAGGAAGCTCAAGATGCATCGTCGTGGTAGAAAGGAAGATGATGAAAGAAGAATAGATGCGAAAACGCATCGAACATCATTTCAGGGATAGTGATTAACTGAAAGGTATCGATCGACAAATTGAAAAGGGAAAACAATGAAGAAACGCGACAATGGGCGGAGTCTGAATTCTTCGCGTGTAACGGCCTCGAGCTCCACGTCCGTAGCTCCTCTGAGGAGAGCTCTCCCGAATTTTCGAAGAGAGCTTTTGCAATAGCTTTCCCAGTCTTCGCCTGGTAGCCAGGTCGGTACCCACAGAGATTAGAGAGTATTTTCCAGGTTTGCTAGCGGAGGACGAAGGCGGGATACACTGATTGCGTTTGGAGGACCTCACCTGTCAGTTTGCTCGGGACATCGTCATCTTGTGTCTTTCCAACCCTCGATTACCTACTGATGGAGAATTCTCATATTCGGCTTCATGGTCGGGCGGGCTCCCTGAGTCAGCGTATTCGCTGTGGCTCTGTGATTCAGACTTCGAGTCGCCCATCGCATCCAAAAGGTCTGTCTGCTCGGATGGGTCTGTATCGTCGGTGTTCGTTGCAGGCATGGGCGGGACGGAATGGCAGAGGTTGGAGCCGGATTCAACAGAAAACATTCAGAAGAATTATTTGTGCTTCCGAATCCGTTTTCTGGAATTCGATGAAGGTATTGTCACCATTGATACCGGGATCTTCGTAGGTGGTTCTCGCAATCAAGTCCGAATTATCTTTGCGAGATGCTGTTTAATGCTGCACTCACCCTCGGTTGTCGGAATCTATGTATGATCGTATGTCGCATTGTTTACTGAACAAAGAATGAGCTGAAGCTCATAGGTGGTACACTCTCAGCATCACGAACGCCGCTGCGTGCTGGACCATGGAATCCACTCGACTCTGGCGCTTCAGACCAATATCCTTTCTTTATCCTGCACAGATTCCAGACATTGTCATCGGAATCTTCGCTGATGGAGCTCACAATCAGGTCTGTGTTCGGTATGAGTTATGAATTAAACTTATGATACAACAGGACGTGGATGAGATTGTGGTGTCTAGAAGCGGCTTTTTCGATTGAACGTTCTCCTCAATCTCACCATTCTTGCGCTTCTCACTGAGTCCTTCCTCCCGCGTTTTATCCTTTGCTTTGGATATAGTGGACTGTTCGGCAAGCGGCCGTCGTATCTAAACTTCCACGGAATTTTCTCTTTGATACATCGTGCACACTGGTGGATTTTCATCGGTATCTCGCCTCGTGGAAAATGGAGGATGGATCCACTGGTGCAGGACACAGGACAGATTTCATTCCCTATGCGCTTATATCCGCATTTTCGACTCTCCAGCGCCGACGATCTCCTTGCTTTTTGATAGTTGCACCGTATTAAATAGGATCGAGCAGAAGCATCAGGTGGACGTATTCGCCTTTGTTCATATCGAGGCCGACGATTTCATGTTCACGTTCGTTGCCTTCACTGAGGAGAGACCAGCCAAAGTCATGAAGGATCCTGGACTTGCACGCGGGCCATGCTCTCTGACAATGCCAGACCACTTAGCCCCCTTAAGTGTCAGATGCAGCGAAGATGGATCAAAATTATGGAACGCACCTCCACTGTTGTGAAACGAGGACGCCCGAACTACCATTGGCTATTCTCTTCTCTCTGCTGATACATTCGTCATCTGTTGATTCATCCGCGTCGCTGAGAGGAGAGAGGGTTTCTGTGTCAGTCACTACCTCCGATCCGCGTTTCTTGTTTCGAAGGCTGTAGAAGAAGGAAGATGAGCAGAAACGAGGTTGTGCATCGGGCTCTATGTCATTGGAGCTCTCAGAAACCATAATGATAGGTATGTTTGTGAAGTTGAAGTGTGGTCCAGAAAGTATATTTGCCGGAAGTTGAATGCGAGTGGAGAACATGATCCCGGTGGTGATGTTTGGATTGGAAAGTCCATGCAATGTGAACTGTATAGTGACATGTAGGTTTCCGAGTAATTCTGTGTTTGCGTCATGCTGAAGTGGGAACTGTTGAAACCATTTAGGGATTGAAAATTAACCCTCCCGAGCTGTGATGCCAATTTTCTCGGATTTAACAGGTCCTTCTGCGCCAGCCTCGGGGTCTGACAAATTCATTCAGCATCTGCGCTGCCGGACAAAGTCACAGAAAAGATGAATAATAAAGCTAGTATGATCCTATTACTTTGGAACTCTCACTTGGCTTTGCTCTTCCTTCGAATTAGTATCCTTTCCATAGCCCGCGCGGGTCCTTTGTGTGCCCTTGCTGATCCAGCTTCAGGCACATCAACTTGTGCACGCAGAGCCAATACTTCTTCTTCCAATGCCAAAATTCATCTTCTGCAAAGCTCGCCGACTTTCTCTCTCTAAATTAAGCCGGTGCTGTAAAGTCATCACCTCTTTTCCTAAGGTGGTGCCAATTTTCCAAAGGTTTCTGAGTTAATTGGAGAGTGGACGGTTCGGGGGTTGAGTACGAGCGATTCGGGCCAGGCTCGTGAATGATCTGATCTGATCACGTTGGACTGACGCTCCTTTGATAGCGGACGCGAAGAAGAGGTGTTTTGGGCTAGCGTTGTCGACGAGAGTCTTCGTTTCCGTGTAACGATACCTTCGCAATGGGCAAACTGCACGGCTCATAAACGGTGGCATTCACTGCCGTTCAGGTGTTGGCTGCTTATATAAGTGCAGTCGATTTTTAATTCGATGCACCGTCGGCACCGCAAGAGTCTTTTGGTCAGCTGATGGAATCTCAATTAGACGGAATCGCGCACTCACACCCAGGTCCCGCTTGACGCATTCCAAGCCCCAATTTTCCAAGTCGGTATTACTGACAAGCCAGTTCCTTGCACGTTTGGTTGGTTGGGTTCAGTAGTCTGTGTTGTCAATGGCCAGCACGAGGTGCGCGTATTCGCCTTTGCTCATGAGAAGCTGGACAGCTTCGAGTTCAGTCTCGGTTGCTACTTTGAGAAGGGCCCTGCCGAGGTGTCGGAGAGAACGATTCATGTATTGGCGCCAATCTTCGCTGAGTAGTCGGGGCTAGAACCCACAGTGAGCAGAGAGCTTTCGCCAGGTTTTCTGGGAAAGACAGAGTGAGTTACGGGAGGAATGCATTCACACCGGCTGTGGTGTACCTATCGGTTCGTGCGAGATCGTCTGTTCGGTTTAGTTATGTCTTGAGAAATAATGATTTCAGGGCTCGGTTCAGGCACATCTTCGGACCCCCCGATATCAGAGTTGGACTCTAAGTCTATATCGTTGACCGCCGGCGCCAGCTTGAAAAACAGTGCAGCCAGATTGGGGACCGTTGCTGCCGGAGCATTCCATGAAGCCGGAGGAAAGGCGCTGAGAAGAACGTTGGTAGTGGTCTTATGGGCGTTCTTGATAAATTTCCATATGAAGGTATGGAAGCAATCCCTTCATGTGCGCCAATTTTACTCCACTCCGTTGAATCATTTTAGCAGGATCAAATCAGACATACAGAACACATGTTTCAAGAAGTGATATAAAAATTCCGCTCCCAACCTACTGAGCACCTATCTCGTCAAAACCAGCCATAATTTCGTTGGCAGCTTTAATCATATTCGCCAGAAATTTTCTCTTTATGCCTTCTAACGCCTTTTTCGTGGCAGTCAGCCGCTTCTCGAGCCATGCGTTCCTAGCTTTCAATGTTTCTATTTCCGCCCCGAGCTGTACATTTTGTGCCTCGAAATTCGCGCTCCCCTGCTTTGAGGCTTGCACCTCCCCTTGATATACCCTGAGGAGTGATGCCGATCTCTCTCCTTCCTTTTCGAGTTCTTGGATGCGCACTTCATATCCCTTCGCCTCTTTGATCCACAACTCACTGATGAGGGCAGGTACGGACCTGGAGGATTGAGATTCCGTGCTAGTGGAGGGTATGCATGGCGTTAAGGGTGAGGAATAAGGAAAATCACCGAAGCAGATGACGTCCCGAGTGCTTGACCTATGCTTCTTGTAGGAGGCCGTGGTCAGCGCCATTTCGCCTTGGTTCTTTCGTTTCCTAGACGAGGCTGTGTTTGCCCTATGATCTATGAAATTGGTCTGTTTCGTAACTGGACGTTTGCGATTCGGTGTCTTGCCGTCGCATCGTGAAAATTTCACGGAACAGAGCCGACAAGCTGCGTTGTTCGGTCGGTGGCTGTTTGTGAATATGCACGGTATTCCCGTGTTGGTGCATCGTTGACACTAGAAGACGCCAAACTGTGAGAAAGGTCATCGATGTTCTGAGAAGAGGACCTACTGGGACGGGGCGATGGACTGGCTTTACTCCCCAGGCACCTATATCAGCGTTTTCGATCTTCCATGCCTTTGGTTATCCCTGCTCCTCCAATCCTGCTCCGTAATCTGTTGGATCGAGAATTACAACCATATGGGCATACTCTTCTGCGTCCAACGCTAATCAAGCGATCTCCTGGTGCTGCTCGGATCCCTTGAGAAGGGCAGAACTCAGATTCTGAAGAGATCTTTCTTGATATTCCTTCCAGTTCTCCCCTGGCCGGCGCGCTTTGTACCCGAGTCTCTTAGCTATAGCTGGCCACTGCGTCTGAGGGAAATTGTCAGGCTCGTATATATCTGAGAAGTGAGGAGATACCTTACTTCGGCAGATGCCCGGGATATGAGCACGCTAGTCGCGTTGGACTTTTTCTCCTTGGGAGTTTGGTTTTGATCATCATCGGTGGACGTGTCTCTGAGTGGAGAGCCATGAAACAAGGAACTTGTTTCAACGTCTGGTTCGCGTTCCTGTTCTGGAGGCCTATGGTAAGATGAGGCATGGGATTGTACGGGGACGCGCGGTGGGCTATCAATCTCATTCGCAGGCTCGGCTACTATCTTTTCTGTCCCACGGACCGGAGCATTCGCACGAACGAGACGTGGCCTAGCACTGGTAGTATGCATTGGAATCTCGACATGAACTTTGGTAGACATCGACGTGTCAAGTGTGTGGATACGGTAGGTTTACTTTCGGAAGGTTCACACGCAAACTATGCAGTTCAACAAAGGTTTCCGAGCGAAAAAGCATAGTTCTAGCATGTGGAGTCTCAAGTTGGCCATTGCAGAGACCATTTAGGAATCGAGCATTCTTTGATAATGATGGAGTGTAGTACCTCCTCCTTTTGCCGGCGGGCCGGTGAGAAATGGATTCTATGCCTGCCTAGTGATAGGTAAGGTTAACTCCAGAGTCAGTTAAAAGGACGCCATGCGTTATAGAACTCTACATTTTGGGTTGCGGACATATCCCAATTGTTTTCGCTTGAAACGGGTGGTGCAAGTGCCAAGTGCTAATTTATAACCGTGAATTAAAACTTTAAAAAATCAATTTGAGCCATTGGTTGACACTAGATAGCGAAGGTTGAAATTCGACACAATAAAAATTCCTGTTTGCGTATGAGAGGCTTGGATCTAGGCAAAACGTGATGCTGGCAAAGATAGATTACCACCGCCTTCTACTAACGGATTTGATTCTCGTGAATATTACAACAAAAAGAATACTTTCATGCCTTGGAGAGATAGGGCAGAGGACAAGGTTTAGCCGTGAAGGTGTCGAGAATGGAGTCTCAAGGCAGACAGGTTCTAGGGTGATGAGAACAATTAGCTGAGCCACTATTGCGGTGATGCGCAGATCGGCAAGCACTCGCGTCGGTGTGGTTACTTGTGATAGAAGGACATCGATGCTTGTAGCGTCCACTTTTTTTCCCTTACGTCCATCATACGGGAAGTCTGGACAGAGAGTTCTGGTGCTCATGGAACGCAAGGAACTCATCCAATGGTAGCGTGGGTAGTGTATGGCCCACATTTTTCCCGAAAGGCCGCTTGCTCCACAAAGGCACATGTTCGAAAATTCAACTGAGACATTTGAGAAGCGGGCCGGGTTAACGGAAAACCTACTCACGCTGAAAACAATAGGAAGATTCGTGGACGAATGGGGCCCCATATCACGGCGAACAGTGATTAGCACGAGCGGGCCTTAACCGGTTACTGAAAACAAGGCGCTTCTGTAGATCTGAGGTCGTTCTGACTCGGATGGATGAATGATCCTTACACACGCCAGTGCTTTTGAAGATGCAGCTAGAGTAAGGCACAGGCATACGACATTCCTGCGGGTTCCTAGTGATGATCGGCAAGTTTACGTCCATGTCATTTCGTAATTGCGCTTGAATTGCGAATTACCGACACTGACAGCAGAGAATTAGACGGGTAAGGTTTTTCCATGGTCAAGAAGCTCGTGGGTTTTGCATCTGTAGCTAGAACCTAACGAATTGGCAAGTTATTCACGGAAGCAGTTGATGGGAATGTAAACCAGCATGAGGTTTCGCGGGTCCGGAAATCAGCTGCAGGAGAATTGAATAGATCATTTCGAAGAAACGAGGCGATTACACATACCGAGATACATCATACATGGTCCATCCGGCGCCCACCGCGAGAGCATAATTCTAAGTCAGGATCGCGGGGTGCCACTCCGAGCCCTGGCTTTTTGTGTGGAAGGACCAAATGACGAGAAAAGTCAATCCTTATTGTTTACGATGATACGGAACTCACCTCTTATTGTGAAGCAAAGCGGCACGTCCGAAAAAGGAAGGTCATACTACCTGACCGTAAATTAGCCGTTGTCTAATTGCGCTTTGGGAAAAGACAATAAGCCTTGGGCCGGTGCGACCTGAAAAGACCCGGTTGAGTTATGTGGGCTCTATATAAGGAGGAGGTGCAGTGAGGGTAATGTCAGGTTCTCATCTCCAGCTACCGCTTGTGATACCTTCATACCTCTCTCATACCTTCACACGTACTCATCCTCATCCTCATCATCAATGGACAGCTTCGAGTGGGTCGCAACCATCGTTTCGGAGAAGGCGGTCGAGGGTGACGAACTTTCTGCCTTGGAAGGCGTCGTCAATGAGGCGTCCGGCTCTTCGGGCACCAGTGGATGCGTTGTAGCATGATTTACCTTCGGGTTTAGCTGTTACAAACTCTTATAATGAAGTGAGTTTTTCTATCAATCAATACCACTATACCAGACTTACTTCGGCCTTTTCAGATATATTTTTCGCACTAATACGTGTCTTGCTCGCGTTTACATTCGTATCATTTGTATTGTTGGCATTGCCGAACTGTCATGGAGAAGGGAAAGGGATGGTTTGGGAGTTGGCAGATACTCGAGGAGAGTTAGCGATGTAGCAGTGGGAGTCGCCAGGGGTGTGATTGCAGGCTACCTTCGACCTTCTGGTCTGCGATTGGCAGTTTTATTTTTATTTTATATTTGGCATTAGCCGTCGTCATTGGATGTACCACAATCATTCCTCCATCATATCGTGCAAATCTGCTACGTTTGAGCTCTAGAGAGATGGAGAAAAGGTAATGGCTCTTCCAGAGCGGGATCGTCATCACGGTTGCAGGCTGAGCGGTTAGCGGTAATGCCAGCTTCTAGACTAAGATGGTCTGACCGTCATGAGCGTGCACATAGTTCATAGCAATAGTTGCAAGGAGCGGCCAAAAAAATCAAAAAGTGCTTGTATAGTCGCAGCCAAGCCGAGCTGCGATACTAAGCCGTTGGGAACACGGTCCTCTAAGCCGCACACATAGAACCTATGGACGTAGCAGTGCCGAAATTGACGACAGATGACGACAAGTATTAGCCAGAAGTCCATAAGCGGTGGTTGTAATCGCGAATTTGTGCAACGATGAGACAGTTTGGAGCAAAACCAGGATTGGAAGCTCGTTGAGGTGTCAAACAACCTCTTGGAGGAAGGAGTCGATCCCTGAGGCCCGAGGCGCCACTGTCATCTACTGAGTATCTAAAAAGACTGCGCATATACATTTTGCGCGTTTGATTCCTCTAGATGCTCCGAGAGGCTAACGATTCACCGCGAAAGTACGGGCCAAAACACTCTAGTGACGCAAGGCAATCAGTGTATTAGAACGGATAATTTCATGGCACTGACCCGATCGCACATGGCATACCCACGAAACGCCTGGGTTATAGTTGACCGAGAACGATAAAAAAAATTAGAGTGATGCCGAAAAGCCTCAAAAGATAAAAAAATACGCGCCGTGAAATTTGCATGTTAGATCATTAAATGGCATTTGCACCAGAATTTTGGGTGGCCCTGCTCCAGCGAAGACATTATAACAACATTCATGAAACAATTTCGAATGCATACATCGTGGAAAGTAACGCGGATACAAAAAATCGCGGCTTCTATTTTTAGCCCCTTGTTGGAAGTCGGCTCGGGGAAAGCCGGGAATGCGAATACAAATTCTGCGCTTTTCCTTCTCCTGATTCGAGTTTTCTTAGCCGCGAGTAAGGTCCTCTTTGGCTTTGTAATGCTGTTTCTTTAAGATTAGAAAAAGCTGATTTCCTCTCCTGTGTTTTGTTAGAGTATATCATTTTTTCTGGAAGTCGCTAATTTTGTTTTGTTCAGAAAATAGCGCTGCCTTATCTCGACCTTGACAATCCTCTGCCTACATACTCTTCACGGATACATTTGGTTTAGTGCCACTTCAGAATTTGGTCACTATCAGGAAAGACGAGCAATGTCATGGTATCGTCTGCGTTTCGCAAATCATTGCCATGGTGCGGGTTGTCATTTCCTTTCAGCATTTCGGAGTCGTACTGTTTTAGTAGGTCTACATAGCAAGTCGTGACCACAGGGTACTCGTCGAGCCCTCCACACAAGACCGATGTGCGACAAAATGTCCTCCATCCGGTTCAAAGGCCAGACCCCCCTTATGTTTGCTGCACGGTATGGCCTATATGACATTGTGAGGATGCTCTTGAAGTGGGAAAATGATAATTGTAATGCTCCAAGGGATAATGGGCGTACAGATTTAGGTGCCGCTGGGTGTGACGAATATGATATCCCCGAGATTGCATAGTCTGGGTCACACCAGTGATCCAAATCAAATCGCACAACATATGTAGCCTAAAACGAAGAAATTCAAGACCAGATACATGGAAATAGGCGTGAACGAAGAGAATAGTACAAATGACGCATGCGGTATGAACGGTAAGGTCTGATTGCAGAATAAATATCGAACGAGACAGCAAGTAAATAGTACACTTCTTTTATACATTTCAGGAGTGGCCGACCAGAATACGGATAGGGAGTGTCATCAGAGAAACGGTGCCATAAAGGAGCTTCATACCCAATCCCGTAGGATGCTCCTGAACTGGCTTTCGTAAATTCAGCTTGCCATTTTCAGGTATCGTTGGTAGGCGCTCTGATGGTGCGAAAGAAGACGTCGCCGTAGCGAATGAAGGTGAAAGAGGAGGAGGATATTTGACTGCAGATGGACGTGATGGCGGAGAGACGAGCCACGCAGGTAAGACGTACGAAAGCAGCGAATGATTCGCACTCGTGTCCAGACACCTTCCTCTGACTTTCCTCAGAGAATCCACAGAAATCTCAATGTCCTTGACCCTCTGATCCTGCTTCTCACACTTCTTCTCATGCCTCCGCAAGCTTTTCTCTACGACGTCCACGGCTTCGTCCACATACTCGTACATCGCCTCGGCTCCGTCGTCCATTCTCCGCCGGACCTTTCCCAGGGTATGCTCGACCCTCGCCATCTGCTGCTTCAGGTCCGTCAACTGTTGCTGCAGATCTTTGGTAGTCTGCTCAGGGCTGGGATAGTGTATGACATTATGGAGGTGCGATATTCTGAGGGTGAGACGCTCGACGACATGCGTCCATGGACGGATGCCGGTAGCTAGGAGGAAGAGGCCGGTGCTGAACCAGGTGAGGACGTCTTCGCCCGCGATCTGGGCTAGGATGTAGCGTAAGAAAGAGGCTCCGAGGAAAGGAGACACCGTTGCCAGAATCAAAAAGAACAGTTCCGTCCTTCGCAGCTCGGTATGAGCATTTTGCTTGTAAATGTCGTCAGGAGTAGGATCAGGTGGTAAATGTGGTGAGCGACGACGAGGCCTGGCACTTTGGTACATCGACCAAGGGACTGGGTCGAGGATCAGAAAAGTGAGACTTCGATAGGAGCAACGGAACCCACCTTCAATGAGCTGGTGGAGATAAAACAGCAAGAGCAAGATGTACAGCAAGTTTTTCACGAGGTCGCCTCCCGTAAGAAGGTTTCCTACTGGCGAAACGAGGGCTGCGACAACGGCAAGATCGAATTGGTACCAAGCGCGATTGCTCGACGTCTCGCTCTCGCGATCTCTGGTCGCGCGAGCATCACGTTCTGAACGATTCGGAGATACCAAGGGCTTTCCAGACATCTGCGGCAAATCTTCACTGGATTCCGTGCCGGTCTCATATTCCAGCTCCGTCAACGACGTGTCCTCCGTATGGTGCCCAGCATCCGTTTCCTTCGGTTTCTTCGACATTCCAGACTGCGCACGCTCAAGTAGGTGCATTCGCTTTCTGAGTGTATCCTGTGAACGTTCAGAGCCCATGACGGTGGAAAGGGAGAAAAGACAGTACGGTCATGAGCCATGCACATTACGCGCCTGTTGGGCACGGCTAACAGTTGGGTATTTCCGAAGAGAATATTCCTTTCCAAGGTGATTGCTGGTAACGGCGCTGATGCTGCTGTTTCGTTGTCGTCAGCAACGGTGAAGTGGTGGTCAATGATGATGGTCAAAGTAGAGGCTGCATTGATCGCGTGACGGGTAAGACTACTGACACATTAGAAGACTATTTATAGGGGCCTGGCCATATCTAAAACTTCTTTCGTAAAATAGTTCTACAAACGTTGTGTTGTGGATATTTTTACAGTTAATGCACTACACTAGATTGTCTACCGTCGACCTTGGGGAAAATCTTGTACGAATCCGACCCCGACGTTCGCACAGCTGCGGCAGAACATCTGATGGCGTCGATGCCAGAGTCTCCTTCAACAGCTTTTTCCTGTTAGTAAACAGACCACAAGAACGAGAAGACTAGCTGCTAGACTTTGAGTAGATAGCAGTGCGGAATTCATCTGAAACAATAATAAACCATTTTTGTGAAAAGCAGAATTTGAACAGAACTGCTCGCATTCAACCTCTTCTCAATACAGGTATGCGCTGTTGCTTTACCCATCACCGAACAACGACAACGTTCTCCATTCACGAATCTCCAGTTGCACGCGCATAAGGGATTTTCCGAATCATGAAGAATAATATTTGTATACTGACGCAGCAGGTCATCCGAGTAAGATCCATTCCAAGTTCAAAATCTACACACGCGGTCAAAAACAGCGTGGTGACTGTTGAGTAAAGAAACAGACCATATGCCAATCAACGTCCCATGATTTTGGCATAGAGACCCGGAACGTATATCATACTCGCAAACCGCGTGCTCCTGCGATGACCGGAAGTAGTCGCAGAAGACCGCATCACTCCAGACGTCAGAGCGAGCGTCGTCTGCAGCCCACCGACCCTAGCTTGCCCCTGGGTTCAATCTCTGCTAGCATCGGGACATGGTCGCCTCATGTCTCCTGTGCGAAGCCCGCCATTGATGCCCGTCTTCGCATCCTTCGACTACCGGATGCCATATCGCTATGAATCTGAGTGTTTGCACGTCCTGTCTTCGTGCTCAAGTGTGGTAGTGGTGCCCCCGGCATCAGATGTCATCAACGGGAACCTCCAGCAATCTGTGATAGGGCTATTTGCTTAAAATAGAACAGGTCCTAGTCGTCGCGCCGAGAGAGTTGATATCGTGCTAGTACTCGCAGGGTCGTCTGCACCAGTAATTGACGTCACAATACCCCGATACCCAACAGAGAGGAAGATGCCGTGACATTTTCAGGGAGGGTATCGGGACATATGGTTGTCTGCCCAAGCAGGGCGATGAGTAGGCGCTGACAGTTCATTGCGAGCGCTCAATGGCTAGCAACTTGGAGACGGACGCTCATTTACTTGTTCACTATATACGAACGTGGGCATCGGAATCAGATCAACGAGGAAGTCCAGACCTGCAGCAGAGTACACGGAACCGGTGACTTGTATGACATCCGCAAATGTATAGAAGGTATCCGGAAGGAACTGAGGGGACGTCAGAACCCCACACTAGACGCATTTCCCCGGGAGAACGTGGAAACCCCAGCGAGATCCCAAGGAGGCAGGTCGCCGGCCCCGGCTCCCCGATCAGCCAGGGGGGGTACCCAGGGGTAGATAGGTGACAGCGCGATCGGTCACCAGTCCTGCTGAGAACATTTTATCCTCCAGCCTCTGCTGCTTGCTCGAGGAATGGGATGTAACTGGCTATAATGATTCCTCTGCAAAAAAAAGCCTGAGGATGGACCAGAACTCTATGCTTACTCGCATGCTTCGGCTTCGCCCTGAAGATCAAGAGCCTGCTAGGGACCTGCTCGATCACCCTCGGCTGCAAGATGTTTAATTGACAAGGCTTGAATCGCCGTATTTCATGGTTTCTGAAGTGATCTCAGCTTTGTTGTTTGCTTGCTTAGTTTAGCATTTTATTTCTCCAATACCCGATGTCGTTTACCTGTATAGCCCGGAAAACTTCATGCGTTAGTATGGCCGGGGAGGCCTGGATCAAATTGACAATTAAGATGATTTTCAACGAATCATTCAAGCTCAACGCCAGGTATGAGCAGGCTCGAGCTGGTGGCAAGCTTTATGCCGAGGCTTAAGGGGAGGATGCTATAAAATCATTCACCTACCTGCAGTCGCTGCACTCTCACTGTGCCTCGAGCCTCTGAATCATTGCTCATAGACATGCATACCACTATCAATGTCAAGTACCTTGAACTTGCTAGCTTATCACCTGGACTTGAAGCATACTGAATCCTACCATGCTTCACATTGTCCTCCTCGTCATGCATCGGTTCCCTTAGGGATCGCTACAGAACAGCAGGCTTCGTATTTTGCAATCCAGTGCCCACCTACCTGCACTCTTGATATATGGAGTCAATCCTCTGTAAATTATCGTGAGCGCTGCGAGTAGAATTGACCAGCATGTGAGGGACCTACCTGTTCGGTGCCATGTGCGGCCATTGAACGCGAACACTCCCAATGTTAGCCACACCTTCCTTCCGTCGCTCTCACAGGCGTGTTCGCAACAATAGTTATCCCATCACAGCACCAAAAAAATGACCATAGCTCCCGTTTCCGTATGGACCTCCGGTGCTCGAGCCAGTACCTCGCCTGCTCAAGGTGACGCACGTCCAGAAGCAAGAGACCGCCCACCCGCCACCACGGTGCGATTTTGACCGGTCGAAAGCGATCCATGGATTGCAGGATGTCTATGATGGCGGAGAACTTCTGGGCTTCTCCCACAGCTGTCCTTTTGTCGAAGGTTCTTACTGGGTCTTCAATGGATCACTCCAAGTCGAAAAAAAAATAGGAGTCTGCTCGGGTTGGTATATAGATGAGTCCACGAGAAGCGCTGAGACCGATGAAGACTAGCATGAGGTTTATCTGGCATATAAAAGCTTGACGTCGAAAACGTGATGTTTTCTGCGTGCAGAAAAAGTCAATTCACATGTCTGTGAAAGGGGACTATCTGCTAAAAAAAAAAAACGAAGCTCAGTGCAGTTTCTTTCGACTCTGAAAAGGACCGACTCACTGTCTGTCGACGCGAACTTGGGCTAGGGACAAATCAAGTGCCACTTGATTCTAGCTTGAGTTTGGTGGAAGTGAGGAGGCAGGGAGCGGAGTTCATGCATGTGCATGCTTAGTGAAGCGGAGGGACAAGTCGTTGAAACAGAGTCTGTGCCAGAGGGACACTGAACAATTAACATTTGGGCTATAATCCATGCACAGACTCTGTTGTATGCCGATGTTCAACGAAACCATAACCCTTACCCAACGTTTCACACACCGTCTACTCCCAACTCGCTCCTAGCCCTTCCTGATCTACGTGCCCGTCGTGCCTTGGTGAAGGCTCCTCTGGACATTCGTGTAGGTCATTCCCAGAAAAATTAAATCCAGTCTTCAGTGGAAGTTTGTAGCAGGGACAAGGTCAAGGGAACCAGAATCCAGGTCAACACATGCTTGACGCTGCAACCACACCAAGGAAGGAATGTGGATGTGGTATGAGTTTGAAAGAGTAGTCCATGGGCAGTCCTCTCGCGATCATGTGCAATTGTCTGCACACAAACACTGACAGGAACGCGTCGCGTCACGTCACGTCCTGCGCACGGGTTGCCGGCCAAGGAATGTCGGTCCTCGACTGACTTCACGCCTTCCAAAGTCGATGAAGAATAGCTCTACACCCCAGATTATTCCTTAGATATAAGGATCATTCAGGATCACTACCTGACAACGGTAAGAGACTGGCGTTCTAACCAACTGAGCCAAAGACGCATTCTCCATTGCTCAATTCTCG
Organism: Guyanagaster necrorhizus; assembly: GCF_019112545.1. Lineage (NCBI taxonomy): Eukaryota > Fungi > Basidiomycota > Agaricomycetes > Agaricales > Physalacriaceae > Guyanagaster > Guyanagaster necrorhizus. The sequence continues at coordinate 190,275 of NW_025064911.1, forward strand.
TAACGAGCCGTCGAGATCCTGATCTGTATGACGCAAGCAGTACGGTGCAGGAGGACAGTACAGGTCGTACTCATCGTCTTCAGTCCAAATTCGCGTCGTAATTGTCTATAACAGAACAGACTCTGCATATTCACAAACAGTCAAATTTCATAGCCATAATAATCTTTGATTAGTGAAAATATCAGTCCAATGTCCTCCATATCCCAAGAAGAAAAACACCAACTGTACCCAATTCCTACTCGACCGCAAGCACCCTTGTCTCCTCTCCATGTGAATGCATAGACGTACTGACCATCCCAGTCCTCCGCAGATTATCCACCGTAGGCTCGTCTACCTCGGATATAAGACATTGCAAGTCAGGCCACGTGCGCATCAACCATAGGATTTGCAAAACGCCGACGCAGCCACTGAAACGCATGATGACTGACCAGCCCAATATGAAGCGGCTGTCGCACTTGTGAGCGCATTCTCCAGATCATGCAGCGCAATGGTGGGTGCCGGCTGTACAGGACCGTCTAGTAGCATTGGGTTCAGCCCTAGATCTTCCATGACAAATCTAATGCAAAGCAATTTGGACCTCAAAACTTGTGGAACGACCGAACAACATATTGTTCAACCACCGTCAGCGGATTGCAAACCTCAGGATTCGACCACAGAAACCCAGGACAGTCATCGCTTGACAGGAAAACGGCTCGTAGCAGCCTGCCCGAAGAGATTCCACCACTGCGACGTGTGTAAGTTTGTACCACATGCGAAGAGACGAGTTCACGCACGACATCGAGGAAGACATCGGACACGTCGTAGTGCGAAATTGACCCGAATTTGGCGCCGTTAACACCATCGCTTGTCATTGAAGGGTCTGGGATATCACTGCTCCCCCTTAGTTGGCTGGCCAGCAGCAGACTGGTTGCTAGTTTTGCCAGTAGCTGGTTGAGCCTGTTGGCCTACTTGCTGAACCCCAACAGTTGTCGGAGGGTTATTAATTCCAGGCTGCTGAGCAGGATTCTCGGTCGGATCCGGCTCGGGAGTGGGTTCGGGGACTGTCGGTTAGGCTTCTGTGGTTGTGGGGTAGGTTGAGGCTGAGGATTTGAATTCTGCGGTTGCGGATTGGTGCCGGCGGATTCGGCTGTGGGTTTTGCGGTGCAGGAGTAAGTGGTTTAGGGGCAGCGGGTTGTGGATTGGGATTTTGTGGCGCAGGCGCCTCAGCAGTAAAGGTTTGAGATTAGGACTCTATGGACTCGGTCCGGCATCAGGGTTCGAAGGCTGCTGTCCGTGTTTTGTAGGCTCTGCTGGCTGTGGGTTTGGGTTCTCGGGGGAGAGAGGTGGCTTAGGACCCGGATTTGGGGAGCGGGCACTGGATTTAGGTTCTGAAGCTGGGGCGCTTCTGTTGGCTGTGCTGTCGAGTCGGCAGGTGAGTCTTTCCCTTTGTAGTGTAAACAAACAGGAGTGGGCGTCTCGGTCGGGGTGTCACGACCGAAGATGGTCGTAGTACCTTCCGGTGAAGATGACACAGTGGCGTTTGCGGAGACCGTTTTGGGATTCCATTATATCCAGGTGGATGTTGTCTCACGGCCCGATGGATATACGCGTTGAAGATGTGATTGTGCATCGACAACGGCGGTTTGGTTGATCAGTGATTGTACGACCGATGACTTGCATTGTGTAAACGGCCGTCTCATCGAATTAGCTCACATTTTCTGCTCAAGAATTAGGCCGGTCAACGAAGGAACAAGTGACCGAAAAAAACTCACTCCGCGACGGGTCCATTTTCGTTCAAGGTTGCATGGGCGGGTTCAAGCTGACAGGACTAACATTGGAGCCTCGAGAGTCAGTGATGTTGGCCGAAGTGTAGAAAAGGGCGTGACGCCACTGTATACGAACAATCAACATTAGTACCAATGCCAGGAAGGAGATTCACTAACAGGATCCCGAAAATTATAATTGTAGTACGGCGGCCACTTGAAAGTGTTGGGAGCTATGGAAAGGACAATAAGGAGAAACGCCACCATTGCATTAAAATACTCACCAAGAACAAGGATAGGCTAGACGTGAGCACCATAGACGGTGTCGACAACCCAGTTTCCGGTATTGTTGATTGGATTTATGGAAGCGCCGTCGACGAATCCACAAGTAACGTTGAATGTCAGGGCATTAACAGGAACATCACCCTTCCCGGTGTCACTTGAGAGCACATCGTATAGTGTTCCATTCTCCAAGCCGATCTTTGATATACGATCACTATGAGGAAGATACGGAATGACTGGTGTGGAGTCTAGCCAGAAGATCGAGGGATTGAAGACCCACTGATGGAACATCAGCCACCATGGCAACGAGAGATGCAGAGAACTACGTACAGATTGTTTATGGAGATGTTAGGAGGTCCAAGAGTGGTGGATATCACAGAATAACGTGATGTGTTGCTGAAAACGGCCGACGCAGTGACGTGCAACACCCCAACGCATACAAAATATGCAGTGATAAATAATACCCTAAAAACAGTCGCGGCGATTGTCGTTTCGCGCCAAAGAACCATCAATGCTGCTCCGAGACCAGTCCACGCAGACATGTTATCATACATCGGTCAGTGCCTGTCTCGCATGCAGATTCCAACACGTCGCTAGCTGCTGGCTGACGAAGGTAAGCACGGAAAAGTATAACTGCCGAGAAAAAGGTAAGCCAATGAACCCGGTTGAGAAGGAGAGGTCACGCAGAGGCGAATGTCTGAGAAACTTGAACTATGGCTATAGACAATTTGTTACTCTTTTCGCCGATCAGAACGACAATTCTGTGTTCGACGTGGCTGAACCATACGAAGAGAAGAAGAATATGAAGGTCGACAAGGACTGTGTGAAGAAAGAAACGAAGTACATGAAGGAACCAGGATTTCTCGGTCACTGTTCTGAGTCAGCGTCAGTGGGATACGACAATGGATCACCTCCCTAAAGTTGTATGTCAATACAGTATCGCAATGGTTAAATCGTTAGACCTCGTATGCTGGCGGTGGCGTCGGAGGCAGCTGCGAGTCTTGAAACGGGTTATAGTATACGGTCACCATCCTGCCTACATCACTTCCATACGACAAAGATCTTATATGGGCCCAAGTGCCTACTACGAACACAGCCCAAGTCGAACAGAGACATTGTCATGCATCAGGCCAAAGTCTAGGACACAGCAGTTCCTCCAATTATGAAATGCGATGGCAAAGAAGAACGAAATGTACCAAGTGATGACGAGACTGGAGAATTCCAAGAACTGAATTTCTTCTCTTCCAGCTATATAGCAATATGACCAGGGATCGTCACTGATCATTTTATTCTAATCCATTGGAAGGATCGCCCATGCCCGAAGGATCTTAGCTCTATCACAAGCTTAGGCCAGTCTTTAGAAGGAGACGAATCCAAGCAAAACCGTACTCATGAAGGAGAAGGGAACTAATTTTCAAGGTCTATTCGAACTGTAAAAAGCTCAGCGAATGTTGGCCAAATAGAAAAAAAAAGGACAAAGAATAATTTCTATCGGTCCTCTCTGGCATCAGGTAGCGTGGTATTTGGCGGTCTTACACAAAGTTTGTCTAACAAGGAGGACGTTAAGTGAGAGAAACTTCGGACAACCACTAGATACAAACAGACACAAATCTTGTGCCACAGGCGCGTCACATGGTTCTCGCAATGCGTCCGTCTTTTTCATGTTCTCGTTGGCTCCCTTGCTCTGCTTTCGCGACTTTTTTTGCATGTTCTCTTCGCGATGAGTGTTTCTATCAAGAGGTCCTGACCGAACCATCCTTTCATTAATGATTTCGCGTACTGAGGCCTGAAGGAAATGTTCACTGAAACATTCAACACTTTTGCGATCTCGGTTCTCTCCCTTCATGGCGCCTTCACCTTTCCTTCTTTGCAATTGAGGTCGCTAAGCACTTCTGGTATTACACAGACCTTGAAACAATCACATTCGATGCCATGCGAAGAGATGCTCCGGACGTATCAAGCGTGCTGACTAACCGTTTGCCATCTCCTTTGTCATTATTCGCAAGCCGTGATCGGATGCTTCTCCGGACACTGACAGATGCTCTGTGAGAGTCGCGCGTACGTTTTTCTTCCAGCATTATTTATGGGATTTTGAGTCATTGTCTCTATAGGAAATGGTGCTGGAGACTTGGAAAAGACCGCCGATTTTACTCTTTCTCATTCTGCTGCAACGCAAAGGAGCCTCGCTCGAATGAACGACGTGCGACGGGCTCGCGCTCTGGCACACACCCAAGGAAGGACGGGAACACCGGTTCTCTGGGTCTGGAACTGCTCGATTCTCGGGCCGGGAAACGAAACCCGTTCTGATAAGATATCAGCCCCGATTACAGGGAGATCTGTCATTGGCTCCGGAGGAGAACAATAAGGACGTGAAGTGGCCTACAGACTATAACAATGTGGACAATGGAGGCATTGGCGTCTCTCTTTTCCTCCCCATTGTCCTGTCAAAGGTTCCCTTACCTCCCTGTAGCATCCCCGATTGCTCGACCCTCGCTCAGGAAGATCAATGGACCCGACATCGCTTCATACGCTACTTATGGATGGTAGCTTATCTCCTTCGTTATAACCTTATTCCGTTGCAACAAGTCCTTGTTTTCATGCAGTCTAGTGCGTCTCTCTTTTCAAAATGCTAATCCAAGTGCCTTAACAACTTGTACCTTAGCCTTGTATTACTTCCAACTAACCCATCCCAGGCGCAACCGACTGTGCATATTATCTTGGGAACAAGAACCCTTCTTGCATCTGACGACATCGGCGAGCAAGTATGCATGATCCCTATTATCACCTGGGACCCGCCACCGTATCGCCACTTTCCATCGAAGCCGTAGGGACGAAGACCATGCCATAATAAGTCACATCAACAAGGTAAGTTCCTAATCGGTAGCCATCCCCATGACAGAATTTATCGTTTGCAAAAAGTATCATGAAGGGGAATTCCATATTGGGATTGAAGGCAATGTCCGAATTCGGGTTGGTCCTTGAGTGTCTCCAGACTCTGATGGCACAAGGGATACACCAAATCGCGTACAAGGAGAGGGACCGGCATTTTGTTCTTAAGAGCCAGGTAGTGAGTGACTTTTTTTCTCACCTCCCCATCACCGATTTTTATCGTCGCGCAGGAGCTCCTCCCGACCGCCCGTCCTTATGGCTTCTCCAAACTACGTCTTCTCTATCTTCGCCTTCCTTGGCTTCATTATTAGTATGATTCCGTTCTACTGGCATATGGAAGGTGCGTAAAAAAATCGGTCATTTTTTCAGATATTAACTAGTGGACATGGTTAGCATGGAATATTGGGACGTGCTCGTACATGCTATGGGTTGGATTTGGGTGTTTCATGTACTTCATCAATTCTATCGTCTGGAACGGGAATGCTATAAATTGGGCACCAGTCTGGTGTGATATTTGTGAGTTTCAACGGCTATTTAGATATTCTCATTGACTGACATTCTACAGCGTCTCGGTACATCATCGCCTTGACTGTCGCGATTCCCATCTGTTCTCTGTGCATCAACCGCCGGCTATACTATATCGCAACATCGGACGCAGTCATGTACTCCAGGAAAGAGGTAAGCCAATCTTATCGTTTGATGTTGATCGACGTTAACGCCGTTCTGCAGAAACGCCGTGCGATCATAATCGATCTGGCGATGTGTATTGGTGTGCCAGTGTTGGAGATGATAATTGGTGTGTTGCATCAGCGTCAGTTATCCCAAGGCATATGTATCTGACCGCCCTACTAGCCTACATACCGCAAGGGAACCGCTTCAATATCTACGGTGATATCGGCTGCATGCCCGCCATTTATCAGACTTGGGTCGCAGTGGTCCTGTATCTTTTGCCGCCCATTCTCATTGGTTGTGTCTCGGCCGTGTACTGTAGTATGTCGCTATCATTCCTTGCAATTCTGATGTATCTGATCATATGAACTTTCTAGTTCTGACCATCATCGCGTTCAACCGACGCCGGTTGCAATTCAAGGAAGTCCTATCTGCTCACTCGAATTTGAGCTCAAGTCGTTACTATCGCCTCATGTTCATGGCTTCGGTGGACCTGATGTTGACGGTTCCACTTGCGACGTACATTCTCGTAATGAACACGCATGACTTGCAGCCCTGGATCAGCTGGGAGAACGTGCATTTCGATTTCTCTCGTGTGGATCAAATACCGGCAATTCTCTGGAGGTCGGTGTCTGCGGGAACGCTCCTCGAGCTGCAGCGGTGGTTAGTTGTCATGGGTGCATTCGTGTTCTTCCTACTCTTCGGCTTTGCGGATGAGGCCAAGAAGCACTACCGAGCCGCCTACAGCTCCGTTCTCAAGCGTGTTAGTAGCAGTTCTCTTGGCTCTACGAACCTTGGGTACGTATTTTACACTCTACTGATATATTTCTTACTGACACTTCTATGCACAGCTCGAAGTGGACCTCCAGTGGCAACGGCAGTCTACCTGTCTTTATCGAGAAGAAGGTTGTCAAGAAGCACGACTCGTCGGAGTCCTTCACCGACATGTCGTTATCGCATTCCAATGACTCCAAGGAGAAGTCCTTCTCCGGTGATATGTCTTTCGGCGCGTACTCTTTTGCTGATGTGGGCGGTGCCCTCAGCAGCACCCCTCCCAAAGATCCCTTCGCGCCGAAGTCCATTGTCACCTCGTCTTCTTCTTCCGTGATATCAGATTCATCGTCTTCGACGCCGCCGAAATACACTTCCCAGGAAGACCTCACCATCGAGATCTCCTCTGTTCGTCATCTCTCCATCATCGAACCTGCCGTCCCGCCGCGCACCTTGGACCTTTCCAATATTCCAAGACATTTAGTTGACCTGCCGAAGCCAGTTGGAGCGAACACACCCGATGTCGTATGATGACGACCAAAACGGCGATACCCGTTTCCTCTCCAACCATATGTGCAACCGCCACTCTCAAATTGTATTTTTAAGACTAGTTTTCCTTCCTTCTTATTGTCCTTTTCGGCTCTATAGAGAGCTCAGTAGCCTACAGTCCTTGCAATATCCCTTATTCCTATGTATTTGGTAGATTTACATTCATTGTGTTTACTATATCACTCTCACATCGGTTTACATGCTGGATAGGATTTGTTAGAATGCAAATACAGAAAAGATTGAATATCCACGTTCTTGTTCTTGTTCCGGATTTGACTGAGTTTCTACCATTATGCAGCGGTGGCGGGTCTTGATAGATACCATTATTGCATCCGGCTTTCCTAAAGGTGCCGTGCCGAGATCAGATGTCCCCCAAGTGGCTTCCGCAGAATATCTTGACAAGTTATTACTAGTTGCGAGAATCGGTGATAAGTATCCTGCCTAACTGCCTCGTCGTTATCTACCTCTTCGGTTCTGCGTCAACGGCCGAGGGATAAGCGAGTGTTGCTCTGCCCTAGTCAATGCACCGGCATGTTGCCGCACAGCTAAGACACAATGCCAATCCTCCTTGTTCCGCTCGTAAACTTGAATTCATGCTGTACACCCAAGACGCCGCCGCCGCTAATCCTCAGTTCGAACTCGATTGCAATATCGGTCATAGGATGATGATTGACGACCCTTCTCGAGAAGCGGCGAGTTGTTTTTATCTTCTTGATATCGCGTAAGGCAGAAAGAAGGGGGGCCGCTTCCAACGACAGTGTTTGCTGAGCCCCGACGTGAGTGGGTTGCTGCTGCCATCGGTGATTGCATTGAATGGCATCGCAAGCATGAATCTACGAGTGCCAACACCGTAATGAATGCCAACTGGGCTTCCAAGTTGGAACTAAAGGTCAAAAGTTGAAGGTTTCGAATGGGCTACGGGAAAGCTCGAGCCAGATGGGCCAGACGTTTTACATCGCGTCGGTGTCATGTCTCATTGTCGCCAGAGGATATGATCAGTCTCTCGAGCTTCATTCTGACTTGAGAACTCTGAAACGAGATGTGAGAACGACAGCATGGAGAGATAATGCCAACAGAGATTTATCTATTTGTTTGCTTTGTGGTAAGACGCTACCGTATCTGTAAACACTCAAAGTAGTAAAATATTGCGTAGCGGTAATCCGACCATCCATTGGGATGACATCGGATTCCATAGTCTAGATCTGGACGCCTGCGAGGGAATATCCATGTCAGTGATGAAGACCTTTCAAGTGTGTACCGCCAGCCGTACCGTTCCCATTGTAAGATATGTCTAACCCATCCTCTTTGAACGTTCTCAAACGATCGAGGAGACCGCTTTCAACAATCTCAAGACTGGTTGTTATCGCCACGCGCCGCAACAAAGTATCAGGATGCCATCGAGCCTCGATGAAGGCCAAAAGTGGGAAGAGGAATGATCCTGAGTGTATTTGGAAAGTTCTATGAGGTTCCAAGGCCAGAGTGAAGGAGTATAGTCGCGGAAATAAATCGGTAGAAAGCTCATACATAAGGGAGTAATAGTTTTGTCCGATGAAAGGTATGGAAAGGTTAAGATGCTGGAGGTTGCCTGAATGAGTAGAAAACTGACGGAAGATATTTACCGGTCTCTCGACATCGAAGATGGTCGCTGAAAGTGTTGAAGTAGCACACCCTCCATGTCGCTCTTACCTTACATAATCGTAGCTACCAATACTGGAGATCGAAAGTCAACGCTTACCAGCTTTTGACCTTCGACTCCAGACCTGGCTTTCCCCGCTGCGCTACGCAACCTGCTCTCAACAGAAAGTGCCTCCAATGCTGGACATATAAGATATTGGATCAAATCAATGTCTTCGATATTCAGCGAGCGCAGAGTTTCATGAGTGACATTGGTCAAAGACATACCACCTATATCGCGTGTTGGAACGCACCAAGTTATCGTGTGGCTTTCGAGCTGGGTCGATCGAGATAAGAAGGTGAGGTGGTCGCCGACGGTAGCAGGATGATCGTCTCGAAAATGAGTGATGTCGCCATGATGGTCGGAGATAGGAATGAGCAACAAGATAAAGGGTAACATCGCGGGTATTTGGAGCCAGGAGGAACGGTTCCAGTGCTTCTTCGGGTAATATATCAAACTGGGATGGTGCAAGATGGAGGCGAAGGAGTTTTGATAGATGGTGACCGTTGATTTTTCTTACATAAGGAACGAGGCAGGGCGAGATGGAAAAATACACATCCTTCCAACGATACGCCGGATGAGCTGTGAGTCTGTGGCCAAAGGGATACCAGTCAGAGAATATCTGATAGACAAATCTCTCTGTCGCGATAAGTCCAGAGCATCTTCCAGAATAGCGGGAAGATCTTTCATTCCATCTCCTAATCTTTTAAGTTGAGGATAACCTTCCATTGACAAAGACGCCCAAAGTTCCGCACAAGAGCGTGAAACGTCTCGCCAGCGTTGACAGACACGGCATAGAACCCACGGAGTTTGCGACAGGTCAAAAACGGGGAAGAAATCTTCCACTGCGTGTTGAAATATCTCCATCAAGAGTTCCGAAGGGAAAGTTCGAAGAGGAGAGAGAATTGATCGGTAGGCGTCAATAAGCTGTTTTAGATGAGCTTCTTCGTCTTTATCATACCCCACGGACGCGTCTAACTGTTCGATACGATCAGAGGCAACATGTAGCATCTCCGAGATGTGCGTGTACTCTGATTGTGAAGGGGGGTCACTGCTGCGGAGGAGATACTCGAACGTGGGGCAATCGGCAAGGACCGGGCCGATGCTGTGGCACTGAGTAGATCCAAAAAAATCGCTATGATTTTTCAGAATAAATCTGGGTAAAAATGAGAAGGACATACCTAGGCGTGGTGATGTCCATGTAGTAGTTAGCTGAAAGCTAGCGGCCCGAACTTCCGGCATGTTCAATTTGGTCGCACAGCCACCCGGGCCAAGTCAGCTGCAAGATGTAACTCTGTATTTGATAGTCTTCTAAATGGTTTTACATGCAAAACTGCATTCCTTCAATGGATTTCCTTCTTGACCTCCACATTTCCCCCTTCAAATCCCTTCTTTTTACCAATGATACACCATCTGATCTAAAGGCAAAGAGCATGAAAGAGTTTCTAGATGACCATCTCAGGGAGCTTTGAAAACAGGATGAAGAAATCGCTCGTGTTTTTGCACTCTTAAATCAACTGGAAAATAAGCAGTGCCGCCTGCAAAAGTACATCACTGCTCATGAAGCCCCTATCTGAATATTTCCCCTTGAGATCCTTGCAGAGATATTCATGCAGATGCTCAATGATCATTATGATGTCTTTGACATGAAGCAAGGCCCTTGGGCTCTTTGACATGTATGTTGCCATTGGAAGGATGGCTCACAATCATGTCCTGGTCTTTGGGCTTCATTGTCTATTGAATCCCCTCATCTACAGCCTGAGTGCCATTGCTCAGACCTCTCTGACATCCTTAAGAATGTATTGGCCTTAACTGGTGACCAGAAGCTGGAGGTCAGGTATTCCTTGCAGTCACTTATCATAGAGGATGGCATTACCTTTAGCTTGAAAGCACTATGGGATGATGAAAAAGATAGTTTTTGGAATATCTTGCAGCATCTGCTCGACATGTTGGTCCATCATTCCATGCAGTGGAAGAGTGTGAGTTTCATACTTCCAGTCCAATTAGGTCATAGCCTACAGAAGGCAAAGGGAAAACTCTCGTCATTGGTCAGCTTTGACTTCTCGGCTTGCAAACGATTGAGTATAGGTGTGCAATTTGATAGTGAAACAATTGACATGTTGTCTGTTCCACCAAAGCTGCAGGATTTGACTGTCACTAACGTTCTCAGCAATATGTTGCCATCTCTTTTTTGGTCTCAGATGCACTATCTAAGCCATAGTTTTGTGATTTCCATTGAACACCATTTGCATCTTCTTATCAAAGCTCCCACTGCTCAAAGCTTATGTAGCAGGTTTCCACTATTCTTCCCCTTGGGAGAAATACAAACTACATTGTACATACAATTATTTGTGCCACTTGAAGTTGACTTGCATGCTCCATTCATCCCAAACACTCCTAAATTACTTGATGTGTCCCTCCCTTGAAGAGCTTCCCTTGGTCTTTGACAAGCTGGACTATATTTCACAGACTCTGTATGAGTTTGGCAATCATTCTGGCTGTCCTCTGCCCCAACTCTCTGTGAAAACCAGATACATCAGTGATCTAGGGTTTATAACATTAAGGTTTATTTAACATGGGGAAGCAAGAAGTGTAAGGATCCCACCAGGATAAGTGGTTGCAGAAGGCAGAACTGAAAGAGTGTCACCATGGCAATTCAGTTTTAAATATTCAAAGTGTATAGTTGCAGTGTCATATGGGTCCGCGACCAGTCTCTTGAATGACATAACATGTAGCCAATCCTATTTAGAACAGATACGGAGGAATGATCTATGTGATGACAGAAACATATTTTTTCTTTACTAAGTATTAAGCGTTCCCCTCAATGCCAAAGAAAAATATAAATATTTTTTCCTATGCTACGTTTACAATTTCTGACCGTGTATACCGTCCATTCATCTTATGGCGTTTCGTCTAATCTTTACAATCAATATTGCCTATCTACTTGGCAACAGAAATGGCTTCCACGTTCCAATAGCTCTCAGCATATTCCAGGATTGCTCGGTCTGAGCTGAATTTCCCCATCTACGAGGCAAGTTAGTTAGCATCTCAAGAAGACGACACGATGAGTCTCACCTTGGCCACGGTCTTGATTGATTTCTTGATCCATTCTGTCTTGTCAAGATAGGCCTCATCGACCATTGCCAACGCCGCAATGTCTAGTTGATCGGATCAGCCAGAAAGAAACAATTTTAGTCAGAAACGAGGCTGACATGAATCAAAGTCATCGGCAATCAGGTAGTAGTCGACTTGCCTAATGGTTTTGAGGAGACTAATAAATTACCGATCAGAAGACATCCTTAATCATAGAGACAGAGAAATTACGGTTCATAAACGCCTCCATCTCCAAACATACCACCGGAGATCTTGTTAAGAACGTTGGCCAGCGCTGGGCACTTCTCTTCGATCGGGATGGGATGGTACATGTGTTGGTATCGTATGTCCTCGACGTCCCTTCAAGATCATAAGCAAGCATACCGGAGAATAAATGCAATATGCCCACGGCGTCAAGTGACCAAAGAAGACTGCAGTAAATTTAGACATCAGCGTTCACTGTATGCGAATGCACTCACAAACGTTGCTCTCGCCAACCTAGAATATTCAACATCAGAAAAGAAACGAATAGTTATTTGACTAAAGAGGTCACACCGATTCAGCGATTTCGATGTTTGCTCCATCTGTGTGCGACGCTCAGTTCCCATCCATTCCATTGGTGGGAGGCACACATACCAACGGTACCCACAAGTAGGCCTCCGTTCAAGCAGAATTTCATGTTCGAAGTACCCGAAGCCTCAGTTCCAGCAGTTGAGATGTGTTGACTGATGTCCGAAGCCGGGATTAACACCTCTGCGACCGACACAGAGTAATCTGGAATGAAATAAACGGTGAGATATTCTTTGGTATCCGGGTCAGCGTTGATGATACGAGCGACGTTTACGATCAATCGAATGGTCTGTCCAGGTCGTTAGCCTGGTCGGTGAACACGAGAACGACGAACATACGAGTTTGGCAATGTAATCTTGCATGCTTTGGTCAGAACGTGAATAGTAGGCATAAAAGAGAGCGCTTACAAGCTGGGGCCGCCTTGCCAGCGAAGAATACGACGCGATGGTTAACCTTCTGGCGTGCTTCCGGAGTCATGGCCTTCAAGGTCAGGTATCGCTGGAATAAGATACGTCAGCACCAAGTAAATACTAAGTATGATTCACTTGCATGGATGACACCAAGGATGTTCAAAGTTTGGCGCTATGAACTTGTTTCATTTCGGGAGCCCATAATCGTTGTACAATGCGTACCTTATACTCATGCAAACGCTAGAAATGGTAGATCAGATTTCAATTCATCGGAAAATGTCAACAACAGGGCCCCCACCTTAATCTGAACATCAAACATGGCATGAGTGTTGATCGTAAATCCTAGAGTCGTCTGGACATAGTGCGCCAAACGCTCTTTGTTGCGCTGCTTAATTGCCGCCCATTCTCTTCGGAATCGAGCGTCCTCGGCGAAAGGAAGAAGACCCTCAAGCTTATCAAGACTCTTCAACCAGACGCTCTTCTCAACCTTTAATGTTTTGCTAATGAGGTCGCTGAGCTCAGGGTTGCACTGTTCGCGTGGAAGATGTAAACCCTAATCCATGGATTGGAACGATATCCTTACCTGGTCGAGCCATCGTCGCGGAGTAACTATAGGTCCAAAATTAGCGACGAACGGGGGCAGCCAGAATGCAACATGACCAGGAACATACTTCCGTTTGTTACGTTGCCGAACTTGCTGATGCCCTCAAATTCAACGAAGTCCTTCAAGATAGTAGTTCTGACAAGGTCGCTATGTAACTATTGGGGTAGGCCTTTAAGCTGAGTGACAAAACAAGATAAAAGCGACGACCAACCTCGGCCACACCGTTGACTTTCTTGCTTCCTGTTCACAGTAAGCACATGTTAGACTCTCAACACGATAACAGAAATCACCGATGCATGCCAGATACGCCATTCGGACTTGTTTAGGGAAACCCTCTGTCGTGATGCACTTGTTCAGGATTAGCACAATTTTCAGAGCATATATTTTCCACCTTCAATCAAAGACATTCTGCTCAGTCTGTCTCTATCGCCAGGAAATTTCTTCTCGACGGCTTGCAAGAAGAACCTAGAGAAGCGTTAGACCTTGGTAACGAAGGGAGAAACCGTCCCACAGGTTCTAACATAGATGGTCAGAAGAATGCTTGAGATTAATCTTATCTATCAACTTACGATGTCATAGATGATCTGCATGTGTCTGCGGAGTGATATCGAATTTCAGGCATCGAAACCCGCCATAATCAATACCCGTACCTTGGTAACACATGCTCCATTAATGGCACCGGCCATTTCTCTAGAGCTTCCTTCGGTTCAATCAGTAAACACGCTAAGGAAGAGGTAAGAGGCAAGACATACGGGTAATACAGTGTGATTGGTATAGAAAAACGTGTTATTCACGATTTCCCAGGCTTTGTTCCAATCCAGGTCCTCGTCGTCAATCAGAATACGCATGAGTTCGGGAATAGCAAGAGTCGGGTGCGTCTACAATTGAAAGGTTAGCTTCCTTTCAAGATAAGTACGCATAAAAGTTATACGTCATTGAGTTGGATTGCAATGTCTGGAAAATAGGTCAGCATCACTCCGTTTATAATTTGGAAGTGCGTACAGTCGGGGATTTCAGTGATCGATTTGCCGAGGTTCTTGAATCGTCTCAGAATATCAGCCAAACTAGCAGCGGTCCAGAAACTACAACATCGATGTGAGAGACGTCCACCGCAGACACAAATCGTTACTCACTATTGCTGCTTCAAACGCAGCTCCTTTCCGACTAAATGTAGCCATTAGGAATTATTGGCAGATAGTAGAAGAGAACTTACAGGATCTTTCCGTCGAGAAGAGATGAATCAAAACAATAGCTTGTCAAAGAAGATGCAACTCACGTATGGTCATTGGGATACAAGACAGAGGTGATGGCCGCGGCACTGTTGGACGATTCGATAGCACCCTCATAGTTACCAGCTAAATTTGAAATCTAGATTAGTATATATCGGAAATAACGTTTGGTATAGCCAACCATTGAAGGAGTTGAGATCGAACCCCCGTTTCGGTTTGCTCTCCCAAAGTCTCAAGTTGTTCGTAGTCTTGGTGTAACATCCAGGAATCATAACGTCATAAGCAACGGCGAGGACTTCTTGACCACCTGTCCATGAAGCGCGAGGAGTGCCATCGTTCAAACGCTCCGCTTGCCCGTAAAAACGGACTTCGTAGGCCACGTCCAGACGAGGAAGCTATTATAGACACATTGCATCAGAAGAGCTACGGTGCGAAAGGCTAGCTCACCTCCCAAGGATTTTGATTGTCCAGCCATGGATCGGGGGCCTGGAACATCATTCGAAAGTGAAGGAGATTCTAATGAGCAACTGACCTCCAACTGGTTTCCCTCCGGAGAAATGAGCTTCAAATTTGGATGAATGGAGCGTTAAACGGAATTAGAATCGCAGAAGCAAACCTGCTGGAAGATTCCATACTTGTATCTCAGTCCATAGCCCCAAACTGGGAGTTCCTATGGTGAAAGAGAACATGATTGGACGTCGGTCCGTAACACTTGGTAACGCACCTGAGAAGCAGACGAATCAAGATAACAAGCAGCAAGACGACCCAATCCGCCGTTCCCAAGGGCAGCGTCACGTTCCTTGTCCAAAAGGTCTTCGATGGAGAAGCCCAGCTCCTTTACTCCGTCTTTGTACTGGTCCTTTAAACCCAGATTCAGAAGCTGTGGGAGGGACAATCGTAAATATCGCATATTCCCATGAACTTGTATAGACAGACGCTCATACCGCATTATCGAGAGTACGACCCATCAGGAATTCAAGAGAGAGGTAGTAAGCCCTCTTGGGGGCTTTCCGCGTATAAGTGAGCTGGGTGTCATCCCAGTTCAGCTATTCAAATCTGGTTAAACCACGGCGAAAAGGCCAAAGAGACAAACGTACAATCAAGTTATCTCTGACTGAAAGCGCTGCGGCCTGATAGGCGCCAAGGTCATCTAAAGATAACCGAATCGATACGATGATTCTCGAATACTTAATAAAGAATATAACGAACCTAGATTATGTGCCTGGCGCGCTAGCGAGGTCTGAACGTGGTTCACGAAGGACTTGGTGATGGAAGCGACGTCTGCTCGAAGGCCAATGAACACTGACTGAGTCGAAGGTTTACAATACAGCGTACCAGTGTCGACACCTCGCATACCCGCCTTCCATATCTTTTCGTCACCTCTAGGCCACTTCTCTTTTCCAGTTTCGTCTATCTCCGGAAAGTAGCCTGAGCGTGCCGTCAGCATCGAATTGGATTATCGCGTCGGAACTGGAACGTACCAGTCAAAGTCCTCACATGCCTGCGAGGACGCGCAGGCCTGCCAATGGACTTTGGGTCGATGGTGGAAGTCATTAGTGGTGATGGTAAGGAAGCAAGCCAGGCTGCTACTCAGAGTACTTATACGAAAATCGAAGTTTCGGCAATCGACGTCATGATAAGTCTGGACTTCCAAATTGAGCCTATTTCACGCCACATACTGACGTAGGCGCCATAGCCGAGTTCCAGCAGAGCGCACTCGGTGTTCAGTAACATTCAATGAAAAACTTGTTACCCGGGAAACACGCCGTCTCTGCAGCTATTTAACCACTCAGTATCATGCTTTATGCTCTACTCCCCTCGACCTAGACCCCGGAATTATGGTTCCAGCCGCTGTCGAACGAATCAGGAATGCTAACGATAGATGTATGACGACCAGCTGTGGAGTATCAAGCACGTCGAAAGCCTATTTAGCACACGTTCCAGGTGGGTGCCTTGGGTACCGGTCCACCACGAAACAAACAAGGACAACTCTCCCAGCATTGTACCACCGATTGTCCTGATACAAAGCAATGAGTTATAACATCCAAGGCCTACTTGAAGTTGTAATATACATACCCACAGCACCATAGACGACCCTGCATGAACAATATATCCCTTGAACTCATTTTCGTTCGGATCGTCAAGTCTAGTCTCGTAAACCAGAGTCAACGATCCGTATGAAGATAAGTCGTTCAATGGATGCAGACGTTAAGTCTGGCAACATCCTGGTGTCACAATCGCGAGGACACCTGGAACGTTTCTAATAGTACGCGTCTTTGTACCTTATCCACCCGCACTGGCCCAGATAATAAGTATCTCCGACCGTAAACGATTTTTATGAAATTCATCAAACCTCCATAGCCTCATCAACTGATGATGACCTAATCTTTCATCATGATCTCTCCAGATACCATTGGCAACGGCCCGACACCATCAGACCAGCGCCGACTTCATCAAATAACATCATGTCTCGCATTCAACCCTGCCGGCGGGAGGACATCCTTTTTTCCAATCGAGTAGCAAGGTCTTCAAGTAGTGGGCGGACAAGTAGACAACGATACGCAAACAAATTGCAACCTATTTACAGACCACACAGCATCTCTAGCCCTGCACAGGCAGATCAGGTAGATGCACATTCAAGCGTGATTGTCGTGTTGCCCCAGCAGAATAGACGTCCGCTGCAGAGCCAGAAGAGCATCCCAGCGCAACTCCCGAACAACTTCCTGGCATTGCGACATCAGAAGTGCCCATACGTGATCAACTTCTAAGACGCACCTCTGCACTCTGTATCTTGTCCGTGAGTCCAACACCCATGCCAGCCCAGATAACGAGCCTCTCTGATTCCCCCCGCGCGCCACCCTCATCAAACCTCCGTAGCCTCTCATCAAGGTCCAAGCCCTCGTCATGATCTCTCCAGATACCATTAGCGATTGCCCGCCCATCGATACCATCAGGCCAACCCATGGTACGGCCGACTTCATCAAACATCAAACCTCTTGCCGTCGCATTCAACCCTGCCTGGACGAGAACATCCTTTCTTGCAGCCGAATATGCCGACTCATGAGTGAAGAGAAACCGCGTTCCGAGGACAACACCAGATGCCCCGAGAGTCAAAAACAACGCGATTTGAGCGCCGGTAGCAACACCACCCGCAGCGAGAACGAGTGGACCGTCTTCGGGAACAGCTGCCAACACAGCGGGCAACAATTGGAAAAGAGGGAGTGCTTTGGCTCCTCCGTGTCCGCCTGCTTCGATTCCTGCAATCCCATATTCCTTCAGCATGAGGCAGCCTCGAAGATTGACGACATGCCTTGAACGACTAGGGCATCGATCTTCTACTCAGCCGTAGCCCTCAGAGCCTCTTCCATAGAGTTCACGATGACATAGATGAGTTGATATCAAACTGGCCATGGACGCCAAGGCCATTGGAGCCACCACGATCGGCAAAGAGATATCTACATTCAGACGTGAGCATTCACACTGTCAGTGGAATCATGAAACCCATACATGGCAGGTTCCTACACAGGCCTAACTGTTGTCGTCGTAGCTCTGGACAGAAGAAGCCTCTACTGGGTGGGCAGGTTTGGCAAGCACTGTACGTTTTTTTTTGTGCCACATGGACAAATAAACTTGGCATAAGCCCCTTTGCTAAAGTAGATATCCTGGGCAATAGATCAGATAAAAAGATGACATTATTGTTGAGCCACACCTTACTTCTTGCATCCACTACGAATCAGTCATGATGAACACAATCGATGCGACCAGTGACAACGATACGAAGAAGGAAATGCGAGTCATCAAAGGATATTGGGTTGATGACAGGTCGACTGCAGTCCAGACTATAGATCCAGGGCAAACCGTAATGAAGGCCGTAGACTCGCTCTTCCAAATTATGGGTCCAAATGCGAATTCGAATTGTGATGAGGTCGACACTCTCCACTTTCTGCCAGGTAGGTTGTGATTTCACATGTTCAGACTCAAATACAACCAAATAATGGCACAGTGAACCTCGACGTCCCTATCAGTGTATTGGTTCCTCCCTATTCGAATATCGGTAGAGAACAGGTTTTAACTGTTCTATTTGAACCCAAGGTGCCCATGACATCTGCCGTTCTTGCTCTCCGAGATGAGAATGCTCCATTACAGCATGTCACAGGTGTGTATCTTAGTGTCCTGCCAGCACTCCTCCATTAATTCATGACAGGGAGCAAATTGAGTCTCAGAAATACCCCTCCAAGTGTTCTTGATGTCCTGGTGGAAGAGATAAACCACTTGAAGGCAGGAAGAGCAGAGGACCAGAGGCAACGCGAGAAGGATCAGAGGCAACGGGAGGAGGACCAGATACAACGGGAGGAGGATCAGAGACAACGGGAGGGGGACCAGGTACAACGGGAGGAGGATCAGAGACAGCGTGAGAAGGACCAGCGACAACGCGAGAAGGACCAGATACAATGGGAAGCGTACCAGAGACAGCATGAAAAGGACCAGCGACAACGCGAGAAGGACCGGATACAACGGGAGGAGGATCAGAGACGACGGGAGGAGGATCAGAGACAACAGGAGGGGGACCAGATACAACGGGAGGAGGATCAGAGACAGCGTGAGAAGGACCAGCGACAACGTAAGAAGAACCAGAGACAATGGGAGGTGTACCAGAGACAGCATGAAAAGGACCAGCGACAACGTGAGAAGGACCGGATACAACGGGAGGAGGATCAGAGACGACGGGAGGAGGATCAGAGACAACAGGAGGGGGACCAGATACAACGGGAGGAGGATCAGAGACAGCGTGAGAAGGACCAGCGACAACGTAAGAAGAACCAGAGACAATGGGAGGTGTACCAGAGACAGCATGAGAAGGACCAGCGACAACACGAGAAGGACCAGAGACAGCGGGAGGAGGACCAGCGACAACGCGAGAAGGACCAGAGACAACATGAGAAGCACCAGAGACAACACGACAAGGACAGAATGCCAATTTCTAGTCTCCAGGAACAACTCTCTAGCCTCTGGGAACAATGTGCTGAAGATCAAAACCAACTTGCAGATGATAAAAGGCGAATTTTGGACCTTGAAAAGGTGGGTTACACTGGCAATCCATCAATTAATGCTAGGCTTATTCACTTTCATTTTCCAGGGAAATAAACGTCTCAAGATCATGGTGGATGAACACGATAAGACTCTTGAGGAATTGAGGCACGTGCGTGATATTAGATTTAATTTAATTGCATACTTTCTCATGGCTTGTGTAGTTGATACTCTTGGTTGCTCCCTTGCATATCCGTGTCCTTTTAGACAAAACAAAGATCAAAATTCTAGAGCGATGTCAGTACACATCGTGGGACGCCCTTCGTAACAGCCGCCCTCCCGAAGAACTCAAAGCATTCATACAAACCAATGCACAATTGACCGCAGCTGTCTCCAATTTTATTTTTGAATGTTCAGATCTGCGCCGAGAGGGAAACCAGAGTGCTCACAGTGCAAGTGCTGATGATGTTCGATCTGCCATAATGCAGAAACCTTTTGGAGAAGAGCGAACATTGTTGGAACAGCTGTATATATTTGTCTATGGAAAACCTATCTGATGTGTTACAATCCATACCCGTTTTTACATACATTTGTGATACCTGTGAATCTGATAGACAATGAAACCATGCATTTTGTCAGTTCGGTGGAAATGATCCACATCGGGGGTAAAGGGTTCCCCTACTGGTTGTAAGCTTATTCAAGAAGACGGACACCGCTTCTTCCTCTCCGATGGGAAATTGGATGTAGACGAGATTGCGCCGATGGTTAAGGAGGGCGTAAAAACGAAGTCAAGTATAGTGGGGTGGGGTTCGCACCGAATCCTTCATAAGCAATGTATGAATGCGCTTTCATATAGTGTAATTAATGCACAAGTAGCTGTGATGCTCTCTGTAATGCGTGAACGGTCTCTTCCTGCAGTTCACAGACAACTTTCTATTGAAACATCATTATCAGTGGCCACAGGCAAATTGCTTCAGGCTTACCTCGACACTCTGAATTTCATTCGTCAGACCGACACCAGCACCAGCCCACACGGGGAGGCGCGAAGTAGATCCTTTATCCTTCCCCTCATCAGCTCGCCTCAGCCTCTCCTCCAAACTCAGCCCTTCACTCACATCACTGACGATCTCGTTCGCGATACCTCTCCCATCGATACCCGTGGGCCACCCGACTGTCCTATTGATTTCATCAAATGCTGTGCTCCTCGCTGTGGAGCCTAGCCCGGCCTTGACAAGCTCCTCTTTCTTCACGGGCGGGTAACCAGACTCATGTGTAAGCAAGAACCGTGTGCCTACGACGACGCCATCTGCGCCTAACGTGAGCATGGAGGCGATTTGAGCGCCCGTTGCGATGCCACCAGCGGCCAATATGACAGGGCCATTTTGGGGTGCAGATCCGAGGACAGCGGTCAAGAGCAGCGCTACAGGAGGAGCCTTGGCGCTCCCATGGCCACCAGCTTCATTGCCTACTATAGCATTAGCACCATGTTGCAAATCCGCCGCCAGCCTACGCACCTTGCACTACTAAAGCGTCAACTCTCCATTCATTGGCTGCCTGTGAAGCCTCTTCCACAGAATTTACGAGGACAAACACTTTCGTTTTGTGGTCACGCTTCGAATCGTGCTCCCTGACCTGCCGAACATACTTGCCAATATCCTTTCCAAAAGCGAACCAGACTGCCTGAACACGCTCTTCAAGAACGCTTGTCAAACGGGGATCGGCAGACACGTCGTTCTTCTCGAGGATCCAGGTGATGAATCCCACACCAACAGGCAGCGAGACGTCCGGTTGCAATCCCAAATTCGCTCGGATCGTATGCAGGGCCTCGACGAGTTGCTCGGGGCTGCTATTACCTGGCGAACGTTCAATTTCCAGGACCATCGCAGAGTCTGTCCTGCTTACCTGCACCTAGAAATCCGAAAGAACCCGCAGCAGATACTGCAGAGACAAATCCTGGCGGTGAAACGTACGCCATAGGCGCCCCGACGATTGGGGTCTTGATGTCTGCTACACTGTCAGGATGTCTGAATAACCTATCAGTCACAATTTACCCAAGAAGCTGGTCAATCTCGTCGAAATCATGGTACAGGAATGAGTATGAGTCAGACGTAATTTCAGACAAATGGTCATCTGTTCCGTATATCGCGTCTTTTTGGTCCCGAAAGGTTCGGCCGACGATGGTAACGTGTCGAGATGTTTATTTTGCCACGCATTTCAAGGAGCAGGAAAGTGAAAATGAAATATCTTCCTGGAAGTAAAAGTCCAAGTACTGGTCAATTCGGAGTTATTTATTTAGCATTAAATAAACCGAAATGCAGAGAGACTACCGGGCCGGTTCCGTACCCACCGACCACCACCTTCAACTCATTTTCTTTAGTCAAGTCTAGTAGCGTAAAGGTATGCCTCGCTTTGGTTCTCGCGCTGCATCCGAGAATAGACTTAAAATTGTATTCTTAGCTCTCTAAATCCTCTTTTCGTGAGCGGTGCGGCGTCCAATATGTCATCCTCTTATAGCTCTCTTGGAGAAATACTTGTCGGGCCTGCGAATACTCCGCAACGGCCCACACTCGCAGATATTCGTGCTATCGTCGCCGACGAAATCGCAGTACGCGCAAGGCTAAGATTCGAGATCGTCGACGGTATTTCTACCAGAACCCGTGATTGACGGCCCACCTAAACTAACCAGACGCTAGAATTTCTGTATCGTTGACATCTAGTAAATCGGATGACGTGGACTTCCTGACCAAAATTGGCGAAAATATCCAGCTCAATCTCGCCGTACACAACCACATATGTGCCGTAGCAACTACAGGTCCGTATCGAGGAGCGGACGCCATCGGTCACCTCCTCATCAGCGCGTCTTCGATGGACTTTAGCAGCCGGGCCTCCATTCTCGCTCGAGCTAAATTTATGAACCGCGTCGCATCCTTCAAGGACATTGATGGGACTATGTGGATAGCAGGTATCAGAGACCTAGGCATGTTCACTTATGACACCCCCGCCATCTGGGATATCCTACGTAAATCCGCTCGCAACCCCATCGATCCGTTGCACTCTCCGCCTGGCTCGCAGGGGATAGAAGAGAGGCTCAGCAATGCCCGGGCAAAGCTACAACGGCTCACGCCGCAGAATGCGTACGAAGAGCTTCGCATTCTCGAAGACCACGTACCAACCATCCTAGTTGACATCAGACCAGCCGCGCAGAGGGAGGCAGAGGGTTTCATCGAGGGTTCCATCATCGTCGAGCGCAACGTGCTGGAATGGCGCTTTGATCCACGATCCGAATATAGATTGCCCATCGTGGATCGCTACGATTTGAGGACGATTATCATGTGCCACGAGGGGTACACGAGCAGTCTTGCGGCGGTGTCGTTGCAGGAGCTCGGATTGTTGAATGCCACGGATATTATTGGAGGGTTTCGGGCATGGAAAGAAGCTGGATTGCCGCTCACCATTCCTGAACCAGTCTTCACTTCTCGTGATGATATATCTGAGAGCATTGTTATACAGATATGATGTACAGACGCGTGAGTTACAGAGTGAGTGAGGAGTGTGCGAGTTTTCGAATTATATACTTGTACAATACCATCATGCTGAATGCTTGATTCCCTTTCCCCTTGTTTACCACATCTTGAACCAGCTCTTACGAGAGGTCTCTCCCTTCTCCACCGGGCGTACTTCGTCTCGCTCCTTCCTTAGATCCTCTAGGATCTTCTTAACACCCTCAATATCGCCTACACTGGCCTTTCCACCAAACCAATCAACTACGATGGGCCACTTGAGCGCATTTGGATTATGCGAAGCGGCCTGAGCAACGCCACCAAAAGTAAGAGGCTGATCACCATCATAAGGCGAGGAAGGATGAGCTGAGAGAAATATAGACGAGGCAGGCTGTTGCCCAGACGTCTTGACGTATGACGAGATGGTTTCCAGTTGGTCCCTATTTGGAGGGCCTTCCACAACGTCCAGATTGAAGTAAAGGGGAGGGTTCGAGGCCGTGTCAGGAGGATAAGGTCCAGATACCGCTTCCTGAAGGAGTTCTAGAGTCTTTAGAGACGAGAGTGAAGCAGGATTGTGACTGAGAGACTTTGTGAGACCCTAGTATGTACAGAGTTCAGGCGGCTCACAATATGGATACGGAGCGCTGACGTTGGTACAATCAGCTGTGTATAGTTGGAAAGGACATCTTGGCCTACCGCGACACGGTTCAATGAAGCAAACATGTCGAAATATTTAAAGGAGGCGTTGAATGAAGCCAGACCTGCAGAGAGACAGAGAAAAAGACAGCCCTCGTCTTGTGAGCTTGAAGAAGAGACTGCAAGCGCGCGATTGCAGCAGAGAAAACACAAACTTAAAGTATGCTCGGAAGCGATGATCACCGACCTGGAGCAACTTCGAAGTCCGCTGTTGCTGGCGGGGTCGTGGCTGAGATGACGTAATGTACTCGGACCGGTGGCTCCGGCGGAGGTTGAATTATTTTAATCCCGTGGTTTTTTTTTCTTCTCGTTTGCTGTTTTCGATGTCCCGTCTTATTGTAAAGAATCTACCATCGTACATCACGCCCGAGCGCCTTCGGAAGCATTTTGAACAGAAAGGCTGCCCTCAGGGTACCCTTACTGACCTCAAAGTCGCTCACAAGCAAGATGGGACTTCACGTAGATTTGGTTTCGTTGGTTACAAGACAGATGAAGAGGCCTCAGCTGCGAAGGAATGGTTCGACAAAACCTTCATTGACTCCGCACGAATATTCGTCAATGTTATCGAGGTGAGTCTACCATTTTCGTCTCTTTTTGCGCCAGGAAAAATGACATTTGACTGGAGTTTCTAGGGTGCCAAGGACGCGCCAGCTCCTCGACCTAATAAACGGCCACGACTAGACCCTCCGGATAATATGTCATCTGAGCAGGCGAAGAAGTCAACTACGAAGGCGGCCGTGAAAGAGGACAAAGCCAAGTCAACGAAAGAGCCGCGTTTGGACGAGTTCATGGACGTCATGCAGCCGCGGACGAAGAAGGGTCCCTCATGGGCTAATGAAGCACAGCCAGAGGCGTCGACAAGTTCACACACTCTGGACGTGGATATGCAGGATCCTGGCCTGGATGCGCCTGATGCTGAGCCGGTGAACCAGGAAGGCTTATCGGACTTGGAGTGGATGAAGCAGCACCTGTCGAGGAAAGTGGATGAAAAAGAACGAGTTTTCGAGCAGTCTGATGATGAGGAGCAAGCTCCGGATGGCGAGGTTATTGTTCAGTTCCGTGTACTCCACGCATTGTGCGCTCACTATTGAATAGGTATCCACGACGCCTGCCTTACCTGAGGCCCCGAAAGATCCGACAGAGGATACTATACTACAAACATCGAGGCTTTTTGTCCGGAATCTTGCTTTCTCATGCGCAGATACCGAGCTCTGGGAACTATTTGGTGGATATGGAGAGATTTCTCAGGTGAGAATCTATTATCTCTTCCTGCAGCGTCTTCTGGGTTGCGTATTTTGAGATGACAATATAAATAGGGACATCAGACTCTCAGGAGCATGTTGATCCTTATGGGAAACCGATAGTAGAAATTCTTCTGATTTATCTTCTCTTATCGTGTGTTTGTCATCATAATTCGTGCTAACTTTCTTTTCGTCGCAGGTACGGTCATTTCTATTGTACACCAGGATGACAACTGTTATAGGGACATCAGACATGCGAGAATGCTGATTTCTTTGGGATAACCGATAGTAGATATAATTGTCTGAATTTCTCCTTGATATGATCTACGATATCTGTGCTGCGTACTCATATAATTTGTTTTGACAGGTTCACATACCTCTTGATGCGCAGACAAAACAATCGAAAGGGTTGGCATATGTCACATTCGCACGGGCTGCCGACGCTGTCTCTGCCTACAAGGCTTTAGACCGAAAGTCCTTCCAAGGTCGTCTGCTGCATATCCTTGCTGCGGTCGACCGTAAGGGTGCGTATCAAGTGGAAGAAGCAGGGGGGAAGAAACGAACTCTAAAGGACGAGAAGAATGCAAAGCGCAAGGCTGCCGCCAGCAAAGACTTTAATTGGAGTATGCTTTACATGAATGTACACCTATCCCTTAATTCCGCCATATCTCCGGCTGATATTTATTGTTTAGAGCGACGCGGTGGCTTCATCTATTGCTGACCGCATGAACATCGCCAAATCCGACATATTGAACCCAGAATCGTCGGACAATGCCGCCGTCAAACTTGCCCTCGCAGAAACGCACATCATTCAGGAAACAAAATCATATCTTGAATCTCAGGGGGTTGTCTTATCATCTTTTTCATCACGGGCTCGTTCAGAGACCACTATCCTCGTCAAAAATATTCCTTATGGAACAAGCGAGGATCAGATACAACAGCTATTCGAGCCTCATGGGACACTTACGCGCGTTCTTGTACCTCCTGCGGGAACGATGGCGGTGGTTGATTTTGACAGGTCCGACGAAGCGAGCCAGGCATTTCGCGCTGTAGCGTACCGTCGGCTCGGCAATTCCATCGTTTACCTGGAGAAAGGCCCCCTCGGTATATTTTCGGATGCCCCACCTGCTGCGACTGCGTCGAAGACTCACGTTTCCTCCTCTCATGCCATCACTATTCCCGAACAGACTGAAGATGCCGACGCAGGAGAGCCCTCTCTCTCCGAAGGTTCGACGCTATTTGTTAAGAATCTGGCATTTTCTACGTCAACAGAACGCTTTAATCAGATGTTCCGCAACCTACCTTCCTTTTCTTTTGCCCGTGTGCAGACCAAGCCTGACCCTAAGCGTCCTGATGGACGGCTGAGCATGGGTTATGGGTTTGTGGGTTTCAAAGACGTTGAAGGGGCTCGGAAGGCGATGAAGAGCATGCAGGGTTTTGTTTTGGATGGGCATGCATTGCACATCAAGTTTGCCGGCCGGGGCGCGGAGGACGAGGGGCGCGGTAAAGACAATACCACCTCGAAGAGTCGGACGACTAAGATGATCGTGAAAAATGTACCGTTCGAGGCAACACGGAAAGATATCCGGGAGCTTTTCGGGTTAGTGCCGCCCCTGTTTGCATCACGAATTGTATCACTTATTGTCTTTTTGCTCAGTTCACATGGACAGCTGAAATCTGTCCGCCTTCCAAAGAAGTTTGACTCTCGCACGCGTGGTTTTGCCTTTCTTGATTTCGTTTCAAGAGCGGAGGCCGAAAATGCGTATGCTGCGTTGCGTCACACTCATCTTTTGGGTCGGCATCTGGTACTGGAGTGGGCTGAGGAAGCTGAACAGGATCTCGAGGTGCTGCGAAGGAAGGCGGGCGTAGGCTTTGGTGATGGCAAGGCGATACCTGGACGTAAAAGGAAGCTCGACATGGGCAATACCGTTGAAGGGGAAATGGATGATGAGTGAGGACGTTGACAGTTCCTCAGGGTGTCAGAACGGTTCTCGGAATAGCATTGCCGTCTTTATTGTCTTTGGATATCAGAAATGATGACCTGCCCTTCATGTAACAATGCGCACCCGCGGGGCCAGAATGACTTGCCATCTTGGGCAAGGCTCCCGACTAGGCACCGATTCCCCTTCTTTTTGTCAAAGCGGCATTTATTAGGTGGCAGGTAACGGTCAAACCACGCTCGTTATTGTTAATACTTATTTCTAGACTTGACCCGGGACGCATCGCGGTTACATTGGGACGACACAATAAACTTTTGCCGTCGGGGCTGAGACAGCGAGTACAATAACGTAGCTGTCAAAGGCCTGTATAAAAGTCGGTCGAGTTCACTGCCATCACCCCAGCTTCGCTCCATCATTCACCTTTGCAACCAGTGCTTTCCTGCATAACTCATCCTCACTATCATGGACTGCTTCGAAGAGTGCTCAGCTATCATCATCATCAACCAGGCAGCGGTTAGCAACGTCGCCAGAGACATGCTACCTCGCAACGAGGCTTCGTCTACTGCTTCAACAAGCGGCTGCGTCATCTCATGATGGCACATTTGAGAGCATTTGCCCTCACGCTTCATCTTTCGAAGTGAGTTTGCCATTGATTCCAGGGATGTCGTCTTATTTACAGTTCCGTGCACAGAATTATTATTCGGCTTCTTAATACGTGAATAACTCGCGTCTATATTCGTACATCAATTTGGATTGGAATGTCGATTTTGTCGACGGTGTGAAAAGGAAGGGAGGGCGGTTTTTTTGGACACCTTGGCGATACCTGCAAACCATTCGGCTTCGTGACGATTATCGTCTTCTGTTTTATCATTATTGTGTTGGGGAGGAGGGGACGGAACTGCACGTTATAAATAAAACACACATACGTCTGCACTGTATTGTTATCATTTTGGGGGAGTTTGTGCTTAATGGCACGAGATTACCAGAATGGTGCGATTTGAAAGTGACTATCCAGCGGTCCTGCGGCATGATTCTACCTTTCTAGTGAAAGCGGGCCTTAACTGCCTGCATAGAACAGGCATTACGCTCTTGATCATCGTAGATTATGGTTGAATAACGTTGTCAAGTGCTCCAGTATATTACGCGTTCTTGGAGGTCCCTTCACGGCCGTGTTGACCCATGCAAGACATATTACAATTGTTGAAGACACCATAGCGACGGGGAATATGACACTACAATTATACACTTTATGCACTTTGAATAGAAATGATTTGGTGGCATGCATACCGGGTCTCCAGCTCTGCCCTCAGATTTTGGCGGCATCCTTACATTTCTTGGTTGCCTATGTTAAATAAATCTTAATGGTATCACCATCAATGCATGTAGATGAAGCACAAACCATTCGTTATCAAAGTAACATCTAAACCTTCATCTCTGAACTGCCGGAGGATGTCGAGTTTATCCTCGATTCCTGAGTTTGCCCGGTAGCCTTCCTTGATGATCAAGGACAAGGACTATAATCTGGTGGAAGTGCCAGCATTCCAGCGTGCCTTTATGATATTTATGATGCCGTCGAGTATGTACAGGGTGTCCTCACCAGAGTAATCGATGGTCATATTAAAAACATTCAGTCCGGGGAACAATTCATGACTCTATCCATCCATTTTTGCCACCAATGAATCTAGGAACCCTAGATCACTGATGTATCTGGTTTCCACAGAGAGTTGGAGCAGAGAACAGCCAGAATGATCACCAATTTCATACAGAGTCTGTGAGATATAGTCCAGCCTGTGGAGGACCAAGGAAAGCTCTTTGAGGGAGGGACATGTCAGGTAATTTAGGAGTGTTCGGGATGAATATGGGAAAGCCAACTCCAACTGGCGCAAAAAATTGTGTGTACAATGTAGTTCGTATTCCTTCCAGAAATCCGCTATGTAAGTTTTGAGCAGCGGTGCTTCGCCAAGAAGACACAAATGGTGTTCAGTGGAAATCACGAAACCGTGGCTTAGATAGTGCATCTGAGACCAAAAAAGAGATGGCAACATATTGCTGAGAACGTTAGTGACAGTCAAATCCTGCAGCTTTGGTGGAACAGACAACATGTCAATTGTTTCACTATCAAATTGCACACCTATACTCAATCGTTTGCAAGCCGAGAAGTCAAAGCTGACCAATGACGAGAGTTTTCCCTTTGCCTTCTGTAGGCTATGACCTAATTGGACTGGAAGTATGAAACTCACACTCTTCCACTGCATGGAATGATGGACCAACATGTCGAGCAGATGCTGCAAGATATTCCAAAAACTATCTTTTTCATCATCCCATAGTGCTTTCAAGCTAAAGGTAATGCCATCCTCTATGATAAGTGACTGCAAGGAATACCTGACCTCCAGCTTCTGGTCACCAGTTAAGGCCAATACATTCTTAAGGATGTCAGAGAGGTCTGAGCAATGGCACTCAGGCTGTAGATGAGGGGATTCAATAGACAATGAAGCCCAAAGACCAGGACATGATTGTGAGCCATCCTTCCAATGGCAACATACATGTCAAAGAGCCCAAGGGCCTTGCTTCATGTCAAAGACATCATAATGATCATTGAGCATCTGCATGAATATCTCTGCAAGGATCTCAAGGGGAAATATTCAGATAGGGGCTTCATGAGCAGTGATGTACTTTTGCAGGCGGCACTGCTTATTTTCCAGTTGATTTAAGAGTGCAAAAACACGAGCGATTTCTTCATCCTGTTTTCAAAGCTCCCTGAGATGGTCATCTAGAAACTCTTTCATGCTCTTTGCCTTTAGATCAGATGGTGTATCATTGGTAAAAAGAAGGGATTTGAAGGGGGAAATGTGGAGGTCAAGAAGGAAATCCATTGAAGGAATGCAGTTTTGCATGTAAAACCATTTAGAAGACTATCAAATACAGAGTTACATCTTGCAGCTGACTTGGCCCGGGTGGCTGTGCGACCAAATTGAACATGCCGGAAGTTCGGGCCGCTAGCTT
This sequence comes from Guyanagaster necrorhizus, assembly GCF_019112545.1. NCBI lineage: Eukaryota > Fungi > Basidiomycota > Agaricomycetes > Agaricales > Physalacriaceae > Guyanagaster > Guyanagaster necrorhizus. The sequence goes on from NW_025064911.1 coordinate 220,166, forward strand.
TCAGCTAACTACTACATGGACATCACCACGCCTAGGTATGTCCTTCTCATTTTTACCCAGATTTATTCTGAAAAATCATAGCGATTTTTTTGGATCTACTCAGTGCCACAGCATCGGCCCGGTCCTTGCCGATTGCCCCACGTTCGAGTATCTCCTCCGCAGCAGTGACCCCCCTTCACAATCAGAGTACACGCACATCTCGGAGATGCTACATGTTGCCTCTGATCGTATCGAACAGTTAGACGCGTCCGTGGGGTATGATAAAGACGAAGAAGCTCATCTAAAACAGCTTATTGACGCCTACCGATCAATTCTCTCTCCTCTTCGAACTTTCCCTTCGGAACTCTTGATGGAGATATTTCAACACGCAGTGGAAGATTTCTTCCCCGTTTTTGACCTGTCGCAAACTCCGTGGGTTCTATGCCGTGTCTGTCAACGCTGGCGAGACGTTTCACGCTCTTGTGCGGAACTTTGGGCGTCTTTGTCAATGGAAGGTTATCCTCAACTTAAAAGATTAGGAGATGGAATGAAAGATCTTCCCGCTATTCTGGAAGATGCTCTGGACTTATCGCGACAGAGAGATTTGTCTATCAGATATTCTCTGACTGGTATCCCTTTGGCCACAGACTCACAGCTCATCCGGCGTATCGTTGGAAGGATGTGTATTTTTCCATCTCGCCCTGCCTCGTTCCTTATGTAAGAAAAATCAACGGTCACCATCTATCAAAACTCCTTCGCCTCCATCTTGCACCATCCCAGTTTGATATATTACCCGAAGAAGCACTGGAACCGTTCCTCCTGGCTCCAAATACCCGCGATGTTACCCTTTATCTTGTTGCTCATTCCTATCTCCGACCATCATGGCGACATCACTCATTTTCGAGACGATCATCCTGCTACCGTCGGCGACCACCTCACCTTCTTATCTCGATCGACCCAGCTCGAAAGCCACACGATAACTTGGTGCGTTCCAACACGCGATATAGGTGGTATGTCTTTGACCAATGTCACTCATGAAACTCTGCGCTCGCTGAATATCGAAGACATTGATTTGATCCAATATCTTATATGTCCAGCATTGGAGGCACTTTCTGTTGAGAGCAGGTTGCGTAGCGCAGCGGGGAAAGCCAGGTCTGGAGTCGAAGGTCAAAAGCTGGTAAGCGTTGACTTTCGATCTCCAGTATTGGTAGCTACGATTATGTAAGGTAAGAGCGACATGGAGGGTGTGCTACTTCAACACTTTCAGCGACCATCTTCGATGTCGAGAGACCGGTAAATATCTTCCGTCAGTTTTCTACTCATTCAGGCAACCTCCAGCATCTTAACCTTTCCATACCTTTCATCGGACAAAACTATTACTCCCTTATGTATGAGCTTTCTACCGATTTATTTCCGCGACTATACTCCTTCACTCTGGCCTTGGAACCTCATAGAACTTTCCAAATACACTCAGGATCATTCCTCTTCCCACTTTTGGCCTTCATCGAGGCTCGATGGCATCCTGATACTTTGTTGCGGCGCGTGGCGATAACAACCAGTCTTGAGATTGTTGAAAGCGGTCTCCTCGATCGTTTGAGAACGTTCAAAGAGGATGGGTTAGACATATCTTACAATGGGAACGGTACGGCTGGCGGTACACACTTGAAAGGTCTTCATCACTGACATGGATATTCCCTCGCAGGCGTCCAGATCTAGACTATGGAATCCGATGTCATCCCAATGGATGGTCGGATTACCGCTACGCAATATTTTACTACTTTGAGTGTTTACAGATACGGTAGCGTCTTACCACAAAGCAAACAAATAGATAAATCTCTGTTGGCATTATCTCTCCATGCTGTCGTTCTCACATCTCGTTTCAGAGTTCTCAAGTCAGAATGAAGCTCGAGAGACTGATCATATCCTCTGGCGACAATGAGACATGACACCGACGCGATGTAAAACGTCTGGCCCATCTGGCTCGAGCTTTCCCGTAGCCCATTCGAAACCTTCAACTTTTGACCTTTAGTTCCAACTTGGAAGCCCAGTTGGCATTCATTACGGTGTTGGCACTCGTAGATTCATGCTTGCGATGCCATTCAATGCAATCACCGATGGCAGCAGCAACCCACTCACGTCGGGGCTCAGCAAACACTGTCGTTGGAAGCGGCCCCCCTTCTTTCTGCCTTACGCGATATCAAGAAGATAAAAACAACTCGCCGCTTCTCGAGAAGGGTCGTCAATCATCATCCTATGACCGATATTGCAATCGAGTTCGAACTGAGGATTAGCGGCGGCGGCGTCTTGGGTGTACAGCATGAATTCAAGTTTACGAGCGGAACAAGGAGGATTGGCATTGTGTCTTAGCTGTGCGGCAACATGCCGGTGCATTGACTAGGGCAGAGCAACACTCGCTTATCCCTCGGCCGTTGACGCAGAACCGAAGAGGTAGATAACGACGAGGCAGTTAGGCAGGATACTTATCACCGATTCTCGCAACTAGTAATAACTTGTCAAGATATTCTGCGGAAGCCACTTGGGGGACATCTGATCTCGGCACGGCACCTTTAGGAAAGCCGGATGCAATAATGGTATCTATCAAGACCCGCCACCGCTGCATAATGGTAGAAACTCAGTCAAATCCGGAACAAGAACAAGAACGTGGATATTCAATCTTTTCTGTATTTGCATTCTAACAAATCCTATCCAGCATGTAAACCGATGTGAGAGTGATATAGTAAACACAATGAATGTAAATCTACCAAATACATAATGGCTTGGTGAACAGTAACGTATTTTTGCAGGTGGCGCCGCTCATTTTCCAGTCAATGTGAGAGCGCAGAGACATGGGATATTGCTTCTTCCTGTTTGGAAAGCTCGCTGAGATGGTCGTCTAGAAACTCTTTCACGCTCTTCTAGGTGTATCGTTACTAAAAAGAAGGAACTCGAATGGGGAGGTATAGGGGTCAGGTTGGGGGAATTACATTACGGGAAGATCTGCAATGGTATGCGTGTTCAGCTTTTGAATGTAAAAGGTGTTGTGGTGTGTTAAGAAAATGGAGCAAAGAGTAAATGATGGTCACCGGCGGAGGTCCGGCCCGACAGTTTACTGAACTCCGTCACTACCGATTTTCGATCCTCCCACCCTCCCCGTTCGAGCCTCGATTTCCAAGGGGAAGTAGGTTCTCTGGAATTCCGCTCGCGGGAGGCATGCATAAGCAGCTCTCTCCCGACCCGTGTTAATATATTGTTATCTATGTGATATCGGGGGCGAAATATATCAAGTTATCAATTTGGCATTATCATCGTCGTGAAGAATCGAATGCAGAATTTTTTTTAAAAAAAAGAAAGCTCTCAAAGAGACCGACCTTCTTCAATATTGACATACTGATGTCTGCTTTGGAAGCCCTCCGAGTCTCTTAAGCAATGCCAATCACCGGAGAATACATAACGACTTTACATTCGTTCTGGAGGTGCTATACGCTAGCATTCCTTGATAACGACGAAGACCTGATCATGTCGTCGTGGCGCAGCGACAAAACATCGACGTTGCTAAGGCGATGGGTCGCAGTTAAAGCGTCAGTCTAACATTCCTATCCATTGCATTGTGAGATCCATTGAAGAACAAAAAAAGTAATGTATGCTACGAGACGGTCTGATAATGATGAGATGATAACTATGCACAAAACGAATAATGAAAATGCCAAATAAAAGTTCGCGAAAAAGAGAAATGCATCCTAAGAATGCGCCCCATCCCAACTCGACCGCTTGCGCTTGTTGGTTTCGCTCTTCAGCACCAGATCCTGCGGACAAACCACAGCGCTGTGTCCACGGTGATGCCTAGGCTCCACAGAACTCTTGACCTTTTCGAGTCCTTCAAGAGCCTGTGGAACACTTTCATTGCTCAACACCTTCTTCACCGTCAACGGGGTAGTCGGGTGCTGTGTCTGATTCTTTGCCGTCGACGAAGCCACCGATTGGGCCAAGTCCAACGCCTGATTCTGGTTCTGCGACTCCATATGATCAGATGCGTCTAATCCCTGCGTATTATAATGGTAATGCAAATCAAGGAACGGTAAGTCGTAGATGTCGTTCGCTGTTCGCGAGATGTCCTGATTCACGGAGGACGAGCTAGAAGAGGGGAACAGGGAGGAAAACGACTGGGGTGCAGGAGGCGCAGGTAATGGGGAAGAGGCAGTGAATTGGTGGCCCGTGGCGAAGGGGGAAAATGGACGTAATTCGGGCTGCGGGTTGGTATGAACTTGGGCGGGACGGGCCGACAAGTGATTATGGACAGTCATGCGCTCGGATGGTGGTACAGATATCGATCGGCCGTGGACCCCAAACTGATTGATGGTTGATCGGTGTCGCGAGCGTGTCTGAGGGGTTCCGGGTGGGGTCGTGTGCAGCTCACGAGAAAGATCAACAAGATCATCCAGGCTGAATCGCTGTTCCATTAGGAATGATGAGGCGTCTTCGTCCTTTGGTTCGGGAGACATGGCGACGTCGGGCGGTAGAAGTGAATCTTCCATAGGAAGACTGTCGGGTTGGTCGGTTAGCGATATGCCCGTGAGCTCGATCTCATCAATCCCCGGTAAGGCCGGCGTATGGAGTTGCATAGGGTGTATACCAGTTGACTGGGTTATACCAGAGAGCCCAAGCCCGAAAGTGAATGAAGAAGAATCGTACGAGGATTGCGATTGTGTTCGCGTACTGAAAATGAGATCTCCAGCGTAATCCGAATGATATTCTCTTCGGGGTGGATACACCTCATCAGACAATGATGATGACCCGACCTCGGAATTGAAATCCTGGGAGAATGAAGTAGGTACAAGATCATATCGATCCACTACTCCATAGTTGAGATGATTAAAGGAGAACGGTGATGAAGGCGAGAAGCTGTTCTCAAGATAAGATGAAGATGATGTTCCACTCCCGCTAGAATCCATACGCGGATTCGCTGAGAACCAATCTTGTGTTCCCCAAGCGCTTTTCCCAATCATGCCAATGCCACCTACTACCGCTTCGTTCCTACGGTGTTGGAAGGGCGAAGAATGAGAGGAACTCAAAAGATAATCAGACATATGGGACGACGTTGGGGACCCTGTCCAGGCATGGTGTGAAGAGTGAACAGGAGTATCGAGTCCTGAAGACCAGGCCTGGGACTGGGAGTCAATCTCTGATTGAGATGAGTTCGCAAGGGCAGTGAATGTATCAGGGAGAGGGTCGAAGGGAATCAACTCCATATCATCATCATCAGGAAGAAGATTGGTCGAAGGAACAGTCGAAGCGGCCTTCTTGATAGTCATGACGGACGTTCCAATGGGCTTGAATGGTTTTACAACTGGATCATCCTCTTCCCCACCGGAACTAGCCTCATCCTCAGAAGGGGCCGTACTCTGGGGGACACTCTTCGTCCCTCCTCGAAGTAGTCCTTGACTGGTGTTCCTCCTCTTTCGCCGGTGCATACTGGGACCCGACGTCGACATGGAAAGCTGGTCATCCGTCGCAGCTCGAATGAGAACCTTTGAGCTGTCTGCACCCTTCTTCTTTGCTGCATTGCGCGGTTTGTAGCCAGCGGCCATGTACAGCTCCGGGAACGCATTCCGAAAGCGGTCTCTCAAGTCTGTTGACCGGCGATTCTGCTCTTGAAAGATGGGATCTTTCACAATAGTTGCCCAGATCGTGCCGTGCTTCTCGTAGCCAGCCTTGAGAGCGCGGTCCTCTTCCTCAGTGAAAGGCCGCCGCTTTTTACTGCGCGTTTTCTCAAAGAGAGAGGAGCCATCGGGGAGAGTAGAGCGAACTTTGCTAGAAAGATGTGTGCGCGCATTGGGGTAGTGCTGTTTATAGGCATCAGGAAAGTATGTACGAAATCTGGACGCGACATGAGCTACACAGTTATGAAAGATGTTCCTTCGGGGAAGAGTAGACTTTCATGGACAAGCGACGAGACACCTTTCTTTCCAGCAGTAAACACGGTCGTGAAAACGCAATGACAACGCGTCCCATGGTAACAGAGAAGGACCCGTCGTTCATCTTGTTTCGAAACACCGGAGTATCGCGGCAGGAATGAAAGGTCGGACCGTCTGCTGTCCACAAAAGACACCCTGTCCCCGAAGGTCGTAAAAACGAATACTCACCGGTCTTTAAGGTCAACTGGGGAACGGTTATCAAATTTGAGGTCAGGATCACTCAGAATTGCCTTCCAGTTCCCAACACCATGCTAGAAGCTGAATAAGCGCCCATCATCAATGACTCAAGGGGCGGAACACTCACCTTGTTGCACCCGTCAACAAGCATCTGCGTTTCCTCTGCAGACCATTTCTTCCTCAGCTTCTTCTCCGTCGCCTGCTGCCAGTCATCACTCTCCGCATCCGCCGATATCTTCCTCAGCTTGCCACGTTTCTCTGGAACGAGACAGGTCTCAGCGACATGAGATTCGAGGCTCGTATCATCACGGAAGCTAAATGCTGGCACGAGTTTAGGAGATGAAGGCAGCGCCAATGAGGTCCTGCGATGCTTCAGTGGTGAAACGTGAAAGGTTGACGTAGATGAAGCTGGGAACGGCGCCTTGAAAGAAAATTCTGCTGTCAAGGGTAGTGAAGAAGTGGTGGCAGCAGTTGTTGCCGTCGTTGTCGTTGTGGACGTATCCATCGCCGTCACGGTGATCGTGGCCGTCGTAGAGAGCGAGACAGAGTGATCACGTCGCCCTCCAGGCCTCGACATGCGAAACGAAAGGGCGAAACGAAAAAACTATGATGAAGAGTGCGGTCTTCCGATGAAATATAAGATAATCTAGCTCCTTGAGGCTGTGATTCCTCCTGCAGGTCGCAATCTGACCTGATACACGTTGCTGCTGCTGCACCTCTGCGCGGCAGATATTGATGAGATAGAGTACGGTCAAGATGGTAAGAGAGGAAGTTGCCGCACGGCGCATGGGCGGCACCCAAGTAGGAAACTGTGTCCCATGGGCCAGTACTCAATACTCACTACTAGTACGTGTTTTCTTCTTCCACCAATAAGTATTTCCTTCCTATGCTTTTCTCGGGTTGACCCCAAGAATACCTTATAATTGTATTCTGCTTACTCACAAAGATCCTCCAAAATTTCGCTTCCGATGAAATGTACACTTTTCCACGTGGTTTACGTTCCACTTCGCTGTCGCTGTGAATTGTCATGAAGCGCAGCACGGCCAGGGCATTCAGTAAACTTAAGATCTTCTAGAAGAACGACCACAGTACATTGGAACATTACATGAATTCATGAGGCAATCATCACCTCGGGAGCAATACGTTGTTCGACTGCACTCAGCTTGTTCACCCATTCCTCTAACCGTTTCGCAACACCACTAATCTGCTCCCTAGAAAGAACACGAGGTTGCACCCAGGTGATATGGGCTTTCTGATCCACCTGGTCGAGGGACCCGCGAACGAGCTTCAGGCTGGACCCAGCATGTTAGCAGAAGAGAGATTGCCGAGGGCCAAGGTAGAACTCACCTTAACGCCTTCATCACCAGATGCTCAACCTCATCTAGGGGCAATCTTGTCTCTTCTGAGATAATCTGGAAGCTCATCGTCCGATTATCAGCGTGCCTCTTGAACACAGATTCTATCAGTGCCATGAGGCATATTTTTTGTCGGAGGAAGGGGAAGTTCTCCTGCAAGATGGGCTGAAAAACGACATCGATACACGATAACGGAAAATCTAGGGCTGGAAACCCGTACCTCTTGCGGGAACAGGGGAGCTAAGGCCTCAAATTTACCTATACTTCCCTCATTGAACGTGAAAAGCAATTTCTTGATCCATTCGTGAGGTGTGCCATTTAGCGCATCCAGTATAGGATGCATCAACTGTTTCAATTGCACGTGAGTAAGAGAATACAAACAAAAACGACGAAATAGCGTCGAACTCACGAGTTCACCGAAGTTGTAGATGCTGTCACCTAGGAACGCAGAGATGCTCAGATCGTGAGCCCTCACCAACCTTTCTTCTGGTGTCATGTCCGTCGCGGGGTCAACACATGCAAGGTATAGCAAAGAATTCCGATAATATGGCGCATATTCTGCCTTGGCCTATAGGCACAATATCAATACCCATAAGGCTAGACCGCAGCATCTTAAATTCACTTTGTAATAGTCAGCAGCTAGCAGGTAATATGCCGCGTTGACACCATTGTCTACGCCTTCAAGGTTGTCGAGAACTTTCCACGCCGTATCCATGTCAGTCTTCGTCCCCTCGAGGTCACCATACAGCAATTTTGCACGTGCGATTGTTGCAAGAAGCAAGACATGAGCCTCTTTCGCCTTCTCCGTGTCAATTCGAGAGAGCAGCGAGGTCAGGAACGTTAAGTGGGCCTGGGGATCTGACAGCAAAGAGTAAGACGCCCTTAAGGCTCGGAAATGAGTTGAGAAGATGAAAACATACTATCGATCTCCTTCGACACCTTCACACCCATCTCAACGAGCTTCAATTGATTGATTTTACTCTCGAAATCCCGCACGAATTGCTCGAACACATGAACTCGGAACGGTTTCGATGCAGGGTGGTCGAAGAATTGGAAAAGTTTCAGTGTTAGTTGATGCCATAGCCTGTTAAACAATCGTAAAGTTATCTGCTGTGGTTCCAAGTGCACAAAACGCACTTTCGTGTGTGTAGAGCTCGAAACGATTCGAAGTATGGGTGCAGCTCGGTAGGGGTTCCAGACAGCGCAGCGGCAATAAAATCATCCAGAACGAGCTTAGGAGGCTTAGGAGCATCAACGGCCATTTCAGCCATGGTGGTCGCAGTTATGCCTGTTGTCGGACGTGACGCGTCGAAGTTGTCCTTGTTTGGTAAAGGCGGCCACCAAATCGGGCACTCAACGCCGCCAATCTTGGTTGTTGAAATGCCCGATTTTCCCAAAGCTTCCCTCTGTGCTATGGACTCGTAAGTTCTGAATGTATCTTCCAACCTATTGATAGTAACTAAGTATCTGTCTTGAACTAGCTCTATCGTAAGTGTTAGCTCAGCCTTAGCTTCATGTTCCTCCTATCCAAATGTGATTGAGCAGCGATGTGAAAAATTTCTGCTTCCACCCTGTTTAGTAGTCCTGATCAGATCTCAACCTTGAACGTAGATAAGCGAACACATATCACACCCAAGTTCGACGAAGGAGTGACAACTGGGCATTTGGTTACCATGTATGGTCCATTGAATTTGTTTGTACCCTCTTTTGCAACTTAAGTAACAACGATCAGTATATGCGTTTGCGCGATACGAAGAGTGTTGAATATATGTCACTGTCAAATGATAGGACGGCTTTACTTGAGTATTCAAATCACGCCGAACCTTGGAAAATACTGTAACGTGCATAGTATTTGGTACCCATCATACCTGCGTTGGTAATCGTATACGGTAATTTCAGTCTGTCACAGGCGTTTTCCCGCCGCTGGATGTTAACCGTCGACTAAGAAACACTAAGACGAGTTGCTGTACTACCCAGACCATAACATACTGATCTATTCGAAGCCAGTACTATGGAATAGAAAAGGCCTTCTCACGCCCTAGATATGCAACACGCAACTCGTTCTTGTCGATCAACCTGTTTGCTTCGATAATCCTCTCCTCTCCCGGCATCAAATCAATCGCATTATCGTTCCATGTCACCTTCGATTTCGTAGTCAAAAAAACGCACTTTGCTGGCTTTTCGACCTGCAATCTGAGTTTGTTTTCTGCCACGGTTACCTTCAATCTTGGGTCTGGAAGAGTCAAATATTTATACGGCTGGGGCCAATCGACGTGCCGTGCTAGGACCTTCCCAGACCTATCATCTAAGAGCCGTGCACCGATGACAACGGTTGCGTGTTGCCCAGGGCAAGTAATAGATATTAGCTCGGTCGACTGATTAGGAAGGAGAACGACTTTATGCTCCTCGGTTGCGGCCCAATTACTTTTGAGGTCCACAAACTGTAATTTCAACGTAGCAGGTCGTCTTTTCGGAGTAGAGTTGGATGCCCAAATGTCCAGCTTCGCACCGACAGCTCTGAATCCTCCAAAGTCATAGAATTGACGTGGTCGGTCGTTGGGACGGTTCTTCGTGACATTGCGCAGGAGGCCAATTGCGAATGTATCCAAATGTCGCTTGATAGTGTAATAAACTGGCTTGGGACGCAACTGAATAGATGTCAACTTGGAAATATGACGAGATGAAAGAGATAACGCACAAAATAATCGACGATAGCCCACGAAGTGACTGGCCAACAGTCGTTCAATTGCCAGACTAAGACGCCGGACGTATATTGCTTTCCGCGACCACCCCATCCTCTCCTCCACGATTGATACGCGAAGCCAACGCTTTCAGATTGCATAACTTGTGTCCTAAACGCATACGTTTCTAAATCCTCGGTCACTCTGAAGTTTTCATTCATTGCGATGGCGAAACGTCTCTCATAACTTCCTGCACGACAATGCTGCGCCATCAACGCACTTTGGGCGTGCCATTCTTGGGCTGGTGCGCCGTCCATCCAATACTCGATCGTGCGCATTGACGGTAAAGACGGCATTCCGAATTCGCTGACGAATCGTCCACCCATCTGGTCGTACTCCTGGTATGGCAATTCTTTACCTCCCCAAATGTTCCACTGATGAATGTCCCCGACTGTCGGATCTGCTGTGTCCCAACCTTGTCCACCATATGGAGATCCGCGGTGGTATGGGATAGGTGGATCACATAAAGCCTCGACCACAGACGGGAGTACGTCTTCGTAAATTTTGATAGCAGGAAATGATTTCACATCTACGAGATATACGTGATATTAGTACTGTGACAGAGAGGGGCAAATCGATTAGTAGACTGACCTTCCCATTGAAGGATCATCTGATAGTCCTCGTTGTTTCCACAAAATAATGCTATTGATGGATGATGTCTTAGTCGCTTTACATTGTCCACGGCCTCTTTGCGAACAGACGCGACAAACTCTTCGTATGCTGGGTACACCCCACATGCGAACTGAAAATCTTGCCAGACGAGTATTCCCAATTCTGACATAATGATGAGCAAGAATAACGATAACAGGAAAAATACAACAGGCCATCGCAAATATCGTAGAAACAGTCTGGTTCATAGACTCCTCCGCCCCATAGGCGAATCATGTTCTGGTTTCCATCGCGCACCAGCGTAAGCCACGCCCGATAACGTTCCGGAGTGAGCGTCGTCAAAAAGTTATCGGCCGGGATCCAATTTGAGCCTGGGAAGAACATAAGAACTTTACTAAGGCTGTGAACTGAATAGACTGACCGCCCATGAACATCCTAACGCCATTAATCTCAAACAAGAAGGTCGTCCCAGTGCCATATTGGTCAGGCTCCTCGAGCTCCTCTTGTATAAGCTTGACGTTGCGAAATCCAACCCGGATTGTCTTCGAATCGATGACATCTCTATTCTAACCGACTGATAAGGTCCTGAAAAAAAATAGGAAGTGCGTGCAGTTGAACCTACCGGACCCAGCAGTTCTATAACCACGCGATAGAGAACCTGGTCTCCATAGCCCACCGGCCACCACAATTGCACTTGGCCGGGAACAAACCGCCAGTCGACAGATCTAGAATTGGAGGAGAGTTCCTCCAATTCGACCTTAGTCCCTTTAGCATCCCGTAATGCTACTTTGATAAATGTCGGTAACGCCGCGACGCCGAGAACGTCCACATCTACTTTCAATCTCGTGGCCGCGTTATTCGTGTCAGTGACTGATGCGTGCGTCCACACGTTCCCAATCCTGGCTGTATACCTTCTCAGAATGACAGGCCGGAATGGTCCACATGTCATTAACTCGGGTCCCCAATCCCAACTACAATATATCAGATGCGGGTGGATGCGACGAAATGCGAGGTGCGCTTACCGCCAATCGTACTGAGCCTTACGGACGTAGACTCTGCTCGGATCTCCAAGGTTTGTCGACCCTGCGCGCACTTTGCCATGCTGCTCTTGAAGGGATTTGGCAAGCCTTTTGGCCGATTTAAAGTGTAGAAGAAGCGTGTTTATAGAGGCCGTCGGTATGATGGGAACGACATGGGTCTGGAACATGTTGCTTGTTTCCAGAATGATTTCATTGTTCTGTTGTGGGTACGTGAGCTGTGATGGCAGCACGTAATTGGTGATTCAGCATTCAGCACTTACCAGATAGACGTCGCACGCCGTATCCAAGCCCAAAAATTCCAGTTCAGCCTGAGTGTGTCGTCCATCCCCCGGCTTGAAATCGAATGTGCACTTGTACAGCCACTCGACTTCTCCTACCCATTGCACTTCTTGTTCAGCAAATCCGCGATACGGATCCGGAATGAGATTGTTTTTCAATAACTCGACGTGTATCTCGGACGGATACGCTTGTGTAGAACGCCAGCCTGTCGTCGCGACCTCCTCGACGACGGGAACCTTGGGGTCTCGCTGCTTCCAGGACCAGTTGGATTTGAGCTCGGTATGGACGGCGTTGAACATGGAAACCAGATGGGTAATCCTAGACAACTGCAGACCTATATACAAAGCTGCATATAGAAGAACATCTGTTCGGACCGCTGATAGTATCTCTCCGGACCGAACTGGTCTAACTTGACATTCTTATCGGGGTATGTTCATTATATTGTTCAGATGCTACTTTAAGATTCGCCCCCTGATAACGCGGGAAGATGTTAGTGACAGGAAAAGTAGTAACGACATAGGGCACGTACCCCATATCTTGAATCTGGGTATACTCTGGAGGCAGAGCTTTTTGCCAGTTCTAGAATCCGCTGGGTCAATGGAAGTATAATGAAGTCGACACTTTTTCTGGCATTCCGGCTCAACACGCTCCTGCTATGACGTAGAAAGCTTCCAACCGGCAATACCAAAGTCGCTAAAGTAGCCTTCAATTCGAAATACAGAACTTGTGTTCTCAAGTGTGACGTGACGTCGTTCAGCCTGGACTTTCCTTCACACTCCTTGATATGTGGGGCCGAGGTCGGAGCGCACCATTCCTTTACAAAGTGACATCAAAGCTACTACTCTTGATTTCAGTCTTCACGTTCATCTTCTTTCCGATCGTCCCTTTCCACTGGCTTTGTAGAAGCAACTTTACATTTTCAAGTAAATGTCAGACGGATCATTGACAGAAGACGCGGAGTCGGAACAGGGGGATGGCATGAGAATATCATTAGACACGACCATCCATAAAAGTGACTCTGGGTATGATACCCCCATCAGTTCCATTCGGCGTAGGGAAAGAATTGCTTTTTTAAAAAGCTTACTTTCATACAAGCCTCTGCCATGATTTATGGTGACGTTGAAAAGTACTTGGTTTGACAAGTCAAATTATGTGGCTGTGCTAGTGTTTCGAACAGAAGAAGTAGATAAATATACCTTGTCCTTCTGCCACCATCACCTTTGTCCATTCTTGGTCCATTTGAGCCGTGTTCGAGCCTCGTTCTGTTATAGCAGCGGTAATGTCGCTCTCTTTCTCTAACATTTAGCGCTTTAATGGCGTGTAGCTATCTGGGGACACATCAACTGGACGCAATGGCCTTTGACCTCTCTGCTCTGTTAACGGCATCGAAAGGGCTCACTTCACATTTGTCAAGACCGGAACTTCCTTCAGTCAACCTCTCGCTAGACCAGATAGAAGCCCAGTCTCGCAGGCTCGTTTCACGACAACCAGAGAGCTCGAGTGATGCTGATCGCGCGTCGGTGAAATTCTTGTCTCGTATAGCAATGACTCAAGAAACTTGATAGAAATTATCTCCTTGCACAAGCACGCGTAGATGCCTCAGCCTTGTCAAGTTCCATAGCGCATCTCAATGCCTCAACCACTTTTTCACCTTTGCAGCCACTTCAAGACACAGATGTAGCGGGCTATCTGCGCCACGCACATGAACAGACATTGATTTCCACTATCGAGGAAGGACGACGGGAAACGCAGGAGGATTTCTATCGTATGCTTGAAGAACGGACAAGGAAAGACTGGGAAGCCAAAAAAAAACGCGTCTTTGAGGAGCTCGGAGGACGCGTTAATGTTGAAAATAAGGCCGTCATCGAGCTAAAAAAGAGCTTCCATGGGAAGAATAGTCTCATTGTGTGTGTCCGTTTTGTCAGATTTCCTGTCATCTGATGTAGCGTTTAGTCGAGCTCGACACCAAGCGTCACGCTGCAAATGCAAAACAGGATGATGGCCTATGACCGTGTTGTTATCGATCTCAACGCTACCCGTTTGCGCGGCGTTTCATTCCCAATCGTTCACTCCTTCATGGACGTAGCAAATTCTTTAAACGACGTATGTCTTATTCCTCTGGACATCTGTTAGTCTTCATATCAATTACAGCCCCGTTCCGCACAAATGGCCCAAACATTCCAAACCTTGGCGAAAATAACTGCTGAGCCACCTGCGCTGCCTCCGGTTGAACATGCAAGCGCTCATATCCTTAATGCCCCCTTATTTGAACGGAAATATGCAAGAGCGTATCTAGGGGATCCAGAGTCTCGAGATGCCATTGCTCTTCGACGACAAATCACAAAAGGAGCACGAGAATCCCTAGAGTTGCAATATTGGGATGTCATGGATCGGACAGTGCAGTCGCGGCCTACAGAGGCACTCTTGGGCGGCGACCCTAGTATATCAAACAAAGTGCGCGCTTTCTTATTTGTCCGATACTACAAGAATGGAGAATGGGAAGATCGGATTGAGGTGTGTTACCTGATATACGTATGTTCCCTTGCTCACGTTCACTATAGCTTGTGGCTGGGCAACCATTGTGGGCGCGATTATTTTACCTTGTTCGAACGGGCCATTTGGATGAGGCGTTAGACGAGGCTGTACAGTTCCAGCAAGCCATTGAAAGACGTGAAGTGAGTTTCGTCAGTCACTTCAGGACATGGGTTGAGTCACCAGACCGGAGGTAATGACATTCCACTTTATGGTGATCTTTGTGTTTAACATTTTCTCGCCACAGACTTCCTAAAGCTCACCGAGATCATCTGCAATCCGTGTTTAATGCTCACATGTTGCACTCAGCTGCAACGGATCCGTTCAAACTTGCGCTTTACAAACTCATGGGCAAATTAGAACCGACGCGGCGGAGTGTTCCCCACGTTACCACAACGACGGAGGACTGGTTGTGGTTCCAGCTTGCCATGGTACGTTGGCCTTAGGACGTATCGCCTATGCTCACTCAATCTAATATAATTTCGATAGATTGAGGAGGAGGAAGACGGTGGATTGCGCGGATTCGCTGAGGTGATACTTGGATATGGTGAGAGACAATTCGATGGCAGTTCGAGGAAGGGAGTCTGGGCGAGTGTCCTCGTTATGTGTGGACAGTTTGAGCGGGTATGTCTCATCGTTCCTGACATCGTATGTTACTGACGGGATCCTTATATTAAGGCTGTTGCGGCTCTTTGGGAGGACCAGGAAACGGAGATTGAAGCAGTCCACCTTGCTATTGCCTTCGCCTACCATGGCCTCCTCCGGGTGCCCCCCCGCGCAGAAACCTCTGAAATGACTCCATGTATGTTCATATCTTTAATATTAAACTATCCAGAGCTAAAAGTCGTTACATTTAGTATCGTTACCTCCTTCGTCCCCTCCTGCTTTGAGCATCTCTACAATAATATGGCGCTATATGAGGCAGTTCGTCAAAATGGATGCCAAGGAAGCACTGCAGTATGTATATTGTGTGTGCTTAACCGCGGACCAAGGCGAAATTGGAAAGGAGCAGATGGAGAACGCCTGGGAACTTGTACGGCGTATAATCGTCCTTTGCAACAGCGGTCCTGGTTGGGAGGAGCTTGTTGGAGGCTTCAGACCCGACGGTTCAAGATTCGTATGTGTTTATTGCCCTAGGCTCCTTATTGCTGACTTACCTTGTCAATAGAATGGTGTCATTGAGCAAGGAGCGAGCTTGTTGAAACTAGACGATCTTCGGCAGTACAACGAACAGATCCTAATTCGTGCCGCCAAAAACTCGGAAGAAAATGATCGGATATCTGAAGCTATAAAGCTGTACAATTTGGCAGGGGATTACTCTACGGTTATGTCGTGTCTTGCCCAGGCTTTGGGTAGTACGATCGCACGCCCAAGTCCCGATGAGAAGGCGCGTACCATTGAGAGGACGGCAGCTGACATTGTGCGGCATTATGAGCGGACAAACAGAGCTGCTGGGAAAGATAAGGATGCGGTAATACGGCTGCTGAAGATCCGGGAGGCTGTCGACGCTAAGCATGCTGGTCGGCCCGAGACCGCGCTTCAAGTAGGTTTTTTTTCGGTGTCACACTGAGCAATACTGATAATGCGTTTTCCCCTTTCAAGTGCATGGAGACAACGGACCTTATTCCGTTAGATGGAGACGTGGCAAAAATTACACGTAGGGCCGAAGAATTCAAGGAGTTGCATGACTCTTTACAACGAAATCTGCCGACGTACATTACCCTAACAATGGATGCTCTCGCTGGTATTCATCAAAAGGTCAAGGGGTCCCTCGTTCCCGATGCTACGAGGCATATGGTATGTTTTTCTTTTGGTAAAATGAAATGAACGCACTGAACTTTTGTCTCAAGACCCTGACTGCTGTGAGAAAGAAATCCAGATCGTTGATGGTCTTCGCTGGGATGCTCAAATATCGGATGTCCCCGGACGTATACTCCTACCTGGCGAGACTGGACGTCGAAATTGCACTGTGATCTACTTATTGCTGTAATACATATACCTTTTATGTTCCTTTCCACTGATTATGACGATGTGCGAAAATAGACTATGAAGAATGCATAACCGTCGCCGCCCTATCTCCAAACCAAACCAATCTACCTAAGCAACTTAAATTTCGTAGGTGAAATATGCAAGAGTAATTATAACCAAAAAGCGAAGTGATTGTAACATGTGCATAACGTCAAAGATGAGAATTGCTAAAAAGCTATACTAAAGAGCAGACAAAAATGATACTCTCCCGCTTGAAAATGTTATAAAGATGAGAATAAATGGATGAGATGGAGAGAGTATCATCGTCCAATGGTCATATTGTGATAATGGGTAACAATTACAAGTCCAGCGGATGATCGTTTTCTTGAGCTATCAGTGCATTAATTAGATAATGAAAGAACAATAGGCATTCATGCTCACAATGATCAACCCTCTCCGTTTCGAGAGGAAGAGTGTTGTACAAGCCAGGAGGGGTCACTGAATCAGAAGGCTGGACTTTAAGGCTACTCGTGTCTCCTTTCTCGAGGACGGCATTTCCAACGTCTGCAGATTACCAGTCAGGAAAATCGAAAAAAAACAAAAACAAAAAGTACTGGCGACCAACCAATAGAAAGACTACCATTCGAAGACGGGATAGCATCATGTTCCATCGAAGAGGCCTGTTTTATTGTCTGTACTTCGCTTATGCTCAAAACAGCGTGAGGGCCCGAAGGAGGGAGTTCTGCCTTCACATCAGGAGAGGAGATTTCGCCGTGTTCTGTGAGCTGGGACTCACGGACCTCCTCGACAACAGATAAAGCTAGGGGAGGCGCCACCAAAACCGGATCCGCCTCGACCACAAGAAGAGGTGGCAAGGGTACCGTGTCCTCTTCTTGGGGTTCTGACGTCGATTCGTGAAGGGGCTCGGTATAGACAACGCTAAGTTCTGCAGCACTAGGCTCATCAAGAACAGGGGCTACATCAACTGCTAGCTGCTCGACAAGCTCTTCCTCCGGAACTAACGCGGTAGGCACTTGCTGCGGTACATATTCGGATTCTGCTGTTAACGGCACGTCAGTCGGCGAAGGCTTGTCTTCGGAATCCGAGACTGGAGCAACAGTTTCTGGTTCGACACCAGAGAGAACTCCGGGTTGTTGCGCGACAGCGGCGGCCACATCAGGCTTGTCGATGACTGAGGAGGCGGGTGCTGGTACCGACTCATTAGGAGTTGCCTTTAAGTGGTACTCGCCACCAGGCGTCGTAGCTTTGTCCTCAACTATTGGTGTCTGAGCGTTCCCCACAACTTCGGGATCCGTCGAAGAAGTTTCCACTGTCTCTTCTGCTGGCGCAGTAGCTCCGATCTCGACAGAGCTTTCTTCAACAGCCGTAGCACCCTCTTCGACTGTGGGCAGGGCGTTCTCTTCAGCCTGTAGCGAGACGGGCTCTTCGGCTTGAGCAGGAATGACATCTTGCTCTTCAGGAGCAGGTGCCAACACCACCTCAGATGTCACAACGTCCGTTGTAACGGGTGGAGAGAGCGAAAGTGGCCCATGTTCTTCTGCTGGGGCTGGAACATCCTCCTGTTGGACAACAACCGAACTTTCTTCGGTTGAATCTGCAACGTGTTCAACGGGAGCACCATTTTTCACCGGCTCTACTTCGACAGGTACGGGTGTCTCTGCTACAGACGGTGCAGGGGCCTCGTCGACGGGTAAAGGTTCTAATCTTTCAATAGGAACGGTAGCAGCCAACCCTGTAGGCGCGATGTCTTTAGTGGTGCCAACGTCGTTCGCCGATTGCCCTTCAGTAGGTGCTAATACCGATGGCTCTACCTGCGCCATAACCGGATCTTCCACAGAAGTTATAGCCGACTCGTCAACGGGTATGGAACCTAGTCTTTCCTCAGGGATAGCAGTGGATTCCTCAGTAGATGCGGTAACTGGTTCCTCGAGGGTGAGAGGTGATTTATCACTTGACTCTCTGACTGGAGCTCCTTCCGATTCACTGATAGGTGCAGCTACTTCTTCCAGAACCGGAGTGGCATCGACTGGCGAGATAACTTCAAGCGCAGATTCCGATGCAAGGTCTTCAACCTTCGACACTGGAGGAGGGACCCCAGCCGGTACGGCGGCTTCAGGAGCGGATTCTGTTGTAGGAGCCTCCTCGGCTTTTACTTCAGGAGCAATGACTACTTCGTCAACAGGTGCCGTCGCGGTCGCGGGAACAGGGTCAGCGACAAATGTGGGTGCAGGGGGTTTAACTGAGATGTCAGTCTCGTTTGGTATGGATTCAGGTGCGGTGACCACTTCCGTTGCGAGGACTTCTTTTGATTCAGCAGATGTGACTTCAACAGCAGCTTGAGCCAGCACAACAGTAGCTCCCACGGCTGTGGCAGTTGTAGCAGCCCCCACTCCAGAAGCATTACCCTCTGGCTCTCGTTCCTCCGGAATATCCTTCGGCACATCCACAGACTTCCTCGTGACCTTGGTCTTGACCTTAGTATCCCCGTCCTGTTCCTTCAAAATTTCGCCCATCTCACCGATCTTGGGAGACTTTGGGGGGTTCGGGTTCTTCCGCTTGGTAGGCGACTTGTTATCGCCACCAGTCCAGAAGCTAAACCGCTTCCTCGTCGAAGAGAATGTGCCGGATATATCTGATTTGAAGGAAGGTTTAGGGGAAGATGCTCGAGGCCGTTTACCAGGCGATTCAACCGAAGGCGAAACGTGAGTCTCTGATACTGGTGGCAGGGGAGGTGGTGGTTTGCTGAAGGTCTGCTCGAGAACTACCCATTCAACTCGCTTCCCCTCAATTTCAATGTCGGATAATGATCCCTTCAATTTGCAGATAACAAAGGACGGCCAGTCTGATGATATCGGGTCCACCAATGCGTCGTTCCAAAAGTCTATGAAAGTTTCATCAAGCTGCACAGACGACACGCTGGTCACTTTGGAAGTCGAGCTGGTTTCTTCCGCCGCCGCTTTATTTATATCAATGTTTAGCTCGGGCACGTTGCGTCGGGTCGGCAACTTGGACTTTTTTGGTTCCGGGGGAACCGTGACCTCGAGGTCCGAGTCCATCAGGGTAGAAGCAAGCGCGGAACCGAGCGGCAGCGATTCTAGGAAACCGGAAGTCGAGAACTGGGCCCAGTCCATGCCAATATGATTTGTCGAGGAAGGCATCGACGTCGAGAGGGGAACTGATGGTATATCAGGTAGCTTCCCGTTGTTAATACCGTTAGTGGCAGCTGCAACTGCGGCTCTATCTTCGTTCGGGGCGAATGATCGCTTCCTTGTAGGCTCAACAAGATTAAGTGTTGGTGTCTCAGAAGTGGTCCTCTCCATGGGTAGTAAGGAGAGGAACCGGATGGTTTCGTCAGCAAATACGCGGCTGGGTGTTGAATAACTCCCAGGTGAAGAGTTATCACCTTCCGCGGCGACCTGCTTAATCCTATTCCATAGTTCTATATGGTCCGTTGAGCCAGGCTGCGCTTTAAAAGCATCAGATATCAGTCGGAGGGGATGGTATGAGTTTTGTAGGCCGGATGTGGGTAATTCTGTATCTACATGGACATAAAGGGCGTCATATTGTCGTGTTGAGAACCATGGTCGGGGTAAGAGATCTTCATCAGTTGGAGACTTGCTGTAGGGGTACTGTTTCACGAGTTCTGTGAGACGCTTAGGCATCCTGTTCTTTACCATTTCTTGTCTGTCACGACTTTGGTGAGAATAAAGATGCGACGAAGGAGTATTTAACCTACCTGATATTTGACAAGAAAATGTGTTCCATCATCCGTCCAGCACGCTCCCATCTTGCGTAAAATGAGGACCAGGTATCACTATCCTCTGCACGCGCGGTTTCTAGGAGCCATAAGCCAAGTAGCTTGGATACCTTGCTACCGGAAGTGCTGTTGGCTTCTGAGTGCGCAGCGAGCGACGAGAAGAGGTCCAAGATAGTAGTCAATAGCTCAAGATGAGCCGGAGGAAGCTGCGGAGTGAGGCTGTCCGCAAAAGCTGTAAGAGGATATTGGGAAGAACTCTCGGTGTCGAAGAAGATCTTATACCAAGCTTGGTCTTTGCCGAAAGAATTGCCCTCCAGCTGCAGATGTCTAAGGCCCCATCTTAGGACCGCCGCGATATCATGCGGGGAGCGTGTAGAGTCAATTTCAGATTCAAAAGCTGATGTAGGCGATGAAAGAGTGGGAGAGAGCGTTGTTATAGGGCTTTTGGGAGCCAAAGAATGTACGAAAAGCGAAATGAGTCCTGTTGTAATGTGAGGTTAAATAGTGGTGGGATGATAGGTCTTGTACACACGTTTCTGAACTTGCGGGTTGGCCGAATACCAGTGAGGGTGCATGAGACCTGGCGTTTCGAGGCCTAACAGATAACTATGCGCAATTGAACAAACGAAGATAACATAATAACACACCTCGCGCGACGATGGCCTGAGAACATGCGCGAACCAATATTAGGGTCTCCAATGGATTTAGCCGACGCGCTCCAATATCGGACTGCGACAAAAGAATTTGAGAATCAGGATCTGCCTCGAAAACGACACCTAAAGAACGGGCATTGGCGCCATTCTTTGGCCCAGGTAAGTTTAAGGAAAGGTGGGGAACCTCAGAGGGGACATATGGCGAGAGTACTGGGGTAGCAGACTTGGTTCGTAACAATCCAAGGCCAATCTCCTTCCCTTTTTCCTTGTCCTTCACCTCGGGAAGCTTGTCCGCCGGGAGTGACACATTTGGTGAGACGGCCTCGAATTTTCCTTCGAGAAGGGAGACAGTCGAAGTGCGACGGCCCGCGGATGGCTCTTTGTCGTCCTTCTTACGTCCAAATACCCTGGACAAGAACGAGGGCATAGCGTGTCGGTGAGTTGTTAATGGGGATCCCCTGCCGACTAATTAATAAAGGGAATTTGTACAGATGTCACCGTCAAATCCGAAAACGTAAAGAGAAAACGAAGACCTTCAACCGTGTCAATGTCGGTCAAGGAAGAAACAGGAAATTGATATTTATTATGTCCGAAGACCCTCATTGCAAGCACGTGCTCGGATTAAAACATTTAAATAGATAATAAATAAATAACTGATTTCAGCGGTACCTTATTTATGTTGCAACTGAAAACAGGCCGTGATACGTGCATGCGCCAATATTTGCCTGCTTTCCTCGAACACTGGTGTTTCTCCATTTGTAAATAGAGCGCTCTCTACCGTTCCCGGCATTAGGAATATGTGCCGTATATATTACAGTCGACTTAACCATGTACGGTTGTCGCATCAACGCTTAACTTCTTATCCCGCTCTTAGTCCCCCCCGCAATGAAGGTGACGGATTGTCTACTGTTCCTGGAGATGGCAAAGATCATTAGTGGATGAGATCCGTGCTACGAGAAGGAGAACCATCCAAGCTGTCTTCGCATATCAAATGGATACCACATCCCATTAGGACTCCAAAATCGCAGAAGCTATTTGGTCCGAAGAGGCTAAGCATTGTTCTTCAAAGTTGGATATTTTGCGCCGACAAAGTTAAAGTCTGAAAACGACACACTTAGATTTGGAGGAAACAAGAAACTATGTGGGAGGTGCGAATCTGAGCGATATTCGGCTTTCGCCAGGTTTACGGCAACTCTTTCGTAATTATCGTCCACGTAGATTCTACATCTGATACGACCTCACCTCAGCCTAGAAGGACCTGCAACAGCATTCACCTGTCCAGCACCATCCTCCATACGCACGTCCTCGTTAGGAGGCAGTAAATATTCGACATCTTCATACATATGTGGGAAAAGAATCGCCAGCATATCATCGATCCTAAAAATATACTTATAAGCACCAACAAATCATTTCGAGACGGGAGACGGGCCATACTTAGATATAAAATCTCCTTTCAGGGCGTGCTTCTTCTTTGAAGGAGAGTCAATGTCTTTATCGCCACCAGCGACGTCAAAAGTAGTGGCGTTCAGGGTACCGGCCGAATTCCCTTTGGTATAAAGTGATAGCCCTCGACGAGCAGCCAAATCAAGGATGTTCCTCTCGACAGTATCTAAAAGGCGAAAGATATTAAAACAGAACATGGAAATGCAACTAAATTTACCTTCAGCGTAGTAACAGTAGACTTCCAGAGTCATCAACACATAAACACGTGCCCATAACTCAATCAGAGCGCATGAGCGTACCTTCCGTAGGTCGGGTCTGTCCTAAACGATCAATTCGGGCGATTGCTATTAAAATATTGTCAATCGGCAGCGTTACTTTAATATTCTCATCGAACTTACCTTGAACTTCGAAGCCGTGGTGTACAACGCTTTCCAACAAGAAGACTCTTGACGCACAAGTAATATTCAATCCGGCGTTTTCTCGCTCACTATATATATAGGTATATGTGTGAATCAAGTTATAAATAATGCCATAGAAGACAGAAACTTACCCGTGTAAGAGCAAAACACGAATATCAGGATCGGACTTGAACCTCTTTGATGCACCATTACCCTTCGTCCGCCCCTGGTCAATTCTCAGACATTGGATAGCTAACAGGTAAAGTGTAAGCTCCTGTAGAGACGAATACAGCTTTAGGACTTGCCGTTGTCTGTAAGAGCACGTTGCAATACTGACAATAGAGAAGATCGTCAGCATTACATTAAGCAATATGAACAATCAAACTAACTGTGTAATGAATCTTCCCACGCAGAAAAGACAATAGATTTGGATCCAGGGTCATTCTCTTGCAAGTACAAGAGATGTCGGACGAGAGTTTGGATCTTCCTACCATAGTCGCCAAAGCATTCCATGTGTTCGATAGAGTCGAATAGCTCTGGATCTACGCACCGCCATTGCGACGGTATGAGAAATGTATGAAATTGCAAATCAGATACGTACCAATCATGTTGTACTCAATTTTTCGACGAGAATGGGGAACCACCTCGCCGTTAACAATTCGGCCTAGCGCAGGATTCTCAGGTCCGCTTACTGCAAACTTTTGCATGTTCTTCGGGTCGACGGGTACTCTGCATACTGGACACGCCTTGCCTTCTCTACGCTGTAACCAGGCTTTCATACAGCCTTCGCAGAATACATGTGCACTAGATAGAAGCAAATGTTAGCATCCGCCCGTAGACAAAAGATGAATCAAGATACCAAACAGTGATAAAGCCACGCTCGAATTCACATCCACAGAGAACACACTCGTCGTCTATATCCTTAGCTTCGTCTCTGTCCTTGGCAAGGTTATCAAGATACCGCTGACGTGCTCGACTTGTCTTTAGCCTGTCTTCCAATCTCGCCCTTTCGGCTTCACACTCTTGGATAGCTTCGCCGACGGTCTTCTCCCATGTAACCTGGGTTACAGAATCAGAGATTTCCTGCAGTTGACGGAAATACAGGATTCTTTGATTGAAAGCTTTTCGGAACAAGGCGAGATCAGTATCGAGCTTGTCAAGATTCGCACCTTTGATAAGCGTTGAGAACATGTACAAGAAGAGTTTGACAGCATATCAAATACCTTGTTCTGTGATGAGTCGGCGAACGTCAGCAATGGCATGTTTTAACAGTGTCTTCTCCGGATCCGAATCGCGATTGATCCTAGACATAGCCGCGGTAAGGTCTACCAAGATCTGTTCATCGAAAGTGTGAATCCTAGGGTCTATATAATGCTCATACAAACGCACCGATTTTACTGACCGAGCGTCAAGTTCCTGTAGCAACTTTTTGCGCTGTTCAGTCAGATCCCGGTGCAGCACTTCGTGCTCGGGCTGCAATTCAATATCGCTCAACATTCCTGAAGCATTATCAGCTGTCTCAGCGGTAGCTTTGACCGCCGTTCTCGTCTGACGATATTTTGTCTCTCTGTAGGTATTGGTTAGAATAAGAGCTAAGATGGATCAATTGGCTGACCTTGCGTTATGTACTGCCAGTAAAGTTCGTTCATTTACAAGAGCTTCCCGACGATCTGCAAGAAGTGCAGTGTACGCTTGGAGATAGGTCTCTGCCTCTCCTTGATCGTCGAGACTACGCTGATATTCTTCACCGTCTGCTTCATTCTCAGAAGCCGACAACTTCTGCGTAAGTAACTTGTGAAGTTGGGTCCTCCATTCCCACAGTAAGACCGATTGAACGTTGAGAACGCCTTTGATGATTTCATGGAGTTGGTCGACCTGTGATAATTGTTCGGCTGTCGACACCGAGAAAAATCGACTAAGTGTACGTACAGTGTCTCTGGAACGTATTCCCCCTTCCTCTAGGTATGGAAGAGGAATTGTCAAAGTATCTTCGTCGATTCCATGCTTAGTAGCATCCACATCTAACTGGGCCATCCCGCGATTGGCCTCGTCTTCCGTACCTAGATGAAGAGAAAATCTTTTTCTTCCCTATGATGGTAAAATGGGGAAAAGGTACGAACTTTTCAAGAGGTTGCATCGCATCTCCTCACACAGTGTGTATGCAGCTGACTCTTCTGCAGAGAAAGAATCTCCCAGCACGTGGTAGACGTCACCTTGCAAGAATTTGACACGATGCAGAACCATAAGTGACTCGCGAAGACGCTGTTGAAGGGCACGGCGCTTTACTCCATGTTCTTCTCCAGCAGGGGTATCGGGAAGACCGTCGTCATCTGTATCCTCGGATGGAGTCCATGATAGCTCCCGTTCTTTTCCTTTTCGACTAGGTAATTCTGGTTGAGAGGCTCTACGGGCAGCTGCTTCCTTTTTCAAGACGTCGCCCTTCGCATCGTGGTCTTTGATGGCTGATTCTATTTCGTCAATCAACTTGTTTACCTCATTTTCTGCAGTTAGAAGAAGCTCCAAGGCGCGATGATAACGGGTGTGATCACCCTTGTCGTGTTGTTTCAGTTGAGCGAGCATGACAATAGCTTGCGCCTGCATTCCGTGATTAGTACAAGGAAGATGTTGAGCGTGAAATATGAAAAGACCTTAGACTTGAAGTCGTCCATAACATTTCTCCAATTTTGATCTTGCATGGTCTACCAAGAGATGTGTTAGACATGACCAACAATTGAAGGTGAACAACTAACATGCAAAACCTCCTCGATCGTCTTCAAGGCGCCTGGTTTGAATAGTTTGTCGTTCTGTCGCTGAAGCTGTCCGACCTGGGGACAGTATTAGCTCTTGACTCCCCCCTCACCGCTGATTTTGTGAACATACTTGGGGATGGGTGCATATTCCTCGAAGTCGGCGGAGTGAGGACCGTAGAACCGTTCCGTCTGTTTCCCACCCGGCCGACGCTGCCACGCCACGGGCATCAAGACCAAGTTCTTGTAGAATAGCCTCAAGAGTTTGATCATACACCTATCTCATTGTAAGATTGAGATAATTGAAGCAGAAATTGAGCGGGCTTACGTGGCGCTCAATGCGGCCCATCTCAATGCTAACAAGATAGCGAGTTTGTTGTGGTATAGTCAACTCCGCTTCCAAGGTTGACTTCATGGTCCTGGAAATAATAATGAAGAAAAGGACATGGTGTTAGGACAGACATACCTGATCGTATAGTGACGGAAAAATTCAGCAAGCTCTCCAGCATAGGAAGGCTCTATAAGACGATTCCACAGACGTGTAGATCCAACGGCATTATCCACACGAAGAAATCTGATAGCCAGTTAGCCCTCGTTTATATAGTAAGTATAAGCGTACTTGAGAACATGTATCAAATCTTGAACATGGGTACGAGCAGGAGTACCAGATACGGCAAAAGAAGACAGTCGGGGAATATACGAAACCATGTCTCTGTGCAACAATGATGACTGGACAGTTAGAATCTATACAGACAAAATACATACTCGGTTTTCCCCCCTCCAACCATCTGTACTTCGTCCATGACGACTCGTTGCCACTCACACATCACCAAGGGGCTGCGTGGACGCTCAACGTTTGAGTAAACCACATCCTGACGCCTAGGTCGAACAGGTGCCGCCCGAGCAACGTTAAAATCAGTTTTCAAAACGTTGTAAGTGGTTACCACAACGTCGAAAGTGTTCACCCATGTGCACCAATCTACGATGTCATCAGTGGGCTCTAATGCTTGTCCTTTTTTGCTGCGTTTCTTGTTAATTTTGTTTCTCCTAGCGTGTTCCTCGTCAACCTGAGAAGCGTTGATAGGGACAGGAACCTTGGCCCATCCATTGTACTCGAGCACTTTCAGTGTAGGTGCGTGTGTGGCAAGCTCGTCGATCCATTGGGATGCAAGTGCTGGTGGAGTAACGATAAGGGTAGTCTGTACTGGCGTCAAAATAAAATTCAATACAGTCAAAGGTATGCCTCGCCTTGATGGCCTTTACTTCGAGCTTTGCCATAGGGTCCCATCTAACTTGTTGAGCTGGGTTTCGGTCCGGCGGAGCGGGGTTCAATAGAATCAACGAAATGATTTCTAAAGTTTTGCCTAGACCTAAGAAATGATTGTGAAGCGGTGAGATGTGGGTATAACTTTAGAGCGCACACCTGGTTCTTCTGCTAGAATGCCGCCGAATACAGGCCCGGAATCTTTTACAGTCTCGGGAGTGGGAATGACTTGCCCGGTCAAGCGATTAAACTGTAAAGACTCATCCCCTGCTTGAATGGTCTCCCAGAAGGAGTATTCGGATGTATTGGACTTTGAAATGATATCCCCAGAAGGCGTGACAGTCTTGCCTTCCCGCTCTAGAAGCCAGGCAACGCTCCGCCTCTGGAAGGGAAGGAGTGTTGGAAGTAGCTCTTCAGGCTGCACAGCCTTTATCGCACGGTCAGACGGAAGGGCAGGGGCGGGTCCAAGGATCGAATAAAAAAAGGGAATAGACACTACACCCTGGAATGTCGACGGCGGAGGCTTGGGATACGCGAAGCACAAGAGCTGTTTCTGAGCAGATTCGAGGGGTTCAGTTACTTTCCTGGTCGCAACCTTATAACCTCCAAACGGATTAAATATACCTGGGGTGAGTATAAAAACGGTTACGTTCACATGTAGCCGAAAAGGAAGGTCCTTCGGGTCGCAAACACCGGAAGGCAAGACAGTGAGTCTAAGAGAGGCGTCTACAGACGCCCGCCCATATGTCTTCAAGGAATTCGCCAACTCGAGGATGTCAGTCTTGAACGAATGAGGATCAGCATCCTGAGTAGCTCCGACGGTGGGCAACATGAATAGCCATCCCCCTCTATCTTCTTGATATTCCTCAGAGAGACCTATAAGTTTTCCGTGATATTTATCGATGATCACATGGCCCAAATCTAACTCTCGGGGCTCTTGAATGTGCTCTCCAAGGCCTTGCAGGACGTCACGCAGCTCGTCCTCTTCACGAATCCATTCAGCATCATCACTGAAATGATCCTTCAAAAGGTGGGTGGGATAATCGGTCGTATATTGTATTTCAAAGGCATGGCGAAGGATAGGAGTACGTGTGTTTCCCTCTAAAGGTGGCGCGTAGGGGTGAACAGAAGGGTAAGCGACGCCATTCTCCTTGTCAGAACCTGGCTCTAGCTTTCGTCGCTTAGTATTAGGAAACCTGGAGAGTATGTTCGGGGCGACTCGTTTCTTGCCTTTGTCGGAGACTAGGGGAGACGCGTCCGACACTGGCAGCTCTGCAAGGAGCTTCAGGAGACGATTAATATTCAAGGCAGGTCTAAAGGAACCACCACCAATATAGTGTCGACCAGTGGCCCGTAGAAACAGGGAATGGCAGGAAGTCCCCGTATCCCGCATTATTGGAAGGAGGAGGTAAAAAGGAGAGGAGTCATATCGGGGACGCGACGCGTGAATCAGTAGTCGCGTGGCATTATTCTCACGCCACAATGTAATATGGGCTACTGTACTTATCGATTACACACTGTACTAAGAAAATGGGCTACACAAGCGCCAAGACGCCTACCTCTATATGGATGCTTTACCTCTGGGCTCATAAGGCAGAAGCATAGCCAATACCCCCGCGAAGATGATGAGTCCGCCTGCGATGTACACCGGAACGGCGGTCGCAATGTCGGCATATAATGCAATGATTGGAGCCTATTGAGAATATTAACGCGACAGAGAAAGATGAATGAACGAGAACGCACGATGACACCAAAGACGCGAGTAGCCGTAGATACCAAGCCGTTGCCCGTTCCGCGATGTCTAGCCGGGAATATCTCAGCTGAAACTGCGTACAGAACGCCATACATGATCTGAAATGTCCTCAGTTCCTAATCGTGCCCACACATATGTCTGCAACTCACGTTACTGTTGAACACATATCCACAGTTCCACCCGAGCAGAGCATTGGAACTCCGCGCGGTGGTACTCGCGAAAAGAAAGGCACCGGTGAGCCCTGTCTTTCGCGAGGGGTCGTTGAATAATGTAAGAAGCATCAAAAGACAGACCACTCGCCCGATGATATCGCTAAAGTGCCTCGACGGCCAATGTATGGCAGGTCTACAGCCCACCCGGCGAGGAATGCTCCGGGAATGCCAATGACACTGAGTATAAATTGCTATAAAACGGTTAATATTGGTGGAAAGATGAAACAGGAAACAATCTACATTTCTATACGTGATGGAGAGTGAGCCATCTCCATACTCGGCCCCGCGGCTTGTTAGCCTGGAAGTGAGTGCGTTAAGGAAGCATCTTGTGAAAAAAGGGATATCATATCATACAGGTATGGCAGAAAACTGTTATATAGGGTTGATGCGAGTCCGATGATTCCTACCAGCGGTGAAAGTGAGCGTCATCAAGAGGTTACTACGGACACCACATACCCCAGAGTGTGATCAGAAGCGTCGTAGATATCGCCATCTTTCTCGTAATAAACAGAGCTTTTACGTGCTCAAGCCCATAGACTGATGTGCGACTTAAGACGGGCCTCTTGGCTCTCCCTGACTTCTGTTCTGTTGCCTGGTTGAGATGTTCCACGCTCAAACCAGTCGAAGTAGAATTGTACTCCGCGACTTTATGAATGACGGAAACCGCTTCAGCGTCTTTCCCGACGCCTACGAGGAAGCGCGGACTTTCGACGAGAGTGAACAGAAAGAAGCGAAGGCACCACAGCAACAACGTTATCCCTCCGAGTGCGAACAGAAGGTAGCGCCACCCCATATTTTGGGAACGCTCACACGCAGAAGCATCCTCCGGACAAGAATAATTGGCGATAAGCGGCCATGCAAGCTGCCAGTCAGGTCATAT
The DNA here is from genome assembly GCF_019112545.1 of Guyanagaster necrorhizus. Classification (NCBI taxonomy): domain Eukaryota; kingdom Fungi; phylum Basidiomycota; class Agaricomycetes; order Agaricales; family Physalacriaceae; genus Guyanagaster; species Guyanagaster necrorhizus. The sequence continues at coordinate 249,946 of NW_025064911.1, forward strand.
GCGAATAACGCCAAACGAAAGGCACAAAACGCACAAGGCTACAAAGTAATTGACCCAGGGACCACCAGACAGACATGACGGTAAGTAGGTATTGATGAGTACCGGGAACGAGATCTGTCATGGGCGGATAAGGCCAGTCGCACAGTAAAATAATTTGGTGTAACTTACCCAGGAATACCGCAGAATCGACAGGCATATTACCTGAGAAAGAATTTAAGAAATCTAGTACCTATTGACGTAAGTCTAAACTCACCCCCTACGCCTACACCGACGACTGCAAGCAGAGACGCAAGAGTGACAAAATTGGGTGATCCTCCCGCTGAGAGTCCGAAAACTCCAGCTATGAGCAAAGTCAGATTGAATGACCACCTGATACTTCAAGTTGGCGTATCGACGGCGGAGATGAAGTTACTGGATGCCGTACCTTCTTCCCCATATATCACAACCCACACTCCAAACAATCGCACCCACCAAGAGACCGATGTTTGCAGCCAAAGTAAGGAAAGGGCCATTAAAGTTGAACTCTGCGGTAACCTGCGTCAAAATTAGACCAGTGATAAGCTATGATAGTCGCTGCGTCAGTCAAGTTTGGTCTGCTAAATGAAAGTATCGCAACTGACAGGCCAGACACTATCCCTACACGGATAGGTCAGAACCTATAACCATATAACAATCAAGAAACTTACGCAAACCAGCCAAAACCAGCGCAGATGAAGAGATGAATTTGATACTTGCCCATACCTGTGATAATCAGTCAGATCGCGAATACCAGAGCACCGCTGTATGCACTGACCAATCTCTTGCATCGCATTGTTCAGGACACGAGCTTTTGCCTGATATATAGGGTCTACAGTTCCATCCTCATACATGTCGTCCAGAGCAATCTTCGCCAAACTGTCAGACGGGGATTCTGCGACATCAACGATTTCCGACTGGTCATCCATTCTCGAGTGCATGAGAGTGTAACTTAGCGTCCGGTGGGTATCTAACACGGAACGTTGACGGTCCTTCTTTTTATAACAATCATGGAACCGGAGTTCGGGTGAAGTTCGAATTGAATGGTGAGTAAAGATGTGTGAAAATTACGTTCAAATCAGATCAGAAGAGCGGAAATAAAAATACAGCGCACCGATCATGACGTCGGCCGACTGGGTAAGTGTATGAGTGGCATCCAAATTATTCCTCCCTCTACCCAGGTAGACTATCAATTAACTGCTTCGACTTCGTAGATACCAAGGCTCAAATACGCCGACTCCTCCACTCCATTTAGATGTCGTGATCAACGGAAAGTCTGAATCAAGCTGCGCTCCGCTTGGAGAGAAAATTCGCACGACTTGGAGGTCGGGTCGTTTGTGGTTATCACGAAGATGGAGACGAAGATGGGCATAGACTGAAAGGGAATATAGTTAGCATTGAAAATGGCCCGACCAACCTATAGGACTGACCTTGCTTCCCAGGCTCAGCCAGTTTCAAAGATTCTATCCATGAGTGATCGCCCAGCTTAAAGGACATACATTTTACTCCATCAGATGACATCATATGGATAGGTAACCACAAGCGAGGGAGAGACACTGGGAACACGTCGTAAAAGGATTCGAGTAACGCGGAAGAATTATGAAGGTCATATTTTTGATGCATATAGAAATATTTAGAAGAGATCAGGTCTTGACTGACCAGACCATCATTCAATAGTATCTGGGCGGCGACACTGCCACGTAGACAAAGGAGATTGCTCATTGATATACACCAAGGCATACCATCAGGTTTACGGAGGTCTGATCCTGTTTCAAATAGCGATGGATCCATTGTAGGAGTGACACAGAACCGAACCTGGCCTGCTGTCGCGGGCAGATCCGAATGGGTCCAATAATAATAAAATCCAGTAGTTGAACTGGGAAAGGGTAGGTTCTTCTTTCTATGGTTGTCCCAAAAATACCGGAGTTGAGGTCCAAATGCAATGTCTGTCTTCCTTCCAGAGATGTCACGGAAGTCAAGCGACGTCAGGGCCTTGGGGTTCAGTGTCTGGATATGTCGTGAAAGTTGGATGCTGCGATAGTGAATAAAGAGGGGGGATTTCGGTGTACGATGGTGAGGCACGGGTCGGTGAAGAAGACGGCATGCGATTGTCTGCTGTGCCATGGGAGACCGAATTCTATGACCCTGGTTTCTAGTTCTCATCCAATTACATTCAAACGAATGTCACACTTACTAAGAATTCGGCGAAGGGAAACACTGGTATCAAAATTCTAATCCCAGTGTTGGTGCTCCTAGGTGTATCGCCGTTTCGTCACGAAAGAATTGCGACAAGGTTGGAGAGAAAATTGGCGCCTTTTGATGACATAATGCTGTGCTGAAAGATTATTCCTCTTTACTGACTAGCTAGAAAGCAGTAACCTTTGGTTTACATTCACTGAAATCCGTTACCCGTTATTTTCATGGCATCAGGCAAGTTGCAAGCTGTTGTGTCAGAGGAAAGGAACCCGCGGGGAATACCAAAAGCGCCATTTATCGTTCGTGCCAAATCTGTTTTCACTTTTAGCCCTCTCTCAGGTATTTTGCAGGCAGATGTCCAGGAATATGCTGGAGGATCGGATGGGGATATCGAGGGCCCGCTCAAAGCTTTCCAAGATGCCATGGCGTGCGCTCGCTATTATTCCTGTTGGTTGAGACTTGGTCACTGATGAGACGCGTTACAGAAAGTACCGGTACATGGACGACAACTTGGCACAGCGACGGAAAGGATTAGAAGAGAAAATTCCTGATTATAAGAAGACATTGGATATGGTGGAATATCTGCAGGAGAGACGCGTACGGGACCCCGTTTACCTTTACCTTTCCTGGACTAATCATTATCGAACACAGGAGGGAAAGGGCAAGGCATCGCAAGCTGACGATATCGATGATGACCTGGACAATGAGGATGATGATTCGTCCTCAAAACCAATACGAACCACCTTCGAGCTAAACGAGACGCTGTATGCCGAAGCAGAACTGGAGGAGACGGATACAGTCTACCTCTGGCTCGGGGTGCATTTCACTGATGCCATCTCATAGAAATCTTTGCTGAGCTGTCTCTAGGCTAATGTTATGCTGTCGTACAAGATACCAGAAGCCGTCGCTTTACTAAAATCCAAACTCGAGGCAGCCGAGACGAGTCTTCAAAATACTATCGAAGACTTGGAATTTATTCGAGAGCAACTGACGATAATGGAAGTGAACACCGCTCGTGTATATAACTGGGATGTGAAGCGGCGGCGAGAGCGAAGAGAGAAGGAAGTCCGAGCAGGATCGAGTGGTACAAATGCAGGCGACAGTGGTTAGGTGACTTCTGAATGCGATTTCTTTGCTGATCATTCACCTTTCCTTTCAGTGATCTAAATATTCTATCTTGTTACCACTCGGAGGCGTCAGTGGTCCCTCCACTAACGCTATCACATCTTCTTTCATACGGTCGCTCTTCTACGAAGCCCAGAACGGCAACATGAAGTGCCCTAATGACTTGACGTGAAAAGGCGGCGTAACTCAAAACCTCGACTAGCTTTTGCATATCTCATTGATCTTGCAACTTGTTGTCGATATCTGAATCTATAACAAATCTGGACCCTATTTGAGAGTATATGGGCAACGCAGCCGTCTAAGTTTCCTTTCTTCCTCAATAGATCTATCGGCCTTGTAAATTGTTATGTCAAGTCCTCGACTTTCAATGAATTGACAGTCTCTCTCAAGATTTCGATCAAATCTAGTCGCATACGCTTCAACGCTTTCAGGCTGACACCATACGCTGGAGGAATCCAAGGCAGAACATGACCATGGAAATATCGGGGATCGGTAGTTTCCTTGGTCTTCCGGGCCTGCAAACTCCATAGCTTATTACAGCACCAGCACATCTTGCGGCTCAGGCCGATGCAGTTATCAAGCTGCGAAAGTAGCTACGCGAAGGAAGCCCTGATTAGGATATGGCATTCAATGGTGACCATAGTACGGACCTGAGCGGCGTCATCGCTAAAATGATGTTGAGCCTGTAATCGATCCACCTGTTCCTGAGTCGTAGTGGCGAGCTGAAGGCAAATGAGCGCAGCCTCTGGGTGGACGGACCCAGTGACTTTCTGGGCCTGCAGCCACCTTCTCCGTCGCCTATACCACCTCTCCGTGATATCCACAAGAATGAACAACCGGAGTGCACGGTCTAAAGAAACATCATGCATCTCCAATGTCGAGTCATCCGTCGTGAGGTAGTATACCTCCAGCTTGGGATCAGGGAGCCGACGGGTGTACCAGTCATGGATCATGTAGAGCACCAAAGCAGATCCTCGGTAGCTGCAGATCTGATTGAGGTAGTTCATGACGAGGGTATGTAGACACAGGGGAATGGGGTAAGACTGATGTGCTGCTATGTCGTTCATGTCTGTGATGGAAGTGTAAGCTAGTTGGAAGAGAGATCTGAAGAATTCAAGGGCGCACCGATAGATTGTGTATAGGTATAACACGACGCCAAGGCGGGGGCCATTGACGACGCGGCGAAAACAGGTATAAAGTTGGTCGCAGAGAACACCTCACTGATTATAGACATTATAGATATGCAGCTCATCCCTGTACTCGTTTGCTCGTCGCATGACTGGTTGCAGTCCTTGAGCCTCTTCACAGTGATACACAGAATCTTGCCCATCATGTTGATCCACTTAGGCAAGTTCGCGTTTGTCACGATCACTCTGCCGGTGTCCCTCACACGGACCCCAGGGATCGTCTTCTCTATCCTTTCTGCTTGGGCCTCTCCAATATCTCTGATGATACCTCCCTCTGGGAGCAGAAGCCGGTCTATCGGATGGTCCGCCTGCCATTTCTTGAAAATCCCGCGGAAGCCTTTACGGTCCCGCGGGAATATGGCATCAGAAGCTAGAATTATTTGGAGGAATTCGTTTGGGTGGTGCTTGAGGGTACGTTCGAGGAGGGGATATGCGGATTCGAGCTTTGATTCAAGAAGTGGCGATAAGAAACGGTTGATTGATAGTGGCTCAAAATGAGGTACTGGATTTCTGTGGAAAAGTGAGAGACGGATGAAGCAAGGCTCTAGACAACATACTGTTGAGGCACCGCATCCTCCTTGTTCACGTCCATCGCCTCAACGAGAGTGCTCTCTACGGCGAAAGCGTCAAATGAGCACAGGCTGCCATCTGAGAAGATGCTCACCACTGGACGCATCTGATTGTGTAGCCGCCGACTCATCAATTACTGTATCCCCAACACATTAGGATCGTAATAGGAGGTGTTGAGCCAAAGCACAAATACCTGGTTTAGAGACTGACACCACCAACCTAATCCTCTGATCTGCGGTGACGGAGCCAGTGACTGCAACTGACCGATCCACAGTACTAGAAACGTCCGCCAGAGCGGTGTAGAACATCCTGCGCTGGTCTGTATCGGTCAGTCTGGGCCGTGGCCTGTAGTCGAATTCGGGAGAAGTGTATCTCCAGTGCTCGAGAGCGGCGAGGAGTGAGGATAGACAAGTAATGTCGCGCCTGACGACGAAGTACGAGTCGATCTCATTCTCGGACATGGTAGTTGGTGAGTGAAGAACAAGCCAGAAGAAGAAGATGGTGGCTGAAAAAGGAGGCCCAAGCTTGTGCCACTAACGCGACGGTCATGTGCCGACCTGCGAATCAAACTTTCGTTGTTGTTCTATCGTGAACCAAGAACAAGGGAACAAACTTGGACGCTCGAATCGCTGCATTAGAGAATTGACAAAGCAAATTGTGAGCGGGCCGAACGTAGGAATAAATGGAGGATCTGCTGATATGTGTGGAAATGAATGAAAATAGACCTTGGAAAATAGAACCTGAAACAAGTCGTGAGACCAAACATTATATTAGTCTGGTCTGGGTGATAATACCGTATTGAGAGAATGCACCTGCTTGTTATCCACCAGTGAGATACTGCAAAGAAAGTCAACGTAGTTTACTCGCGAAGCCTTGACGAACGGATTAGTGCGGATATAATTTACGAACCACAATTTACGTCGGCCTAATAGGAAGTGTAGACCATTAGATCACCGTTACCAAGCCCGAATTTCCTGTTCAATTCCACTCAACTCGCATTTCGTAGGAGTAAGGGCCACACGAGATAACTGTGCCAGATTGTCCGTGTAGTGAGAACGATGGATTCCAAAGATAAACATGTCAAATATGCGAGGGTAGAACATATAATACTGGACAAGCATCAACGCAAAGAAGGGAGAGATGAAATTTTGAAAGGTCACTCACCGATAATATACATACGAACAAGTTTTATTGGCCTCCGCCACCTTGCAGCGTGCCGTCGCCACTTGATTGTGTGGAAACGGCCTGTGTCGTCGTTGTCGCATTCTGGACTCCTGAGGACGTAATTGGCGCGCCCTGCTCGATGCCCTGCCCACTTCCACTGGACGAAGCTGACGCCGCCGGTATTCCAGACTGAGAGCTCCCTGATACCACAGCATTATTGTTCTTGTTGCTACTCTTCCCTACAGTCCCACCCACCGCTCCTCCCACCACCGCCCCAATCACCACAATAACCGCGATGACAATGATAATAATCCCCTTGCGCGTGCGCCAGAAGGGTATGCGGCGCAAAGGCGAGCTGGATCCGGCGCTAAGCGGTAGGTGCTCTTTTGAAGTCGGGGGCCCGCTTTGGCTCTCGGGATCTGGTTCAGTGTCGCTGAGTACAGGAGGTGTACGATTAGGTCGTAAAATGTCTGGATTATAGCCTTCCTGTATACAAGTGTCAGAGACGTGTTCTCCCCTCCAAGGAACGGTATGTATACCTGCAGCTGGGCCTTCGTCGCAGCCGGCGCCTCAGCGAGGAGAGCCTGGTCGTACCCGCTCATTCGTGATTAATCCAGACAGGCGCTTCAACCGGGGTCGTCGTCGTCGACGGTGAGAAATCAAGCTTAGGGAACAAGTTTCATGGATATAGCTATACTTAAGCGCCAATTGATTTCAGGGCCAATCTGTCCGTTTGACTGATTTCATTTGATCCGAACCAGTTCGTTCCGCATTTGTCCTTCCTACGCCCATGAAGTCTGGATGAAGGGAATCCTTTTTCTTTTTCAACGATACATCTGCTCGACTTGCAGTTTCCATTTCTTCTTCTCACGCGTTCTGTGCGTTCTGTGTTTCATCTCGTGGCTAGTGTACGTATTCCTGTCACAATCAAACTCGTGTCCGGATCCATTTCTGAATCTCATCGCGGTGCAGACCTAGGGGTCCCCGGAGACATCGCCGAACTGTTCTTGGTCTGCGAACTTTCTAAGGTTGTGCCAACGTTTACCTTTTTCAACTACCGTTCACCCACCCTCTTCAACCCTGTCGCTTCCTTCTCAGGGATAAACAACTAGAATAATCCTCTCTCCCTTCTATAATACTTCTACACGCATGATCCTCGTCGTCAGGCTTGGTTCATGCATTGATAGCGATCGACGTCGACAATTTGTCCATTTGTCAGTTCGAAACACGTTACTGTATGATCCTTGATGCTAATCAGACCAGCACCGAGGAAATATTCCAGCAGTTGAACTTTGCTCATAGCCGATATATGCAGCTCCTACGGTGGACGGATCTCTCTATCGGAGACCAATCCTGAATCATTACCGCGTACATAACGCATGGGAGAACATCAGCGACACAGCCTAAACAAATCTAGGCACGAGCTCATGATACGCTTACAGCATGGCTTCCGTCAAACAAATCTGATTTACTTTATATGCGGAATAGGGACAGTGGCGCTCTCTCACTCTCTCCCCACATTCGAGTCTAACATGTTTTGCGACTTGGTAGTGTTTCTATCTGTTCTCGCGTTGCAGAACTTGAGGGGGGCAAGGGCGCAGAGTGACGCGACCTGTACTGACTCCGCATACTCATGGGTAAGTGGATCGTTATCCTGAATGGTTCCACGGGGAACGACGCCTGATCTTTGATGTAGTCGTTCAATTCCCTAGATCAATCTCCTTGCGACATAGGAAAAGCATTGGGAGGTGTATGTACCACTGGTTCGTTCTGTTCTTCACATCGTCGAGAATCAAAAATCCATTTCTTGACAGACTTCACGATCCAGGCGCTTCCATCGGGGTACCACTATTCGGGTATAAGCGCCGGCTATGCGACTGACTGTGTATGCAATACCGTATACTATTCCCTTCTGAACGTGTGCGCTGCTTGTCAGGGTGGTTCCGTCTCAGTGTGAGTTCTCTTCGCGCCTCCTTGAAGGTCAAGATTTCACCATGCCGTATTTAGCTGGGATGAATGGGACACTAATTGCACAACAACATACCAAACGTGCGTTTGCCTATTTTCGATTTAATCTGAGAGCATAGAGTGACCTCTTCGTTCTTCTCAGGTACCCAGAAAATATACCTGCGGGCACTGCAGTACCGCACTACGCCTACCTCTCCCTGCTATCAAATGGCACGTTCGATTTTTCTAGCGCTATGACCGATAACGGAGCCGAGGCGACCCACGTCGCGTCCTTGAGCTCCTCGGCAACTGGAAGTTCTTCGGCATCTGCCTCTAGCAGCTCTGCCCCTGCAACGAGCCAGGGATCAAGCGGTGGTGGTTCGAGCAGTAATACTGGTGCTATTGTTGGAGGGGTTGTTGGGGGTGTTGTGGGCCTTGCGATACTCGTTGGCCTTACCTTCTTCTTTGTGCGCCGTCATCAGCGGTCTGCTGCCGCCGCGACTACTCGTCCAACTGGGGGTGATATCCCCCCTCCCGCGTCTGCTTTCGTGGATCAGAACCTTACGGGGACGACATATGCGCCTGCAACGTATAATAAAGTTTATGTGAGTCAAACGTTATTGAAGTTTTACTATCGAGCTGAAACTGTATAGGATCCCAATGACCCATCCACTTTTCCTACTGCCCAAAACGGCATATCGTATCAGCAGCTGGTCCTGGAAGGATACCCTCAATCCTATGTCCCACATCCGTCATCGTCTCCAGATTCGACTATGATCCCTAATAGGTTCCCAGTACAGCCTAATACCAGTCCACCACCGGCGTCTGCGTATCGCGGTGCACCAGAGGTCTAATTTATGTTGAGGTGTTTGGTGGCGATTTTGATGAACTAACTGTCGTACTTATATATTTCTTTATTTTTCACAAGTTGTGCCGAATTTGGCTTTCGAGTTTCATGGGTCCTGATGAGAGGTAACCCGCTAGGCGTGTAGTGTCTTTCGGTGAACCTATCGAAACACGCAGCTGCTGAACCGTTTTTCTGGTCTTTTACATACTGAGAAGACACGAAAATATCAGGAAGACATCTTGAAGCACGTGCACACCGTGATGATAATCGCGGGCGCGATGTTGACGCTCTTTTCATTACAACCATGGCACTTAGACTTTTTTAAATTTTAACTGGGATAAATCCACGGCCTTTCAGACATCAGCATTCTACATGTGATGTTAGGAATTAGGCGCTTCATTGACACTCAGAGATGGTAGGCGTAGTCTTCAAATTCGTGGGAATCCTAGCCACGCCGCTTTCTTTCGAGTCTTTGAGGGAAGAATATCATTTGAGGGGTAGGTCAGAGTTTTTTTGTTTCGTGTTACAGCTGAATTTTCTCTGCAGCCTGAATCAGCAAACAACAGAATGCGAATCTGTGATACTACAGGTTCACGTTCATGCAAACTTCGGTAGCTATCTAATCGGTCTGAAGCCTCTCCTTTAGGATCTGGACTTCAACGAGAAGCTGGACTACTTCGCCTCATGGGTCGAGCATAATTACGACTAGCATTTAAGCGGTGATTTGACCCTTACACTCACTCTTCGGAATGTGATCGCGTAGCATGCGTGCGATTTGATTGGCCGGTGAGTGTTCCCTATGTTTGCAATAGCTATCGCAACGCCTGCATACCAAACAAAGGCTCATGGTGCGACAGATTCGTTATGGAAAGTAAATGCTGCTTGGGTATATGTTTTTGTGCGGTAAACAACATCAATCGAATCCCGCGGCTCTCAGAAATAGGTTGACCCATCTTAAGTTAAGTGCAGCTTCCGCGTTGATAACGGCAACGTTCGGATGGCTCAACTGAATGGATTGCGTAAGAATGGCCGTCTTTCTGAAGTGGACTATGCCGCGCTTACGTTCTTTGAGTACGGAATTCACCTAAACTCCGATAGCTATGTATAAAGAGAGGGCACGGGGCCTTGTATCGATAACCAGCCCGCAATCAGGGATGGATACGAAGTCGAATATCCAGGTCTCTAATTCCTCACCCACTGATGTCACCAACGTTGCCCTGGATGACATTATGAGAACGAGATCGTGGATGCCGTGTACCAGGCAAAGTCCCGTGTGCTGAACAAGACGATTCAAGAGATTGGTTGGTCGTTTTGTTATAACACCTTTATTTTACAATCTAAAATCGCCGTAGGTATGGGTATGTACCATAAACAACTCTTTGTCTGCGCAGGTTTCGGTTGGTTTGCGTTCGTCGCTAGAGCGTGATGAGCTGCAGATCCTGACCACCTAACCCGAACGTTCAGCGGTAATGTCTAGCCGGTCCGCTGCAGCAGTAGTTCAGGCATTCTAGAACTAACTGACGAAGAATTACAGCTTGCCACTGCTCTCATTCTGACACAGACTATCGCAGAGTTCAACTTTAACGGCCCTTACCTTATTTTGGCTGCCAACGTTGGATTCCTAGTGGGTCCTGCCATATGGAGTGTGGGATGTGATACATGGGGAAGAAAGTATGGTGTTCGAATGTGTCATATTCGTCGTCATACTGACATGGAGCAATGGATGGTCATTCAATCTCACTCTTCTCATCGCCGGGGTATTCGGAATCGCGGCTGGTGGTTCGCCTAATTTTTTTACTCTTGCATGGGCGTCGGCGGTAAGCGCTAGATTTCATGTTGAGGGGTGAGCTCATGGACAAAATCCACAGGCAATCTTCCCGTAGACTCGGCAGTACTCCTAGGTATGAATATACGTCTCCTTGTCCTCCTTCATATTTCAGCGATGATTGACAGATCTCATTCCCGATACTCATCAATATCTTCTTACCCTCTTGAATGTCTGGTGGTCTGTAGGTTCTTTGCTTGGCAGTTTTGTGAGTTATGCATCTTTATCCGTCAGTATCAGCAACTTCTCACATTTTCAGTTTGCATGGCCTCTCATAGCCAACTATTCCTGTCCCGAGAATGCTTCAGTTTGTGAACGTGCGGATAATATGGGGTGGCGCTACCTTTTATTCACGTTGCTGTTTTGGTTTCTCCGTCTTTTCTACTTCGATCTTTTCGAAAGTCCCCGTTTTCTTATAAGCATCGGAAAAGATGCTGAAGCGGTTTCCATCATTCACAAGATTGCTAAATACAACGGAACGACGACCAATCTGAGCGTCGAGCAGCTCACTGAAGCTGCAGAAAAGGTTGCGAATTTAGCCGTCCTCGTAGTCCCCCGGTATGGATTGCAGCATGTAAAAGGTCTCTTCAGCACAACAAAAATGGCTATTTCTACGACGCTTTTAGTTGCGCTCTGGGGTACGTGACCCTTTGTACTCAGGAACGAAAACTCACCGTTTATAGCAATCATCGGACTCGCGTATTTCCTCTATAACAGCTTCTTGCCAAATCTGTATGATTCGCTCCAAGTTCTTTACATATTCCTTTATCTAACTGTATAAGGTTGACAACCCGCGGAGCCGACTTCGGAGATGGGTCGCTTTATATCACGTATAGAAATGTGAATCTTTTTTTCACCACACATCTTTCCCCAACACTGACGCTGGTCATGTTCCAAGCAATTTATCCTTAGTCTTGTTGGCATTGGTGGAGCCCTTGTGGCAGAATGGACTGTCGAGGTATCCCGTATCGGTCGTAAAGGCTCTTTTGCAATTTCGATGGGCGAGTAAACATCTTTTTGATACTTGTTTCTGTTTACTTATTCACCCGCCATGCAAAATAGGGCTCACTGGTATCTTTTTATTGGAAAGTACCACTTCGCGCAGTTCTAATGCATTACTAGGATAGAATTGCGGATATAATTTTAGTCTAAATGTGAGGTTCTTTGGCCCTTGTATGAGTATTAGTCGCTGATGACCTGCTCAGATGATGTGGGGAGTTATATACGCCATTTCGGCGGAGATATTCCCTGCTCAACCGTGGCACTGGCAATGGCTTGGTCAATGTGGCTACTGCTATTTTTGGTGTTCTTGTATGGTGTTCCTATCCTTGAGTTCTCTTCGAGCTGTTCTGAATTTTAATGTAGGCACCCGTCATTGCTCTATACACGAACCTCTCTATATCTGTCCTCGCTGTGTACATATCAGGCACGCTCTTCATTTTCTCGGGATTTTTGGCTTTATTTCTTCCCTACGAGCCTAAGGGTAGACCATCAATATAGAGGTCGGTCACGCTAGAAAAATATACTACTTACGCGTACATGCCACCTTTCTGTCGCAGTACATTGAAGGCAAATAAGTACAATATATTCTTTTCCTTAGATGAATCCTAACCCAGATACCTGTCTACTTCTAACCGCATGACTCGGATGATAGATGGTTGTGTGCATTCTCCTTGTTCTCCGATATCTGGGATGCTGTGAGAGACATAATAAATTTACGCGTCGTTACCTGGTCACCGGTAACTAAAGTTATCGGCATGTCGGCAAGGACGCACCAGCTCCACCGGCAGGCAAATATCCTCCTTGCATTTTCACCACGACGTCCATTCAATCGCTGGATATTGTACGTATCGGTGTATCTGACTATAAGTTGTCGTAACTCTAATTTCTAGATTCAAATGGTCTATCCATGTAAGAAAGGAATTGAGCTTCATTTCTGTATCTAACCTCTAGATACAGCCCGTAAACATGTCCTGAAGACTTTCGAACATCTCATCAAGGTGTTACCAGCCAACGAGCAAGCAAAGGTAGGACAAACTTATCCAGACCTTGTCAGATAAACGATGTGACAGCAAGAATACAGCCACAAATATTACTGCTGGCTGGAGAAGTTACACCCTATCGCAATGACACAGATCGCGAAATAGTCTTTCGTCAGGTAAAGTCTTATTGATCATATAATACAATCCTTACCATTTTTCAGGAATCTAATTTCTTCTATCTTTCTGGCTGCACAATACCGTCGTCGTACCTCCTCGTATCATACCAAGCCGGGACATCTTTGGCGCAGACTCCCTCCATAGATTTGTTCATCCCCAAGATAGAGCTCGCCGACCTTATGTGGTCCGTCCCTCCACCGACTCTGGATGTTGCAAAAGAGACGCATGAAGTCACCAAAGTGGACCATCCAGACACTCTACCAGCCGCCATCAAAACATTGACGAAAGCATTCCCGGACGCCCTCTTCCATACCCTTCCTCGGTCCCCCTTGTTCCCATCCATTCCCGATCAATATACTCAAATTGTTCTGGCTACTGAAGGCGGAGCCGTGACGGATGCATTCCTGCTATCTGCCCTTCACCGAACAAGATTGATCAAAGACGAGGACGAAATTGCCATGATTCGTCACGCGAACCATATAAGTTCAAGGGCGCATGAGACCGTCATGCGGGTTCTTGGCTCTGCCGTGAAAGGAGGTATCCAGCGCGGAGCTGGGGCTGGCATCGATAGGCCGCTTCTCCCGGGGGAATGGTTAATTGAGAAGGAAGCCGAAGCCGAAGCGATATTTGTGGCGTCCTGCAGAAGGGAAGGGTAAGTGCAAGACAAACTTGACAATGTCATTTGCGTTGAATTGAGCATCGTGCGTAGGGCCGTTCATCAAGCATATCTCCCTATCGTAGCTGCGGCGACGCGTGCATCTACACTTCACTACTGCTGCAATGACCGTGAATTCGCTTGGGGCCCAGTTCGGCCGCATGATCATCATAACCATTCCGAGTTCGCACATACTGGCGGTAAAGAATTCGTCCCTCAGGTCCTGCTTATTGACGCCGGGTGTGAATGGAGCTGCTACGCTTCGGACATCACACGGACAATGCCTGTGGGAAACGGCGGAAAGTTTAGCCCTGAGGCGCGAGATATTTATGAACTTGTCCTCGAGATGCAAAAGGTAGATGCTATGGGTTCATCTTGAAAAGAAGCTCATATAATATACAGTCGGCCATGGATATTATAAAGCCTGGTGTGCATTGGGATGCGGTTCAGCTCCTTTGTCACCGTGTCCTCGTCAAGGGTTTCCAAAAACTTGGGATTTTCAAGAGTCCTAATTCTCCCGCATCTGGTTCTTGGAACGCAGAGGAGGCCATATTAGCTTCGGGTGTGAGTAGCGCATTCTTCCCTCACGGCCTTGGCCATAGCTTGGGAATGGAGTACGTATATATATCGTCATCGTCTATTTTTTCCAGGCTCTTACCATATTACAGCGTACATGATGTTCCCAGTGCCAGCAAGCCTGCTGTCAATGACACTATCGGCAAGAAGATTGAATTAGGACACTCGAGTTTCTACGACTACTTGAGGTTGCGCTTGCCACTGGAAGCTGGGATGGTCGTGGTAAGTTTTCATGCACGATTCAGTAGTATTCCACATAACAAATGCACCTCATACAGACTGTGGAGCCCGGCTGCTACTTCTCTCCGCATCTTCTCGCTCCCGTCCGAGAATCGAAGCACATCAATCCTGATGTCCTTAAGAGGTACGAGCCTGTAGGAGGAGTACGAATCGAGGATGTAGTTTTGATTACCGAGGGTGGGTTTGAGAATCTCACCACTGTTAAAAGTGATACAAAGTGGGTAGAAGCGGTCTGTTCAGGTGAGATTTGATGGTTTGAGGTGAACACTGGAAAGACAAGGAACGCAATTTGTACCCTGTACTCTGTACCATAGAACTTTTCGCACTTTCAGCATACATTAAGGGCAGAACATTGTCCCTAGTCTTATTGAGGCTAGGCCTGTGGCGGTAAACGATTTCACACACCCATCCGAGTTAGGCACTGACCAACGTGATACTTCGCTTCTTGGGCCCCACGAAGCAGTTCGTTCTCGGATGCAATATCTACCTACCAATCTTCATATGTTTCTAAGGATCATAAATTGGTGTGCTTCCATCCCTTCTACCGTCACCGTAACGCGTGGGACCCTGTCGACCAGGCAAATTTAATATTGCTCGTGCTCATCCAGCGTGCTGACCACACCCCCAGCAAGCGCAGAAAAACGTGTATTTCATGTGATACCCTTTTGCTACTGTAAATCGATATCCATCTGTGCGCCATCATGACCGTCGCTCACCGCGAATCCACTGGCAATGCCGTCCGCGCGTCAGTATACGATACTATCCTTCAGCTCGGACTCCTCGAGAAGAATAGCATGATGTCGGACTGGATGTTTGAAGGTACCGCTGGTCCATCCACCCAGAATCCCGAGCCGAAGGAGGAAGAGCTGTCGACGGATACAGAGTCGGTATATTCGAGCCCCAGTATGAGAGAGGGTGTTACTACCAGTGCCAGTGAGCCCGTATCTCCTTCCGAATCCCCGTCTCCGAAGAAGTTCTTCAAAGCGATGAGGTTGAAATTTTCGTCCAACAAGAAAGCACCGTCTTCGCAAGACTCCGTGCGGTACGGCAGCCATGCATCCATACACTCCACGATACCATCGTTCAGACGTCGACCGAAACTCGATACCCTTTCTTTGCAGCAGCTATCCGGCTCGCATGATAAGGGTATACACCATGGTGCAGATACTTCGAGGCATGAGGCATCCGGCTGGAGTCCCATGCAAGGGAAGCCAGTTATACGACTCCACGGGAATGATGGGCTAGACAAAGATGGAGATGGACGTTCGTCGTCAACGGAGGATTTGGGTTTGGGATGGGAGTTGGTTCCAGAGACGGCGAAAGCGGCGGCAACGGAGTTGAGTCCAAAAGGCGATGTATCTTCATCAGCTACACATGGCCTACATCATATGGAGCATCATGATAAGCCTGTGGAGCTGGAAGCGAAATCGATCAATGAAAGCGGCGGCGGGAAGAGATTTTACCGTTCATTTTCATTTGTTGGTCCTCGTCGAAGTGCCAGCAGTCCCAAGAAACCCAAACCGTTGCGTAGACCAAAATCGCTACGTCCCGATCCCAGCTCGTCGCAGTCGAGTCCATTTAGACCTCCTCGGTTCTCTCCCACCATCGAGGTTCCTGATGGTGATAATAGTGACAGTGACACGTATAACCTTCCGTTATCCGCATCGAGCGCTGAGGACCCTCCCACACCGGATGCACTGCTTCGTGAATACGCAGCAGGAAGACGTCCGTTGTCATTTTCCTCCCAAATCCAAACAGGAAGGCATCATTCAGATGAAGATCCTTTTTCAGCCGCCCCCTCTGCCTCATCAACGGTGCCAGTAACGCGGCCCCTTTCTTTTAATGGTTCATACTTAGCAGTGCCCGGGGTGACCGCCACCGTGCAGAGATCAGCTTCGGCTATCCACCAGAGAGGCCGCCAGGTTCCTTTCCCAACAAATCCAATCTTCCCTGTCCCGCTCTCTGTTGCTGGTTCGAGTGGTGACCAGAAACTCGGGAGGTCGAGAGATCTCTATAGGCAGGATTTCGATGTTGCAACGGGCGAGAGCATCATTTTAGGCGACGCGAACATAGGTCGTCGTAGATACAGGATACGCCAGCAGGACACGGGATGTTAGACACGTAGTTTGATGAATTGGCTTGCGACTTCTATACATGCGGATTCTATATCATGTTGAGATGGTACTAAAATGAAAAGGGAACGTCCACTCACATATCATAATGTAGCCATTAATGGTGTTTACTCGCACCGCAATAATTACCGATGACACTAGTCACAGACATCAAGGTGTCGCACCGATAAGTTGTTGTAAGTTCCTGTACTTTTGACAGCGCTGCATCAACTACACAACAGAGCTGACGTGGAAAGATTCAGAGTGATGTTGTCAGGGGAACTATGTTCGCACAACAAAATATAAGACCAATACCTGTAATACCATATATTTTGGAGAATTTGATCATCGCCCATTACGCGGTTGTTAAATGGCAAGGCCGACATCCTCGTCGACCGCAACCTCGAGAGCAATTACGAGATCAAATACCAACCACCCCATGCTGGAGCTAAAGGGATATGACGAGTGGGATTTCATCGATAGATATGCTCGAGGTTCCGAGGTACGCCCAGGATCATTTCAGGGAACGGGACTTGTTGATAGTGTCGTCTAGGGTTTGGAAAGCGGGTCGTCAGAATGGACTTTGACACAAGCGACTGATCAAGCCCAATATCCATTCTCAGTGTCATCGAGTACCAACTCAGTCGATAACCGACTTGACGATTCTGAGGTGAAAGTCAATCACCGATGTTCGGATAGAGTCACCCAGTGCGTCAATGCCGAGACAGAGGCACCTAACTCTCCACCGACACTCTTGCTGAAGCTAAGGCGAAAAAGGGCCCTGAAGGAAAGATCCATGAGTCTTTCAGGAGGGGAACAGTACGAGGAGCAGGGGCAAAAGAATAGTCGCCGTTGGTCAAAAATCTGGCTGCGGCTCTCTCGACAGCCTACAGAACGTAACAAGCAATCAAAGAAGTCAGGAGAAGATGTGGCGGAGGGCACTTCAATGGGAGAGCAGGTATCAACAGCAGGGTTCAATCAAAGCCGGTGGAAATCGATACTGCGGACCAGGCATAGACCCAGCACCAGCCTCCCAGAGTTTCGGTCGTTGTACGAGATTAAACCTTTCTCGACGCAGAG
The DNA here is from genome assembly GCF_019112545.1 of Guyanagaster necrorhizus. NCBI lineage: Eukaryota > Fungi > Basidiomycota > Agaricomycetes > Agaricales > Physalacriaceae > Guyanagaster > Guyanagaster necrorhizus. Next base: position 267,643 of record NW_025064911.1, read on the forward strand.
TATGAATCATACTAGGTCCAATTCAGAACGACCACCCATTCCCAAACGGCCAGCAGAAGAAAAGTCTTGGGATTTCCTAGACACGATGCCACCATCACCATTATTCCATCGACGGCCAATATACAGCGTCCCCAGACTATCATCCGTCCCAAGTCTACCGTTGTCAACATCTATGTCCTCCTATCCAGGTTCGTCAGTGTCGCATCCGAGTCTACCCCTTCCATCACAACCTAGAGAATCGCCACAACCATCACATAGACGGCAAACGAGCGAGCGAGACCGCGAGAGATATCAAGATGTGACGACGAAGGTCCTAAGCAAGGAATCATCTGCGCATTATCTGCCACAAGAACGCGCATTGAGCCTTCGGAGTCGCAGTCGGGGACCCGCCCGCTCACCTGGCTCAGTGCGACCGACTACTTCCATTCAGAGGGGTCGAGATGTTCCATTTCCTCTATCTCGCGCTGCTTCGTTGGGAAGAAAATCGGAAGTGGGCTCATATTTTTGACGAGGCAGGATTACGAAGGATTTGACATAATGGACATTTGGAGGAAAGCGCCCCCACGTGACCGTCTATTTTGGACGCGTATAAAATTTCAGTCTCCGGAAGATATAAAATTACAACTTTATGTAGTATTAATACCTCTCACAGCCAGTGCATCCCACAAAGCTCACTTGGATCTTGGCCGACGACGAATCTATGACCCGTTCGCGCCTTCGCTCATCGCTCCCTTCTTTCTGTGTGGTTCAGCCAATATTACAGTCTTACCAAGCACGCGGGACGACAAACGTAGAAGCGAAAGATTTTCGGAACAGAAACAGAATGGCTCAGGAAACGGCGCGTTTCCAAGGGCGAAAGGCTATACAAAACTCCCTCGAAGAGCTAGAAAAAAAGGCTTTCAGGGTATGTCTCTTTCTCGCCGGAAATTGAGTTCGAGGATCTGGATGACCATAAGTTAAAAATACTTCCGTCTCAAGTATCGTCAGGCAGGAGATCATTTGCATCTACTTGGAAGATATCTGAAACGAAGACAGTGGTTTTTTGAATTGTAGATACAAGCTAACACGTTTCAGTGCGAAGTTGTTGCCTTCGACAGATTCCTTTCATTATCCCATCAACATCCTCCATCAAGGACAGATTTGTTCATTGCTTTGCTACAGACACATATACCTATGTGCAGATAATAATAATATATAACATGAGTGGAAATCCAAGGGAGATCACTAGGCAGAATAATAGATAGACTGTAATAAATATCCCGAAGCAAAAATAAGCAATACACAAGCAGAGATAAGGCACGTAGGTATTACGATGATATAAGGATATAAACGTCTCATTAGTAGATCTAGGGTAGTATTAAAGAAAATCATAATTCCCAGTCGCGATGTCGAGCTACCTGAAGGTGAAACATCAGCCATCTCAACGACAGAAAAAGTTAAAAAGAACTCACTGCTCTACATCGTACTCACATGTTGCGGATGCGCATACTGATATCCCTCCTGCGTCGTGTACTGCTGTTGCTGGTCCACCATAAACATCCCATGCTTGTCAAATGGCGCCGGAACTGTCGCCGCATGTGTAGGCTGGTACGTCGTTTGCGGTAAGTCTGTCACATATGCAGCAGGACTATCGGTTATGCCCCCGCCAAACTGCGCTGGCGACTCTGTCCGATATATGTCGGCCCCATACGCGGACCCGTGATGCAGAGACAACGATGAGCCAGGCCGTGATGAAGACCCCGTCGAATCCGAACGCATCATCTGCCGCATCTGCTCTTCAACACCGTAGCCTGACGAAGCCCGACTGGAACTGCGTCGCGTCAACCCGCTGCTGCCCGGTAAGCCGACAGGATACACAGAAGGGCTGGACTGTGCTGAAGAGTACCCTGTGTGCGCGTATGGATGATATCCTCGAGGAGCAGGAGACTCGCCGGAAGCCGTTCCAGGGCGTCGAACAGGCCCCGTGCTATCGCCACTCCCATTCCTCATTATCGAGGGTGTCATACTTCTGTGTCGCCGTACGGCACCTGTGCTGCTATCCATAACACCTGGAGGGTATAATGCCGACTGGTCGAAGGCTTGCTTGTGCGACGGTGCACTCATGCTGACATACGGTCCGTCGTCCCCATAAACACTTCCGCTTCCAGATGACGAAATCGATGGTGGTCGGCCATAGACATCGATGGGTGCACTTGCAGGTGCCCAAGGTTCTCCCGTTGAAGGGCCGCCTGAACCTGATGACACATATCCAGATGCATAATACTCCCCAGCTGTTCCTGCTTGCGCCTGTTGCTGCGGGTACGGTCGACTGCCTTGATAGTCGTAAATGGTATCGGGTCCAACAACCAGTCCCTCTTCGTCCCCCTGAACTTCCCTCACGTCACCCGAAACCTCCATCTCGCACATTTCCACATTCAGCCCGTAGTTGGTCATATCGCCGCTTGGTGGGTTGCCAGCCGCTGCTGCCCAATCGCCGTCCGCCCCACTTGTGCCCATGCCCATACCCATGCCGAGAGGGCCGTACATCCCCAAGCCAACGCCAATTCCTCCCTGGCGCGAGCCGAACTCCTCCTCCGGCCCGCTTTCTTCCCCATCACTATGTATCCATTCAACCCATTCTCCGCCCTGATTCGACCAATCACCGCTACCACCCGATGGGCCGGAAGTAGAGACATTCCACTGCCCGTCGCCCTGGGATCCAGACCCGTCAGCACGACCGTGGACTCTTAGGTGTTGCCCGAGGTTATCGCTTCGACTAAACCTCTTCCCGCACTTGTCGCAAACAAACGGCCTCTCCATTGTATGCGTCCGCAAATGCCGCTTCAGATGTTCCATTCGCTTGAACATTCTTCCACAGCTCAATAGCGGACAGACGAACACCTTGGTCTTTGGGCCGGAGGTGGTTGCTGTGGAGTCGGTCATCTCGACGTTCGGAGAAGTTTGGAAGGTCCCAAAAGCATCGTAAGACGATGCCGGGTACGATGTAGACCCCGAACTGGTTGACATAGGCGGCGTGGTAATATTCATCCCGGCACCAACACCTCCTCCGCTGACTAACCGACCCTCGACGTAGACGCCAACATCCCGTATGTCGACTTTCGGCAATGAAGATACCGAAGGTGCTGCAGTCGTTCCTAGTTCCCCCCGAGCTTGCTTTATGAACATGTCGGCGGCGCTGACGGACTCGCGCTTGACGTGAACACCACCAGACATCGGATCATCATGGCCTAACTCGGTTGGATACCCAGTACGGCCTCTCTCTGTTTCCAGCCCCAGTGCAGAGGGACCATGGTTACCCTTCTTCCGCCGTTGTTTGTAAGTGGGACTGCCCTCGAATAGAGAGAACATCGAGAAGAACGGTGATTGCGAGGCGCGACTAGACGATGAAGGTCCCTCCTCACCGTCGAAGTCGCTCTCTTCGGATCCACTGACGGCAGCTGCACCAGAACCAAGGACACCCTCTTCCTCCAGCCGTCTGACGTTCCATTCAAGCTCGCCTTCACCATCTCGCATCGATACACCTCCCATTCCTCGCGTTAGAGAGCCGCTTACACTTCGACTAGACCTACTGGTGGTAGAAGCATTCCGGCCGCCTGATCCTGCATTTTTGGAGCCAGTGAATTGCTCGTAAAGGCTGCGCTTCTTGTCATATACAAAGCTCATGGCAGGTTCCCCTGTTATAGTAGTGGTAGATTCCATGCCCATTTTTTCTCGTTTTAGGTCGCGCTCGAGGGCATCAAGGAATAACCGGTCATGCGGGACAGAGAACCTAAAGAATTAGTAAATAATAAGTTGAAGGTACTTGGCAAAAGTCAAACACACCAGTAGAAGACTTTTTGCTTCTTTTGCGTGCGAATGCATTGATACTTGAAGAGAAGATCAAGGAAGGGCGACTTAAGCACAGAATTTCATTAATCAAAGTAAAGAGTGAAATAAGGCGACGACACACCTTTGGTTCCTCCAGACAAGCGTCCACACCAGGCTTGAGATTCCGGAGATCACTGAAGACGCCCTCCTCAAATTTCTTCAAATTTCGTACTGGGCGACCAAAGGCCTCAAATCTAACAGATAGTCAGCCTAGTCCTATAATAGTGGCGGATGGTTACGGTACCTGAACACCAGTGCTCTGACGATGTCCGTGCCCGTTATGTGGTAAAGGCCATTCCACAGTACACAAGTCACGAATTCCTGACTCGGAAGAAGGAATCGGTTCAGTGCCGGGTTTGCTGGGTCGGGTAAGTATGATGATGCTGAAGATCCAGCTGCATTGCTGCTCTTCTCCCACCCGCTCGGGGCCGTCGCAAGAAAGAACTTGAGTCTGTCGAGATGAGCAAGGCGATCTTGCTCCTGCTGGTTGAGTGGCCTTGAGAGACCTCTGCTCAGCCCTGGCGTCGAAGTCGTGTAGTCGTTGGTGCTCGTTTGTTCGTTATCGTCGTTGCTCTCGGCGTGGTTGTCGAGCAACCACATCGCATGTCGCTGGGCGTTCCCTGGCCGTGCCGTATGTTCTGAAGGGTCATGTTCATGAGGGACAGTGGGCTGAAGGGATAGTTTGTAACCGCTGGTGTGGTTGGCGTCCATTAGGGGACGGAGAACGGGGAAGAGGAGAAATTAAAGTAACCCAAGCTACCGTGCGAAAGTAACGGATCAGCTTCCAGTTTCCGGTCCGGTTTGGTTCGTCTGTACCGCTTTCAGGTCGACTGTTTTCAAATTCATTCTTTGGCATTCCCCCAAATCACAGTAAATATTTCATTTCAACCATTCAATTGACGTATGTATTGTAGGCAGCATGAACGACCGTGCAATCCCTGCTTTCTGGCTGGAGACCCTTTCTATTATTGAATGTACACGATCGTGACGCATTTTTACCTTTCATTCATCTACTGAAAAGAAGCCTCGAGGATTGACTGAACGCGTCAAGTGGCGCATCATAATAAATAGGTTCTAATTTGCAAGATACACCGTTCGGCAAAAACAGGAAGGGGGCCTGCACAGGAACAGCTATCTCAATATATCCTGTCATGATAATTAATACTGAGCGAAAATCTTACACAGAGTTAGCTACCGTTGCTTTGCTCGTAGTCATTTCAAGGCGTTCAACGTGATAGGCATGATGTACGAACAGTCGGAATACATCGTGCATCTAAGCCAAAATATTAGAAAATCGATAGAAGAGGTCGAGAAGACGTACGCCACAAGAGATCCCGGGAATGATGTTTGTACCTCGTGCATGCAACCGGCTCCATTGCCGCGTACGGGACCGAATGTGGCATCTGGCTTTTCGCAAGCCTTCATGAAGGACGGTAATATTTACTACGCACGTCGGGATGCGAGTATCCACCCTTTGAATTCTACTTGATGAGTTAATGGACGCATACATCTGGTTTGGGAAGCACGCATTTGGTTCGCTCCCGGGTACCGCGTGTTCCGTCAAATCCCTGAGTAACGAGCAATCAAGTAAAGGAGTATAGATGACTGGGTCTTAAAGACTCCTGACCATTGTACTAGTCATTGTTGAGATACAGACCGATTCTACATTCGCCTCATCAGCTCCACAGTGCAAGAATGGAGCCAACGGCATCCCGGAGCAAAGCGATACCATACCCGTTGTGGTAAAGAGGCCATTCACGAAATATTCGAGGACCTCGGAATTAGGCGCTAAGCTCACATCAGTCGGACGACCTTCGCACGCTCTGGACGTTGCTAGTATTGTCCTCGACGAGAGGGCAAGCATGCCTTTCGGTAGCCGAAAACCTCGTGGCTGTGTGATCAATCAGGCCTTCAGGACCGACCAGCTCGATTCGCCTAGAGGTGGCGCCAACAGTACGGATCATAATTTTGTGCGTGGACCGGACCTCGTTGCATCACGCTTAACCTAGAGTGAAAAAGTTCCCCGCCATCAAGCCACAACTAAGGAGGAGTCGAGAAAAACGGAATGAAAAATGGCGTTCCGCCATGAACGGAGGAATATCTAATCCCCAGGTGGGACAAAGAATTAAGCAGCAACATTACTCTGTTCTCAGGGTCCGGACGCTGTGCGCGAATCCACGAGTCAAGAGGCGATGCTGCCAGGCTGGCAGCATCTCGTCAAATGGTGATGCGGTGCCGGATCAATGATGGGGTTTTCGATTGTGTTTGAGAGGGGATACACAAGCACCTCCCCTTCTGCCACGAGGAAAAAAGATGATTTAGTATGTCAACGACAACCTATGGAGAACTCCGACATCAACAACAGAAGATTTTAAAAGCATAATGTGCAGAAATGACCCGTCATTCAAGTCCAGGCTCAAGACTGAGCTGGGTCGCACCCACAAAGATAGACGCCCAGGTTGTCCGGGTAACATGAAAACCGTTGAATATTGATGATAGTCAATCTCTGTCCCGGATCCGCTTTCGTCGAAGAAGCATTGAAAGGCAGATCTTGTCGCAGGCAGTGCAAGGATCAGGTTGGCAGCAGAAGGAGGGACACACAACTTAGGCGCATCTCAATCCATTACTATTGAGAGTGTGGCGCTAGTACAGTGATGGGATGCTCTGTTCGTCTCTTTAGCGCCTTCGGAGTAGGGTAACAAGCACAGCACGCACCAAATACTAATCTCATCGCAATGTCCGCCAATGCGGATTGTACCAAGGGACTAGGGACAACGAATGAATGACCCGAACGGGACGCAAAGCCAGACGCAAGGAATACGTACATTTCAGTACACATCTATCATAACCTGTGCAGAGGGTCAATTTCAATTGCCACAATCATAGAAAGATGGACCAACCAAAATCGAGAAACATTCAGCCCGTCACCCTCCTTTCCTCTTCTTTGGCTTTTTCTTTTTCACCCCGCCTCCACTAGCTGATGGCGTTGGAATAGCACCCGATGGTGATATCGCAGGCGCCGCAGCAGTTTCAGCGTGCGAAACTTTTTCTCCGACGTACGATGACAATTGCGTAGGCGTCGATTCCACAACCGTTCGTCGGTTCTGCATCTTTTCCATCAACGACAGATTCAAAGTTTCGAATCTGTTGAGGAATATGGAGGAATACGTTTTGAATTTGATACACTGGTGGTAAACGTGGCACATCAGACAAGTGTTGATGGACTTGAAAAGTCGAACATGCGTACGCTCGTATTATCCGTTATTTTTAACACGAGTTTTCCTTCGGATGCCTTCCACTTGACGCAGTACCGCGTCTGAGAAAATGAGGTCATCAGTATAAGATCCGACGGAATAAGTACGACGCACATTCACAGGAGATTTTGCATACAGAGCTTCGGCTGCATCTTGATATTCCTGCCAGGACTGAATGTACACCATCGCACCATTCAGACTGCGTCACCGTGCTTGACGAGGAAGGCAGAAGTAGAACAGAAAACACGTCACGCGTAACGATGACAAAGGACTGTTTCTAAATTAGTTTGTCACGGTCACACCGGATATTGTCGATCCACGCGGTACGGTCCTCCGTCCTTACTTCTACTTTCTTTCTTCTTTCCTTGACAACGTTCAGGACCTGTTGTAGGCGCCCATATTTTACGGCTCGTTAATATGTTGACGGAGCAGAAGAAGAAGGGTGAACAATCATTCTTATTCTATGGGTAGACTGACTAACCATGCCGATAGCTCTACCTTTCGCAGCGAATTTCGCTGCGGGGGCTATCGCAGGTGTATCAGAGATCTTGACCTTCTATCCCCTCGGTATGATACCTGTCTTTAAGCTACCTTTTTATTCTAAGCTCATACAATCTATCTACAACTAGATGTCGTGAGTCATGACCCTATCTCTCCCCGTGTGGGGTAACTGCTTTCCTGATCGGCGGTGACAGGTTAAAACACGCATGCAGCTGGAAACTGGGAAGTCACAACATGGTTTGCTTGGAAGCTTCAAAAGCATTATTAAGGAGGAGGGGTGAGTCGTAGTGGTTGTTAGCACACGACTAACTAAACATTCGTTAGTTTCGGGAGGTTGTATAGAGGTCAATGCCCCTAACTTTATGCTCACCCTATGTGCCTAACGTTCCCCAAGGTTTGGTCCCACCTCTACTGCTTGAGGCTCCCAAGCGTGCAGTGAAATTGTGCGTTGCATTGCATGGGAAACTCTGGTTCTGTTGAAGCGTTCGCGGCTGACGCGTGTGAGAAACGGCCTGACGAGCTTAAAGCGTCCCTGAGCTTGTCTCGACAGCCATCCAGAGGCTTTCCGGTCTTTTCAACGCACTCTAACACCTTATTTACAGCGCAGCCAATGATTTCTGGGGCAAGACCTACCTAGGACTCACTGGGGAGACCAAAATGACACAACCTCTGTCGGTTTTAACCGGATGTAGCGCGGGTGCAACCGTATGTCTTTCCGACGCGTCATTTTGCACCATTAATCTCTCAGTCGATTGCCTATGCAGGAAAGTTTTGTCGTCGTACCTTTTGAGCTCGTCAAGATAAAGTACGAAGCGCGTTCAGGTGTTCCGATCAATGCTAAAATTGGAACAGGCTTCAGGATAAGACCAGCACATTCAAGGGTCCAATGGATGTCGTCTCCCAAATTATCAAGAAGGACGGTGTTTTAGGACTGTACGCTGGCATGGAGGCTACTTTCTGGAGGCAAGTTTCTCTCACGAAATCTGCCGGAGAACGTAGGAATGGAACGGAGTGCGGAATTTCATCCAAGGCGGTCCGATCTTGGACCGGACTGTTCTTTCCAAACTTCCGGGCTACCTAATCTCCTGCGGTCCGATACCGACTGACACGAGCACGCATTGATTTTCTAGACATCTTTATTGGAATGGTGGCTATTTCGGTTGTATCTTCCAGGTCCGGGCATTATTGCCCAAGGCCGAGGTTTGTCGTTTGTCTATGCCTTTCACTTGCGTTTGTTCAATGCCTTGCACAGAACCAACAATCTGAACTCATGAACAACTTCATCTCTGGTTCCATAGGAGGATTCGCTGGCACCGCATTAAACACCCCGTATGTTTTCCTTTTTCACCCGATACACCCACCCGCTCACCGTTCTTCCACCAGGTTCGACGTATAGCATCTTCAAATTGGCTTCGGCTTCGCCTCATTAATATTGTTTATTTCTAGGTTGTAAAATCCCGTATTCAAGGTTCTGCCAAGGTTCCTGGTGTAACCCCCAAGTACAATTGGACATACCCCGCCTTGGTCACCATCTTCAGGGAAGAAGGTCCAGCAGCTCTGTACAAGGGTTTCGTTCCCAAGGTGCTCCGTTTGGCTCCCGGAGGAGGAGTTCTGCTGCTCGTCGTGGAGTTCACCCTTGGCATATTCAGACAAGGTGATGTTTGCTTTGATCTGGAATTCCAGTCTTTGACGATTATCCCTTCCTAGCACTTGGGCCTCCATATATATAGTATTAGGTGCAGCAGAGTAGAATGAGAAGATGATATCCACATTCAAATTTATTTGATTCGTCGCAGTGAATAGATTGTTCTATGAATATCTACGGGTACTAATCACGGTAGTTTGGAGGTGGCTTGTGGACACACAATGATGTATGGGAAGACGACACAGCCCATGGAAGTTGACTCTGTGGTTTGTGCGGGGAGGGGTGTCGTTAGTCGTGCGTATCCCCCTTCCGTGTAACCCCCGGGATTGCATACCACATCAAAGCGCACTGCGTGTGATTGATCTGGGCCTTTTCCACAAGGAGTAGCAGTTAACATGAAACTTCGGGCTTCTCTGTGGATCTGGGTACAAATTATAGGTCCTACGGATCAACGACTACTGTAATGAAAGGCGATCCAACTTCTGCTTCTCCTACGCCGTGTTCCTAGTGACCCGCCGTCAAGGTGAAACAAACTCCAGTTAGATTGAGTTGCCACGAATATTAAAAGGCCGGCTCGGGTGGCGGTTTTTCATAAGGATCGGAGGATTTGTGAAGGTCGACGAAAGCTTCACAAATATCCCCTCGCTGTCGGAGTGTGTCTTTTTCCCAACGGCGCCTGTCAAGATTTCTAATTTGGGTGTACATAAAAAGACAACGCCGCCTTCATGACTGATGGCAGTTGACGCACCCCGCTCTTGCCATAACTGAAAACCCAGTGATATCACGATAAGAGTGTGGATGGTCATGGTTTGACTGATATGTAGACTATAACTCTCCTAACACATGAACATACACGCAAAGAACAAAAGAGTGCTGGTGGTATTGGTATACAATGACAGTTGAGATGTTACCTATCAAAAACGAGATGGATGCGCTGCGAAACGAATGTATGTGGGGGGGAACGGGCAAAGCAGGTACCAGCTTGTCTGCCATAAGATGCATGGATATCGATGTGATGAAGAGCAGAGGGGGGGGGGAACCTAAAATACATGTAAAGTATGACGAAACCTCAAAAAACCACAATATCCCTACAGAAAATTCTGTGTTTGTTCTAGTCAGTCCATACATACGTAGAAACTAATGAAAGGGACGTACGATGACAGTTCAAAACCGCAACGGCATGCGTCTACGCGACAGCCCTTCCGGCAGCCTCGGTACAGGGGGGATCTCAGACCCAGGTAGCTCCCTCCCATTCTGATCAAACATCGCCTCAATTCTCTTAACGAACCTCTGCCTTGCCACCTCACTTTTCTCGAGGTCCATAATACTGGCTCGGCTGTCTCCACTCCACGTACTCAATCTTCCCGTCGACACCGCTCCACGTTCTAATCGGTACATCGTTGAGCGTCCCACACTCTTGTTCTCCTCCGGATACCGCGAGTAGCCATCGGAATCATAGTCCTCTGTTTGATTATTCCTGTGCATGGCTTCCGGGGACTGGTTACGGTCGAGAGCGACGCGTATGTCTTCCCCAGAACTTGAATGGCCCGACGTCCGCTGAAAACGAGCAATTACATCACGCATCACTTCTGTATCATCACTGGAAGGCTGTTCCTCATCCCATCTATTAGGAAGCGCATACAGATCTCTGTACCGCTTGACCTTGACGCGTGCCTCAAGACCTGGTTGGCTGGCCAAGGTGTTGATCGGGCGTGCAGGAAACGGTGCCTCCTTACCTCTCTTCGGGACGGACGGAGGCGCAACGGCGAACTGTCCGTTCTGACGCTGCTGCGTGGCGAAGTAGCCCTGATCCTGGTCACTAGGGACTCTCGGTAAGGGAACTGTCGGAGGAGGACTGGGAGGAGGAAGTTCGTGATGAGATAGCAGGTGCGTCGGAGGGGGCTGCAATGGCAATGGTGATTGCGACCGAGGAGATGGAACGATGTAATCCATAGACGGTATGACCTCTCCGGAAGCCCCAGAGCGATTGCTTGGTGGCCTAGGCTCTTCGTTGACAGCCAGATGGCCTGAATCTGAAACTGAGTATTTGGGTGTGAGCGATGGGCCAGCACCTGGTGTAGGAGAATTTACGCGTCGTGACAGGAAATAGGGGCGAGGTTTGCTCGGGGAAGGTGCGTGTAAAGACTCGACGGAGGGGGCTATCGACGGGATGTTAACATATGGTGACCAGCCCCCCGCAGATACTGGAGAAGTATCCCACGTCTTGGATGGGCCTCGGCCAACATTGTCAAGATAAAGAGGCTCAGGAATACGCTTGTTACCAGACTGATGTCTTTGAATGAGAGTAGGTGAGGGCGGGGATGGAGAACGGGTAAGAGGGTATGAAATCGGTGGATATTTATTCTGAGATGTAGAAGATGCAAAGGAGGATGCGGTGAGCTTGGAAAAAAAGGAATGATTGGTGCTTGAACTTCCGTGGTGATCACTGCTATCGCTGCTCGCGAAATTGACGCCGACCCGTCTGGTAGACTTGTGAGAAGTTGTGCTATGCGACACGCTCTGAGCTACCCCATGGTCAACAGTAGACTCTGGATTATCAATAGAATCCCTGTCGAACTCTCTGAATCCGTTGAATGTGGCGATGGAAGGTGATGGCGTCGACGAAATTGTAGAGGTGTCGGTGGAGACAAATGGTCGTACGGGTGGTGGTAATGGTGGATCTGTATTTGCACCAGCATTAAGATCCCCCAACGTCGTGGCAAAGCGAGCGGCAATAGGCAGACGGAAAACAGGTAGCGGCTCAGGAAGAGGTGGTGGAGATGGCTCGTGGAGGTTTGTCTTAGACCTCGTCCCCAATCGAAAAATCCTAGACTTGGATTTTTTGGGGGTCGTTGGTGCAGCAGACGCATAGCCATCATCTGTTTCGTACCCCGCGCTAAATGATTTCTTCTTCTTCAGTAACTTTGTGCGAGACCGTCGCCCATTGGAAGGAGGAATGGAGTCGGTCTCATAATAACTGGCGTAGCCTTGGTCGACATTGTCGACGGCTGCCTTGTTTTGTCTTCGTTCATCGCCCCTCGACATGGAAAAGAATGAGTGGAAAAGAGTGTAGCAGTAACGATGGAAAATGCCAAAGCCAGCCTGGGCAATGAAGAAACGAAATTTAACCTTGTTAGTTAGATACCTTCCAAACTGACCAAACTGACGTCACAATGTGACACATCCCAAATCGGGAAGTCGAAAAAGGGTTGGAGCGCCATGACAACGTACAACATCTGTCTCCGTCTGTTCCTTGCCGTTGAATAATATGTAAAGGCGTAAACTCCTCTCTCTTATGTCCTCACCTACTCCCTGAGAAAAACCCTCTGCGTAGGGTAGACTCGAAGGTAACAATGTCGGATGTTCCAATGGAAGAATGCATGCTGCCAATTGACCTCTTCTTTCTCTTATCTTCTCGTAAATTTCAGATGAATTCAAGCTTCTTTATGCCGTTTCGCTAGAATTCGCTTTGTTTCGTTGCTTTCTTAGACGTCCCTTCTCAATGTGAGTACTCGTCTTCGGTCCTTACCTTCGGATATGGCTGACGCCTGTGCCTGGATTACGGCAGAACCATGGAAGAAAGCCACTTTTCACTATTGATATCTCTCATAACAAACCCTTCGTGTGGTAAGATTTCCCAGGATTTCCCCTGTCTTGCGCAGTTCCAGGGCTCCAATTTAATGCACATGGAATATCTAGTTCTTTGTTGGGGATCTCACGTCGGTCCCGACGAACCCAACAGACATTGAAATGCGGTCGGGCGATTCGCCACTTTATCTGCTCCAGTTCCAAGTTCGAACGCATAGTCAATTTCAAGCCGGGCCAGACTCGGCCTGTCCCGCCAAAGAAGCATTCGCTACGCAAAATTTGTAAATGTTCGGTTGTGCAATTATCGCAGATTCATGGTCACTAATATTTCAGTTTCGAGGGGGGATTTGCCACTGTGACAAGTACACAGACTGATTCACACGCCAATTCTTACATTCCCTTTCCTCGTTAGCGTTCCTGCCGTCACTAAAGTAAACGGACACTGATGAGAAGCGTAATCCCTGTGCCTAGGCGCCCTCCAGTGCCTCTGTTGAAGTCATACATGCATCATCGATATCGTTACAGGGCCTATTGATACCGCCACTGCGGTTCTACATTTATATAGCTTAACGCCAAATCCTCGTGGCTACGAACAGCTCCCCTGGATGTACTCCTCATGATCAAACGCCCCCCCGAACTAGGCGGGTCTGTCCTTAAACAATAACTATACAGTCCTCCGAGTTTGAGCAGAAGGAGGGACTTATAGCTGATTCGATAATCTGCTCTATGAATGCTATTCACTCAGTCAACATCCGTGGTAACAGTCTATTCATCAGATTTGTGCATCAACTGCTAATTCTATGCATTACAGCATTCATAGATTGTGGCATAGATTGGTAGTTGGCGAGAAATTCAATGTGAAATTACATTCTTCCCAAAAAAACGTCGTTCCCACCTGCGTCCTTTCAGATACATTTGCCTCTGGGACAACCACCCTCCCTTCCCTGCCATGCTATTTGGACCACCGCAACGCTCTTTCTTTTTCCCAATCCAAAGCTCATCATTCCTCCTTAGGCATGATGTTTGTATTAGTGTTGCATGAATCTATTGCTACATCTGGCCGGGAAAAACAGTGATGGCCTCTTTACGCTGATTTATCCACGCAACCATCGGTTAGCCAGCCGTGCAATTCTAAAAGCTCCATGAAACTTTGTTACTGTCTCAACAGCCTATCTGATCCATCTCGTCGTTGGGAAGGTCTACTCCAGATGCCCTGACTTCAAGTTGACATGACTCGAATTTGAACTCGACTATATGGGATTTCTTTTGTCTCCATCATGTAGGAAATTTTTCAGCAGCACAGTTGAATTCTCACACTTCAGGTCGAAGGCCGCCGTGGTTCTTGTAATACTCGGATATCTCCTAGAAGTAAGTACGCTAAAAACTCGAATAGGCTCATGTTGTACTTATTTTAAAAAGTTTACTTCAAAATGGAGTAGCGCCAGCCTGATTTGAGCCGACTGCTCTTTGCACCCACGGCCGGAAGCTTCGGACTTACGAACCTTACAATACCATATCTGAATCAGATTTCCTTACGCTCGCGGCTCCTTGCCTTTTCGATTGTTAACCTCAGGGAACAGCCCAGCGTTACAAAAGGCTAGCATCATATGCTTTATGTTTCTCTTATGGCGCAAGATGAAGATCGTTGAACGCTGTGTTCTAAGCTCAAACCTCTAAAGTGCAAAAATACAATCCGCACGATGTGTGCGGATGTTACATTGGTCTATTTTAGTCGATAATGTATAGCGGCTTACTGTTATAACACCGCGACAGACAGACAGTCCTAGTTCCTGCCCGCGTTGTTCCAGGCAATTTTCCATGGATCCGGGCTTTGCGGCACGAGTTATCCTCGCCTTTCATTGAGCCCATGGAATTTCTGACATTTCTATACAGCGGAAAATCATCCCGATGGCGGCCCTCGGTGCTTACAAACACCAACGACCTTTCCTCCGATTCCCAACCTGCCTATGCCAAAAGCTTTTTGGACCAGATACGCGACCCATTGAAAGATCCGCCTGGTTTGGTTTTTTCAGACAAGCTTGAGCTCCCACAAGGCTATTCTTTCCCCTGCCCGTCACCTTCCAGTCGAAGTACTCGTGGAGATATTCCTCTACACACTCAAGGACTATTTCGATGTCCTACAAGTTACTAACGGCCCTTACGTGCTGTCGCACGTCTGCCGTAGCTGTCGAGCAGTGTCCTTGGCTTGTCCAGAACTCTGGAGAAACTTCGTGCTCCCGTGGACGAATCTCTACCCTCGCATCACCGATCCGGCCTATCTTGACACGCGGCCAGGCCAACATCCGCTTTTCCATCATCTATATCCCGGAGAAGGCCAACACGGCAATCAAGTTCTTTTATCAATACCTCCTCTGGGAATGTCATACTCGGACCCTAGTTCCAGTCGAGACATTTTTGCACAGAACATATACGCAGTGTCGGCCATCTCATCTAACTTATGACTAACGTCCCTATCCCAATGGGGTCTTAGAGATCCTCTGCGTTGAATGCCACTACTCGCGATAACCCAGTGTTGAATGCCGCTACCCGCGGTATGCAGAGTCTGTCTGGCATCCTTAATTCGCTTCACTCGTTGTGTCTATGGAATCTGTTGGCTACCTGGTTCTCCCGACTTTAGACAGTGAGAAATCTGGACCTGGATAACAGGTATTTAAATAAATGCCTTCCGCGTTGGAAGGGTTTATTCAGCATTGGGTTGCATGCTTAAATAATTGAGGATCGCCGGAGGACACCCAAAAGAACACTTCAAAGCTCTCCTAGCCACGAACACTATCACGGATCTGACTATTGGATGAATCGTTTGCGGAAGAGAGTATGCTGTAACCCTTCTCATAATGCTTACTCATAACGTGAAGAATAACGCGCTGCTTCCTCGCTTGGAACGTTTCTCTCGGATTGCCGATATTTCATCGTTCCGATTTGATGGACGTTGTTTGGTGGATATGATAGAATCGCGGGTAACTGGGGGAGTTGGAACGCGATTGCAGTTTGTGAGGGTAACATGTCGCCGGTCGGACGTGGCGGTCAAAGTTGAGTGATGCGCCGTTGAACCAGTTGAACAGGATGAAAGAGGATGAGGATTTATTAGACGTCCAGACGGTAACAACGAGCATTCTACTGATGCCGGCCTTAGACGTCACTGTCAACAAGACTTGGGTTCCCTCAAAAAGTCCAAATCACGTTAAATAAGGTGGATACTTTCTCCGTGCAAAGAATGGGTGTAGCGACAGTAAGGCAATTAAATACCTATCCGAATATTGAGATACCGAGTACAGGAACAGTGTTCATGTACTTACGGAAAATCGCAATTGCTCGGCATTAGATCGAACCTGCCAAAGACTGTACTTCGGCATAAAAAACTATGTATGTAAAGATTTAACCATGCGCACTCTCTTCTTATATAAAAGATAGTGACACGACAAGACATGATATACTCAAGTACGACTGATTAGTCTTGTTTGACGAATTCTAGAAGTTGTAGTTTTCAACTATGGACTGGGTTGAGGATGGTTCGTAGGTGTTCTTCGTTTCTGGAATGAAGGGGTCGTACGAGATATAGCGTAAGGTGACCAACCTGGCACGTTTACGCAAGTCATACAGCATGGTAGCAACCGGCAAGGAGGCATGAAGAGGCAACTCTAGGAGAAGAGGTGGGATAAGAAACTCTTCATGCTGCGTAAATCTGCGCAATTCTATTTCGTTTTTACCGCAAGAATTATTGCATTCACTATGCAGCTATCTCGCTACGTTGCCCAGCACTCACCCTAACATCAGAGCTACAGAGTTGCGCTGCCATCAACAGCTGAAAGTACTGTTGATACCTGAAGGGAGCAAAGTAGAGACGACGTAATCCTGGAGTCGTGCGCCGTCACGGGCAACTGGGATTCAGACAGGCGAAAACGACGTCGCCGAGTCCGGGACGTGCCCTGTCCGGGTAGAGGATTATGTCTAGATGGATAAGGACACCTGTCTTCCCTTCCTACGACTCGGGTTGTTTTCCATCAATGAACCTTATGTTCGAGTGATTTCATCGTAACCATCATACATGTTACAACAAGGCAAGTGTACCTACTCCGCCGCCGTGACTGCAGACGTCACAAAGCATCCAGCATCATAATATCGTAATCTTTCTGTATGAGATCATACTCCAACGCGCCAGAGATCGCGCTTATGCAAGAGGCCAAATGAAGAGGATACTTGACGTCCCCAGCCTTCCCGGCCCAGTCAAAATCAATAAACCTGACCCTATCACCCCTGTTCTCTTCGCCGGTCGCATCTGCAATCATGATATTCTGCCTACGAAGATCTCCATAAACAAGGTCTTGGTTGTGAAGCGCATCGAGACCCTTGATAGCCTTTTTGATGTCCTCCGGTAGGCGTCTGCCGCTATAGGCACCCACGAGTGTTTGATCTTGGATGTATTCCATAACAACCATCTGCAGCTTTCCGTACGAGACGCCGCACCCGTCGATTGGTCCAACGTACAGAAGCGCCGGTGCCAGCTGAAGCTGCGCCAAAAGTTTGTGTGCTTCTTCGCCATAATGCTGGATGAAGTTGACCACGACCTTCTTCTGCCCCTCCGCATTTAAAGTAGCTAGAAATGTCACATTTTTCCTCCAATTCCAGTGGCGAAATGTACGTGAAGCTGACCTTCTTGTTATTGAATCGAGAAGAGGTGATTGAGGGGAAAAAGCGAGGATGGGGCTTGTTTTCCTCAAGAGGCTGGGGTTTCAGGTTTTTGTAGTAAGTTTGAAGCTCTTTGATTGAACGTTGGAGGGCATAAAATATGCGAGCGACGCGAAGAAAGTGGTCGTCGTCGTCAACACGACTGTTTCCAAGCCACAAGTAGTCTGTAAGACGTTGAACGATGACCTGGCTGGTGAACACAGCTCCTACTACTATCAGCCACGGTCCTGCCAATCCAACAATGAAAGAGGGACAGCAGCAGCCCTCACTAATTTGCCAATGCTGTGTGAGAGAGTACAGTCAGTAAAGACCGCAATACAAGGTGATGTAAAAAGCTTACCGTTATATCAGCCCAGAATTTTATGTAGGAGAAGGAACCCTGGACGGAGGGCTCTGATCCACCCTCTCCAAGTTCACTCTCCTTCTCTACGATGACGACCGCAGCCGTTTCATCGATGGTCGTGCCTCCGCACAAAGCAATGTGGTCCTCCGATGTACGATCCAAGTTAACGGCCTGGAAGAAGGATTGGTTAAGAATTTTGGATAGCAACGTCCGGTTCTGCTGGGTACATGGTTGTTCGGAGACCTGGATGGCAGAGCTGGAGCGCATGAGGCTCACGGTATCACAAACGACAGCTTCAGGGATGTCCATCTCTGTGTCCACAAGCTTGGAGCGAAGACAGGATGAAAGAATTCGATAGGTGGCGCAACCGTTTGTTTGCTTGCGGTTGCATTGTAACATCCATCCAGAATGGGGAACCTGTTACCCTGATGAGCATTATAAGAGTGGGATTGGGCGTTGACCGACGGACTTTCGCTCTTACTGGCACCGGCGACGACACAATCGTACTCTGAATATGAAAAATCAAGATTTGGAACGTGCCTATAAAAGAAAGATTAACACACTGTGAATGAGCACTGGTACGAAGTCATCGAGCTCAGGCTCTTCTTGTGGCGATATGGGGCGGATTCGCGAGGGGCGAGTTCGCGAGGCTGGCCGCTGAATGTCGATGATTATATGTGTCTTTTTGACTTGCATACCCAACTGATGCCCACTGATCTCAACAATAGATTCAACGGTTTGTTCAAACTCTGCAGGTTTGGCGACGTCACTGAGCTTGCGGCCTGCCAGTCGCGCCCTCAAGGCTTCTGGCGCTGAATACCCTGAAATAAGGAATCCATTTGGCTGTAAAGGAAGGTTAAGCGGAGTACAACGACAAGAAAGAGCCGAATATCCACGCACCAGCCAGACGACAGCGCTGTAAGCTGGTATACCTGAGTATTCGCTTCGGAACTCCTTTATGAGGTCTACCATGTCCTTGTCGTCCTCAATCTTGACTTTGATTGACTTTGATGATGCCATTCAGGACATAGCCATCCTCTATGACCACTGCGTAGACTGTCCGCTCTGTCGGCGTTGTGTTGGTGGCGGCCACTTGCCACAGGTGGTGGTCGTGATTACCTTGGCTGTCAGTACAAATAGGTGGCTGTGCTTAAAGGATGAGCGGCTGGGTGCTATCACCCGGCCCACCTTTCTCGTAGGGGTGCATGGGAATTCCTCATCTGCTGTTCATGCCTCCGATAAAACTCTCAGCTGTTAACGAGATCCTCAATCCTGATGGATCTGTACGTAATTATCATTGGGCCCTGAGGGCTTTGGGTCCTGTTTTTCAGTGTCGAATGATACGTGCATAGAAATTTTCTTCAGTGATGACCTTGGCTTATCTGTCATAAGTTCTATACATACACCGATGAGTCAAAGGTTGAATACCTCAAAGATTTTCTGGGTCAGCATCGATGAAGAGGAAGCGTATTACACTGTTGCCAACTCTGGTCAATACGATGAACTGCTGTCTCCTCCTCAGCGAAACCGTGTTCACCCATAAGTCGGGTCCTCCTCGTCCTCATTCACCTGACTGTTGTCATCGAGCTAATACAGAGAACCCCTTGCTCTAAATGCAAACAACTCTCTTAGCCACAATATTCAAATTATCTAAATAGTTCATCCTCGGGCCAGGGATTTGCTCGGAGACTTGAAATCTGTGAACTGGGAAATCTCTTCCAACAAAGAGTTAGTTATGGAGTTCATCGGAATTATCCGGAAAATACCACTGGACATACTACATACTACGACGTCCTAGTGTGTCTCTGCTTTTTGCTGCTTTGCACCCTTGTTTGTTGTTGCATTGTCAGCCGAAGGGGATTTGTTTCGTACTACAAAGCGGCCATGGTCATGGTCAATCTTTGTTATCTGTTCCATGTCTCTCGTTCATTCCCTCTACAAAACGCTGTCTGAGACCTTTGTAGAATGACTTTGATATCCGGTCTAAATGAAAGTGTAAGAAGGGTAGTCCGTACGATTAATACATTCTTGTAACATTTGCGACATCGGCGGCTTAGTTCTTATCTCCCACGGCCTCAGGAGCATGCCAATCATATTTTATACAATCCTACTAGAACTTTGATAGTGCAAATCTGTAAAACCTCCATAACCAATCTGACTAGGGGCCTGAGATCAAAGAGAACGCTTTCGCCGAGCGCGGCTTCACGTTATATTTATAGGGCTTGGGATGACTGACACTAATTCAGTGCAAATTCCTCATTTTCACTGAAGGAAGTCCTCACCTTATAGTCCCGTTCGTATTCTCATGCACAGGAACCAGCGGGACTCCGTCCTCCATCGCATACGTGATATCAAAGACAGCTAGAGACATCACGATGCAGATGTACAATGATGCATCCGCGAGATGCATCCCGGGACAGACACGACGCCCAAAACCAAAAGCGAAGTGTCGAGGATCTCTCTGTGTCTCCTTGCCGATATAGCGACTAGGGTTGAAAGTGAACGGGTCTGGGTAGACTTCCGGGTCGTGTAACATATTCCTTCAATGACAACGGTTGATATGGCTGGAGGTGGACAGTCGGGAAACGCACCATAGATTAGCGATGATAATAGCGCCTTTGGGGATTAAGTATCCATCGATGACGCCATCTTCTGTAGCACGATGTGGAACACCGAGTGGCGCTACGTTGTGCCATCGAAGCGATTCTGTCACCACAGCGTTGACGTAGGGAAGGTGCTCGCGGTCAGCATAGCCGGGCAGCCTGTCTGGTCCTACAAAGGCGTCGATCTCGGCTTGGGCGAGCTTTTGGACCTCTGTCGAGTGTTGAAAGATTATGAAATTTGGGGCCAGTGGATCACGCACCAGGATGCAGGACCATTGCTAAGAAAAAGCCATGCTGTGCGGATACCGTGGTATCCGCGCCAGCTAAGAGAGGACGAGGATTTTAGGAGAAGTTGAAGCAGAAGCATTGGAGATGGAATAAAATGAGGAACTCACCGCCGTAAAGCGACCCCGCAGTATGCTTGATTTCGTAGATGTATTCTGAAGTTATTTTTTCCTCGTTTTCGAGCGCGGCTGAGACGAAGGAGCGGGGTGCTGTTCCGGTTAACTAGGCAGGGATTTACCTTTGGAGGATGATACCGCTGCGTAAGTAAAACTTACTATCTGCTGCCAAGCAACGTTATAGGGGACGTCGACCATGTCGTTGAATGCTTTGGACCATTCCCGAGCTAAGGTCTTGAACCCTCCGCCAGGGAACCATTCTGGTAAGAAGCGAAGTACGGGAAACACATCTACCAGGAATTTACCAGGAGTTGACGCGATATTGAAGTTATTGTTGGCATCTTCGACAAGAGTGACGAAGGGATCGTTGTTTGCTAGAACTTCGATACCGTAGGTCATTTTCATGATCAGTGAACCGGAAAGTCTACCGTCGTTCAGATAAGAGGTCTGTATAGAATATAAAACGACCTACTTTCGAAGCTGCGCACTGAGCTCATTTGGAGAAGTGCTTAGCCGTCGTAAAAACTTGCGTGTTTCCTCTTCTTCGATGTCAAGGTATTTCCCCACAGCACTAGCAGAGCCTATAAGCCGACCGATGTGTTTGCGGTAGTTCCTGAGCGCCGCTCCGTACGGCATCAGCACAACCGTCTTGGAGTAACCCACAAGCTCTCCACCCATCTCGAGTTTGGGGCGGTCCGAGTATGTGGCACCCTTTCGGTCTAGATCCTCCATTGCTCGAGCAGAGTTGAGGATAACCAAGGGCTGGCCTAAGATTTTGACGGAGCATATATCTCCTACGATTTACCAAGATAAAGGAAATGCAGTTAAAAGAAAAACTGTTGAAGACGCGGTTGTGATAGTACGCACCATATTGACGGCTCCATTCAGCATATGTGAGCCACTGCTTGCTGTTCGGCATGTCGAACACATTCTGGAAAAAGGATGCAAGTAGCTATCAGTAACGGAGCTTTTGACGGTGGACAGATATAACTGTACTCCGATGATGGGTAATCCTCTTGGACCGGGCGGGAGGTATGGGGTGATAGACTTCCGATAGGCGAGAATACGGGAGACCACTAATAGAGCAACAGCTAAGCCTGCAGCTGCAGGGCCCAAGACGGAGAAGGACATCTTGAGAGACATAAGGTTCTTCAAAGCTTGCTATCGATCGACGCGATTAAAGCGAGTTATGTGCAATTCCACCGCCACAGGGTCGGTAGACTACAAACATATATCGTAAGTATATATATTATTCTAGTCCATCAGATCTCTGGGAGGATGGCAACACCTTGGATTCCGATGGAACCGACGAAAGCGTTAGGAGCCATTAGTAGGTCAGGACCCGGCCCGGGAACGAATTCATAGGCGCCGATGGTCCCAAAAATTGTCCGGTGGTTCAGAATGGATAACAGAAGCATAGAGACAATCTGAGCACATGAGAGCTACTTGTATTAAAGTGAGGCCTCGGTTATGTTGGTTTCAACTTGTTGGTCCAAGCAGGATGTCAGTTCAACCACGTGGCAACGGCTTCCCTCAGGGCCGGCTCAGGTTCGGAATCTTACTTTTCATTTTGATACGAACGATTCACTTCACTCACATGGACAGGCCCTAGGATTCACTAGAACCGACCAAATTTTCTAGCATTCCATATTGTCCTTCCTCTTCGATAAAACTTTGGGAATGTATCACCATTGCAATCTAGGCGGATGTACTGTATTTGCGATTTTTCGTCAGCACACTCTTAATCTAGGATTTATCCCCTTGGTTTAAGTCTGCCATCACCTTCTGGGGTTTTCCGAGCTTCTGTCAATGAACTCTCAGGTCCGACCAGTGATTCATGAAGTCGCTCTCGTTATCTGCGGAGGTTTCCGATAATAAAAGAGAAAGAACGCTTCCAATTCCTGTTGACACTTCCTCTGGCCTAGGAAAAAAATCTCTTGCCGGTCTTTACAATGCCTGCTACCCTTCAGAGTCCCGGAGAACATGACCCATTGGATAACACGTACGTCTTCAGACTTCTATAAACAAGCCTACTTGAAACTTATGACCATGTATTGGGTAGTATGGGTTCGATGCTAATAGGCGTCATCTTCAGCGCAATTCTCTTTGGGATATCTGTTGTTCAGACCTTATACTATTATAGCCGTGAGTAGCGCGGTTTTTCCGGGCATGATGAAGACTATTGATGGTCCATTCATAGAGTATCCCAAAGACGCATGGTATCTCAAGTCATTGGTTAGTAATTCTGCTTATAAGTGGACATGTTCACCAACGTCGATCCAGGTGGCGGCAACCATTTTTTTCGATTTAATACACATGTTGTTCATTTCCCACACAAGTACGCTTACCTTCTCGGCTCTATTCATAACCGATGACCGTTCTTCCCGCAGTATACCACTATTTGATAACAGGTTATTAGTACGTATTCCCTCTTGTATTAGCGAATTGCTTGCCGCTCATCGCTATATGCAGCGACCAGACTGTCCTTACTCGCATAGTGTGGTCAGTAGCTTACAATCCTGTGCTTTGACTTTTATACTCAAGGTTCGATTTGATAGGAGCGTTATTGCAAGTAGTTCCTGTACTGTCGACTATCATTTGTATTCAAAGGTTTTCAGGTGGAGGCCATTCCAACTGGCGTCACAGGATCTCTGGTTCAATGGTGGAGTCCTTTCTCCCTCTCAGTGCAATGGACTTGACTCACAGTGGCCCACCAGTTTTTACACCGTTCGCGTGTGGCGTCGTGAGTCACACTTTCATTCTCCACGCCTATATCCTGAAGTTGCTTCTAGTCAGCAGGAAAAGTGTTCTTTTGACGGGCACAATTTTGGTCTTGATAATAGCTGACTCGAGTGAGTATATCCGATCCTGTTTCTCATGCGTCTTGATTTCAAAATTCACCACCTTTAGTATGCGGCACTGGTTCGTGGCGATACTTCCAAATCGACTTCCTTTTTTAACTCTGTTGGCTTTCTCTTCAGTATGGGTAGTGTTGGCGTAAGTGCATACATTTTGTCAAATAGCTCACCTTATAGACCCCCAAAATCAGGTTACTGAGACACACATACACCGATCTCCTTCATATTTCGGTTCGTACATGCGTGCTGTATCAAGGTTATACGGCGGCTCAAGATGTGACAGCCTCTCACTATATCAATTAATGGCATTTCCGCCGCCGCAGATGTCCTTATTTCGGCAAGTCTCTGCATAATTCTTCAACGGTCAAAGACGGGATTTCGAACGTGAGTTCTGTATTATACTTCTCAGGGCATTATCCCTATTTTAAAATGCTCTTCCCAGATCTGATACAATGATCACGAAACTAGTGAGATTTTGTTTTAATATTGAACGAGGCGAAGCTCATTCGATTCTACGAAAGATCTTCTTCTTTGTGAACACTGGACTGTATGTGATTTTTACTCAACTTACCATAAGGTTTCTGATCATCTTTACATGTAGTCTGACGAGGTAGAATCACAACATTTTTCTGATCCCACAAAATCCACTGATGATGAGGCTAGCCTCTGTGCAGTAGGCGCATTACTATCAGTAAGGCAGTTTCTTCCTAACTGATTGGTCCATCTCATTCAACTTGCATCATTGTCAGCTCGCAATATCTTCGCATACGCTTATCTACGCGTCGTGGTATTTCTGCATTGGACGGCGTGAGTCTTTCTCATTACGCGGAAACAAATGCATAGGACTGACCGTGGTGCCTGTAGTGTACGCCAACTCACTCCTAGCGTCCTTGAATGGGCGAAACACGATTCGTGGACAAACAGAAGACATTGATCATATGCTTCTTTCTATACCAAGTGCTGTCCTCTCTCCAAGTAGTAATCCGGGGTCGAATGGCCATAGACCCAACGTTTCCATCAGGGTTGAAACTTCGACACGGAAGGACGTTGAAGCAGATGATTCCAGGCAAGACGATGATTCACTCGTAAGTCCTTTGCCCAGCTTTACGGCCATGTCTAAGGAAATTCAGGTCAACACGCTGGCTAATCCGTCGAAGTCGTCTTTGTGATACTGTCAGTGGTAACCCGTCACTTCGTCGTCACGCCAGGTCAGAATTCGAGTCACCCTACTATTACTGTCTACTTGCAAGCAGAGTGTTCATGTGAAATGGACATCAGAGATATGGTTCTGCTTCATGAACGTATGTGGACTAGGTCTGGAATTGTAAATTAAGAGCACTGGAATTAGTCAAGGAAACTCACGTTCAATCCTATGCGATGACAGTCTATGGAGCCCTTAGATCCCAGTGATGGATGCGTTTCGGGGGCAGAAGGCACAGCCGACGAACCCTTGGTGAGAGAAACGAAAAAGGAAGAGGACAGTGTTCACATATCATCTCCGGCATCTAACCCCGTTGGTGATGGCCCTGAAACGTTATCTTGGCATCGAAAATATGGCAATACGTAGAATAGATGCTTCGAAAGATCTTGCAGTGACAGAGCCATTCTAAGAGGAATTCGCTACTGATGCATGACCATGATTGATGTTGTGCCCTTCGATTCACATCCTTCAAGTTGACGAGGCATTGGATCGGAGCTCTTGGTCGGAAAACCACAAATATGTAACGTTCAGAAGTGGCTCTGTTCGGCTAAGGGGTGATATGATGGAGACAATCGGCTCATATCTGATGAAACTACGTACTTATACCTACGGGGTATCATTACCGATTCCTTAGGGCAGTCTTACTCTACAACACATAACCGTTTGGATCATGCAAAACGTCTGTCAGCCATTTCACCCGATATAAACTTGCAGTCTGAGCGTGATCTGTTCAGTCTCCGCCGCTTGTCCTGGCTCCAAGCTGGTCAAAACCGGAAGCTTGTAGAACAACGTCTACAAGATCGCGTAACTTGATGAATGAGAACAGACTTTACGGAAGTCGGAATTCTCCAAATAGTTCAGAGGATTGAAGCTTGAAGCAAACTAAGAGTTGCTATTGAATCCTTTGTCACACGAGCGACGACAGAAACTAGCCTGCAAAATCAAGCCAATGAAAGTTGATCGATACGACGGCCTGTCGGTCCGTATTTCCGGTTTACTCTCTGCAGATGCGCAGGTGACCTTCATCGTGGGTCAGGAAATGCGTAGCAAGGATGTGTCTATATCTTAGATGAACACTATGGCTTCTCTCAGAGTTAAGGGAACGCAGCTCTTCAATTGCAACAATGCCCAAGTTGTCCTTCGAGGAGCTGGCTTAGGCGGATGGATGTGGTTTGTCTCCTCCGTTTCTACTTGAGCTCGTGCTCAGTAATGATAAAATTCGCAGTATGGAGAATTTTATCTCAGGTACATTATACCTTTCGCTCACTGGCGCGAGTAAGTCACTGGTAGTCGGACCAAGGTTATCCTGGATGCGAATTCCAAATCCGAGATGCTTTGAATGATGTTCTTGGGGAAAGCAAGGCGAACTTTTTCTTTGACAAAGTACGCGATTCATATAGTCTCTCCAAACGTACATTTAAACCATGAGTATCATCTAGTTTTTGGAACACTTTTTCACGGATGCAGATACGACATTCTTCCGCTCACTGGGTTTGAATTGCATCCGAATCGCCGTCAATTACAGACATTTTGAAGGTAAGAGTCTGTTCCTCTCGGACATACTTGTTGCGGTACGATATCGACTTTTACTGGCTCAGATGACCTCAATCCTCGTGTCCTCAAACGGGAGGGATTTCAACACCTCGATCGTGTCATATCCTTATGCGCGAGTCACTCTATCTATACGATCATTGATATGCATACAGCTCCTGGCGCACAGAGCGGTGGATGGCATGCAGACGGGGGAACGCACATCGCCAATTTCTGGAAGCACAGAGACTTCCAGGATCGATTCGTCTGGTTATGGACAGAAATCGCATCCCACTACAAAGACAATGAATGGATCGCAGGGTATAATCTTATGAACGAGCCTGCCGATCCCCATCCGACAATTGCTCCTTTGGTGGAGGTCTACGATCGGTTGTGCAGCGCGATCCAATCTGTTGACCCGAACCACATCATCTTCTTGGATGGTAACACGTTCGCCTCGGACTTTACAAAATTTCCCGAAAACGTCAAGCAGCGATGGGGGGAGAATGTGGCGTATGCTATCCATGATTATTCGTTATATGGGTTTCCAAAGAGCAAAGAGGTCTATTTGGGGAGCGACGACCAAAAGGCCAAGCTACAAGCGGTGTACAAAAGGAAGCGACACTGGATGGATGAGCGCGGACTGTGTGTGTGGAACGGCGAATGGGGCCCGGTGTACGCGAGAAGGGAGTACGACGGCGATGCAACAGACGAAATAAACAAGGCAAGGTACATGGTTTTGCGGGACCAGCTAGAGTTGTACAACAAGGTTTGTGATAATATTCATTTGCTGTTTCCGAGTTCCCATCAGTTGTTTGATTTCCTGAAGGATATGCTGAGCTGGTCAATATGGCTGTACAAAGACATCGGATTTCAAGGTATGGTGTATGTAAGCCCGGATACATCGTATATGGAGCGGCTGCGACCATTTTTACTCAAGAAGCATCGCTTAGCGGCTGATGCTTGGGGCACGGAGGATTCTGAGGTCAAGCACTTCTATGATCCCATCGTGAACCTCATTGTGGATGCAGTTCCGGACGAGACGAGGAGGAAGCTATACCCCCCTCTCTGGACATTAGAGGATAGGGTTACGCGCATAGCACGTACTATGTTGGTTGCTGAGTTCCTGATAGGAGAATGGGCTGAAATTTTTCGTGGGTTGGACGAAGAAGACTTGGACCGGCTTGCCAGGAGCTTCCGGTTCGAGAACTGTTTGAAGAGGGAGGGATTAAATGATGTGCTGAGGGAGAACGCCAAAGCGAGCAAAGCTGTTATATGACAATTAAGCTCACTTGCGGTCGCATGGGTTGAGGTATCTCGAAGTGATGTATCTGTCCTTGCTTGCTTCTATCTATATTAATAATTGATTCCGTCAGTTAAAAGCTATGCTTAAGATACCCATGGTGAAAGAGTGCAGGCAATCGATAGAATATCGCAGAACTGTGTGGGTTGCCTAACACCCTTTGAGCTTGGTGTGACTGCTTTGATGTCGACGTGATAAATCCGTACCAAAAGAATTCAATTTCTTGATTTGAAGGACCATCGAACCTTGGCTTGCTGGGAGTTTGCGTTTCAAGACGCTACGGCGGCGGCGCACTCACCATGACAGCAGTATCACCCGTCCCTGTGCATCACAACCGGGGGTTAAGACACGGATCTGTTTTATACTGATGGATTCACGCTCTAGGTAGTGCCTCGCATTCATAAGCTGCAGGCGGCTTTGTGTCAGGTCCTTTACTCCCAGTTTTGTCGATGTTCGAGGACAGGAGTCGTTCGTCAAACACCTTCTATTCCCTTTCTGCCCCGCGTAGCGTGTCCCAGGAGAGAAGGCGGAGGGACGAGGGAGACGTAGACGCAGAGAGGCGTAGACAGGGAAGTAAAGACGAGAGAGAAAGCGAATGGTTTCTGGAGGATGTTGCGGATGGTGAGATCTCTCCCAGGTGGCATCCATCAGAGCCTGGTGGTGGCGGGTTCGAGTTTACAGTCAGACCCTTCACAAGCAAGCAGAGGCTAATGCCCAAATCAACTTCGTCCGGGGGGACAGAATGGAAAAGCATAGCAGACGAGGAGGAGGGGGACTTGGATGACCAGCGGTTCTCACTTGTGTCGATAATGGAGCCGTCGAAACGCGACTTGCCCATTGACCTGAAGCGAATGTCCATGCTTTGGACGCATGGAAACATATTCCGTGCTCTGCCCTCCCCAACGACGAATTCACCGCCATTGAGCTCGGACAGCGAAGTACCCCCCACGCAGAGCATCCCACTGACACCAGCAAGAGCCCCACAATTGAACATAACCACAACAATCACTGTGCATTCACCGTCTCCCTCGCCCATCTCAGCCGTCGTTTCAGCTTCGGCTACATGGAGTATTTTGGAGATGTACGGCGTCAGCCCCGAATCACCCATGACCGAGCGGCCATCCAGCCATCAATTTACGTCGAAGCCAGTTTCGTCGCCATTTCCGCAGGTACCCAGTGCATCAAATGAGCCAAGCCTCTCCATTACCGCCCAACCGCCATCGAATATACCACCCGTCCCTCCCATCCCTCCACATCTTCGTTCGTGGTCCAAACAGTCTATTCGTCCACTTCCCGTTGCTCCCCCTCCTTGTCCAGCTTCCACCTCTAAACACGTTCCGTCGCAGCCACAGCTGTCTAGGACACTTGTCCTTCATGGACCACGCCCACGATCGAGTACGCTGCCGGCGAATCGTCGACAGGTGATGGAAGCTATCCAGATGCCGTCGCCTGGCATCTCTGATCCTGGTGGACGATGCATCGCATCCACATTTCCTGACACACCGGAATCAGCAACAAGAAGACGGGGCCTACTAGCGGTCAAGACAGGGGATCAGCGCGGTTGATGTGCCTTTCCCGGCTCTGAACAGGACACTTCCTGCTAGTGTTGTATGACGTAACAAGAAGCTAAATATATTACTCTGTTCGCTTTTTAGTGGATTTACTGTAGCGGATCGAGTACCGGGGTATAGGTTCAAGGAGCTTCCCGGTTAGTAATCGACGTAGCAACCGAAGCGGATTATAGTGGGACGCCAGGCGAGAGGACAAGCGAACTGAGAAACGTGGTCGGTGAGATACGATTATTCTGTGGAAAGTGGAAAGGAGAGACGGACTATACTGGAAGAATATGGAAGAGAAAGGGACTGGCAGGCTTTGGATAACTAGGACATGCTTATTTCTTTCAAGGATAAAATATATTCCACCTAAAGGGATATCAGTAACACAAAAGGAGACAAAACCGAAGACAAAACCTGGAAGTCGCCACTGATCTTTGACACGAAGCATCAATGCAAACAAAGGAAAATGGTTCATGAAGGCCAATTGAGTTTCCAGACATGCCTGCACTAGAATGATTGCCAACCGCATCTAAGACTAGTATCAACACATGACAATCGCAAAGGACAAAACCATACCAAAGCAAAAAGGGAGTAGTACACTAATATCGTTGGGAACAAAAACGCCAAGAGTGTGAACAAAATTGTACCAAAGACAAGTTGATCGATATCGTACTCCCGAGTGTCGGTACGATTGCGTAGGGTGTTGTATCGTTTACCTATGAGCACGTCCTTAGCAAAACAATGACACAAATAATGATGGGAAGGAAATACCTCGGGAAAGATTCCACAATGATCCAGCAGCAGTCAGAAGCCTTGCGTAGACAGCATTGGATACGAAATAACAGACATATATGTGGGCGGTCAAGATGGCCAGGAGGTCGGAGAATAGTGAAATAAACAAAGTCGCCCCTCCCCAGCTGGCGATACCAAAGAAGTATATAATCGTCGGTAGATGGGGAGCTCCTGATTGGAGGACGCCTGCGGAGAAGGAAGTCCCAAGAAGAAGAGAAAAGCCGAATTCACGTACGACCCCATATGGCTATCAAATCGATAAAGGTTTGCGAATAAAAGCGACTTAGCTCCGTGTTGAGCTTGAGACCGGCAGGCCATGAATCTAGCCAGTGTAAAACCCATTGAGTCCATTGAATGAGAATGTTCTAAGCATTGTGTTAACAAGGGGTGAGAAATCAGGGAAGGATTTAATTTACATCCACCATTGAGTTAAGCATGGAAGCAAGGACGATGTGATTGTCGCATAGAAAGGAGCCTATAGCTGATCCGATTACGATATCATTAAGCAAGAGCCACACGGTATTAAAAAAGCTAGAACCTGTCAGAACGAAGACGTGAGAGAAGAAAGACAACAAACTTGATGTATCGTGGTGAATACAGAGATGTAGGTGTCTTGCCACGGTTACGTAGCGGAGATACTTCCGCAGAGAAAAAGTCGGCTTGTTCTGCGCGGACATCTATTTGTTGAACTATAGGCTATATCAGTTATTGCTTTCTGCCGTCAGAAATTAACGATGACGCACAGATGGCTGAGAGATCCTTTATTACAAATGATAAGAAAACAGGCGCATTGCAAACTGCGTTCAGAACATTAGAGAAGAGCGCTAGCGAGAGTGAAATCTTCTTCCAGGACACATCAAAAAGGGACCACAAGTGATCTGTTTTAAGCAATGGTTCCGAAGGGTAGAGATAGTTCCGTAGAAGATCTTCTACAGTATGGGCAGCATTAAACTAGGTCATTGTAAGCAAAAGGAGACAAAAAGTGATTCTCGACTACCTGATCTATGACCATATCGTTGATGCCGGGAGAGAAGTCAGACACACGGAAAGCCGCGTAATCCAAGGCAGAACTATTGGTAGAAACAGAAGCACTATACTGTTCCTGAGCATGATAGTCAAGTCTCAAAGCTTCCAGAGAATAGAAGCGGAGAGTCGTCGGAAGGTGGCGGTAATAGTAGACAACAACATATTCCCTGTGCCATGTGAAGAATAAAGCGCATGTATTCCAAGAAGGCTCACTTAGGGACCAGAAAATGGAAAATCGGAACCGTGATCTTTTGATTTTGTTCACAGGTGAATTTGCCGAATACGACTGGATCCTCCCCACAGGTGTTACGCAAGGAACGGTACTCAGGCGAGGCTGAAACGATCTCGACCGCGGCCGTTGCCTCTGATAGCTGTAGAATTGTCAGAAAGAAGTCGAAAACCCAAGGCAACGGTGCTCACCGTGTCCACAGACAGACGCCCTGCAACACACAAAGCGGGCTTCCTCCAACCGAAGCAAAATCCCGG
Organism: Guyanagaster necrorhizus; assembly: GCF_019112545.1. NCBI lineage: Eukaryota > Fungi > Basidiomycota > Agaricomycetes > Agaricales > Physalacriaceae > Guyanagaster > Guyanagaster necrorhizus. Next base: position 299,304 of record NW_025064911.1, read on the forward strand.
CTCGACAAGATCTGTAGGCCAGAAGATGGTCGTCGGTGTCATCCTAGTATTGCCGTCCTATCGTCGTTTACAATGACCGTATATTCCTATCGAAATCGAAATCGCCGACGTCGGATGCATGTAAGATGGTGGTGGTCAAGAAAGAAAAACGGCCACGTGACATTGAGTGTTGATGGTTCGACCCACTTTGGAGCCGCCTGTCAGTCGACGACCACCATCCCGCCTCAGCTCGCCTTCCCTCGTCTTCCCCATTCTATCCCCAGTGCTTCGCTGCCGGGCCCTGCGATGGATACCTCTTATCAATCATCACCATCCTCTTTCCCTCCCCGAAGGCCTGATCTCAAGCGAAAGCTTGTAGTTGTGGGTGACGGTGCGCGCCAACATTGCTTCTGGATCATCAACAAACTCACTTGCCATCAAAGGTGGATGTGGCAAGACATGTCTTCTAATTGTGTATGCAGAAAATCGATTTCCAGAGGTGCACTTATTAGGGTTATCTTTTTGTTAATCAAAGCTGATATTTGTAGGCCTATATACCAACAGTGTTCGAGAATTACGTGACTCAGGTGCATTTCGAAGGCAAGGAAATTGAATTGGCGCTATGGGATACTGCGGGACAGGAGGAGTATGATCGATTGCGGCCACTTAGCTATCCAGAGAGCAATGTCATACTCATTGTTTTCTCCATCGATTTCCCAACAAGCCTAGGAAACGTCCTGGATAAGGTGTGTGGCTGATGTCTTTGATGTTGAGTTGAATTCTGACAGTGTAAATTGCCAGTGGTATCCTGAAGTGGCCCATTTCTGCGAGGGGACGCCGTTGATCCTAGTGGCGACAAAGATCGATCTTCGGAAGGACGAGCAGACAAAGCGGATGTTGGGCGCCCAAGGTCAAACACCTGTCAGCTTTGAGCAGGGATCCAGCGTGGCCAAAGAGATCGGCGCAAAATACGTAGAATGTTCTGCGAAAACGGGAACCGGCGTCCACGATGTGTTCAATGTGGCTTTGAAAGAAAGCTTAAAGGGAAGATGGGGGAAGATCGTACGGGAACGACGATGTGTTGTGATATAGCACAGGCTCTCTTGGACAATAGGCAGGGACTACTCTACTGATATTCGTTTTCATCTCGTTCTCGAGTTGTTCTACTAATTATTTATTATTTTTGCATCAGATATGTATCAATGTACGCATTTAGTTGGTGAAAGAAGCAAACCTACGAGGCCAGACCCGTACCCGAACTGTACTTCAGCTACAACCCAATATTAACGACCCAACACACTACGTGCCCCCCCTCTCATGCTACTCCCCCTACTGTATTTACAATGGACTGGTTTAACAACGTACTACGTAAAAGGTTTAAGGTACAATAAAATGAGAGCAAGATACATAGTCCATAACTTAATTTAATCGGTGTGGCTGCTTAAGAGGAATAAGTTATCGGTATGAGGCACAAGCATAAATATCATAGGACCCAGGGGGCATTCATATCCTACAGCGAACAAGTCAGGGAACCAGCAGATAAAGATAAAGACCAGAAATCATACCAGGGGTTTGTGACTAGAGAGCTGTGAAAGCATGCGAATGAAATTTCGAATGGAAAGACAATCCAGAATGCTAACCTGTGGATCTTGGAAGTTGTCCATCTCCAGAACAGAGTCCGAGACAGACACGGTTGCTTTTTGGCCTAGCCTTTCCATGTTTTTGCGCCACTCCTTCATGCTCTTTTTGTACGTCTTAACGTTCTTGTGCAAGTTTAAGGCAGCCTTATGTACTTCGTGGCTAAGGCGACACGATATTAATGCGGCGAACAAAATGAGGTGGGGGCATACATGCCGCATACCTGACATTCGTCATTAGATCTTTCAACGATGGGTGAGGGTCTTTTTCTGGCGGAAATACAATCAGATACCCCCACACTTGACGTTTTATGGCAACGTACTGAGGATTTCGATAAGAGCCTGTGATGGAGCTCAGCATGGGTACTTGGGAGTTCGGTCGGTATCACTTACTTGAGTCATAGAGGCTCCTTCGCTGTCTTCCCAGGATAGCTGGTCATCCTTGCAAGCTCCCAAAGATATCTGTGACCACTTTGAGATATGCTCTATAAATTATTAAAGTAGCGATCCTCACCACAAACGGAAATTCCGTGTCGGAAGGCTGGCAAAATCCTTCACAGGGCCATAACGCAATCGGGGAATCACACCTGGGAATAGGAGATAACTCTGTATCGTCCAGCCATCTATCATCCTTTGAGAAAGTCGATTTGATTGACAGACGTCGGGTGGCTTTGATATGAACATCTACATTTGCGTCCGCAATTCTCCCGATGGAGGTTTTCTTGGACTTGACAACCTTCTTACTGACACGTTTCGTCTGATACACCGACCTGCTTAGGACCATGGCTTGACGTCGCACTGTGTGGCCGGTGCTTAGAGGGCGCGCCTGCAGACGTATATAAAGATTCGCACCATTACGGTTCCACAAGGAGTCGGACCTGCGGCGGCCTTTAGATATCCAAGGAACGTAAACTCTGTTACAGCGGAAATGGTCGAGATCTGCAGTAGCAACGATTAGTAGGAACATATGAGCACGCTTAAATAGTATGATAAACGCACCCAAGAGCGAAGCGGAATGGCACGAATCAAAGACGGCCTACAATCTATGTCAGAACAGTAGCGTCAAATGGATGGAACACAGCGTACAACCAGGCTACTTCCGATTGGTAAAGCATCCACGAGATGCCGTCGTAACTCCTGAAATTGAAACCCGTTGGCTTTGTGAAATCGACGTGATAGTTGAACGTTGAGCGACGTACATTGTCTGTGATCTTTCTCGAATTGTTATGATCATGATCACAAGGGATCAAGCCTACACCGATGTGAGGCATGTAAGTAGAACTTCGATACAGAAAGGCGGCACGTACATTCATCCATCCCGTCCTCTTCGCTGTTGGTCTTACTCTCTACTTGTCCGACATGACCGGAGTCTGTATCCCAAAGTTGACGAACTTTAGTTGCGCAAAGCAGATGGACTGCGTACACTGAAAGAAGAAACGGTCGCCAGACTTCGCGTCTTGGACAAGCTTTTTGATTTCACGAATCTGATGCGAGTTCTTCGATTGGCATTGTGACAGACAGGCAGATATCGCGGGATTTACGCACAATGTTTGACTGCGTGGGTTGACTCTCGGCAGATTTCCCGTCATCCAATAGTATGGTGATGTTCGCGTCGTCATAGCCATAATTCTCTGCGAGGGCGGGTGAACATGAACGTCAAAGACTTCTGATTGGGCTAAGGGAACATACTGATGAGTAGATCCTTCATGTCACGAACATCGCGATGGGGTGTTTGCAGCTCGTACTGCTCGTTCCCAGAACCCTTGCCCGTCTTGTAATTGATACCGATCAGCAATGCTTTTCTGCACGGACCGTCATTCTTCTCAGCAACCGGTGCCTGGTATGGGCGCCTTGGACCTCGATGCTTGATGATTTTCATGCCCACAGCGATGAGGAATAGAGGGTTGAAGGGGAAGTTCCAACTTGACATTTGCCTGGTGCCAGGTTGGACGGCGCTGATATAATGATTTCTGACACAGATCCCTCGATCAGCGAGGCTGATGTTCCTGTAACATTGCATCGACATCAGGAAACGATGGGCGGCACTGCAACGTTAGAACTGTAGATCAGCTCAGCATGCGCATTTGTTACACACAAAGGAGGGATCGAACCGCAAAAGTCAGGAGGATTATCAAGCTGTAGTAATAGCACGGGGGTCAACGGATGTACTGATGGTCCTTGGTATGTCTCTTTTCAAGCTGTGACTTGCCAGTGTATGCGAATGCCTTACAATACAGCTACATATGTCTTGGTATCCACAAATTCATCCAGGATCCTTGCTTGATAGATTGCATTTCATCATCCTGAACGATGAAAGAAACTGATACGATGGATGTTTCAGTGGCTGATATGCAAGGGGGAAAGGACATCAGCTCTAGATCAAAATCTAGGACCATCTACAATGCTCTGCAAAATCATTAAAATCCCGAGCAATGCGAATGCACTGCCGGAGTCTTCCCTGGGACTAAGACAGCCGCCTTATTGTGGACTCGGATATATCGTGTAAAGTAAATATGTAGACGGCCTACAAAAATTAGACAGATGGAAAGAGATGGGAACAAGACCTAATTCAGAGCTGAACGTTATCACGCGCTTGAACAAAGGCCTTCATTCGCGTTTTCTGCTTGATGTGCGTCCCCAAGGAGATGTTTGAGTCAGTGAACTGGCGATGGCAGGTGATATATCTAAAACTCGGTGTGCTAGCTCGGAAGCGATGTTGCCGCGGTACATACCTGCAGCCGCGGCATGTTGGTCCACTTTTGCTTTCGACCTTGCTCCAATTCCCTCGCTTGTCGAAATAAAGCTCGCTCCGGTTGTATCTCAAGTCCGACTTTATCTATGGATTGGAATCCTCTCCGAATCTCCCGAGTCTCCCGCATAGTATTCGATTTCAATCGTTAACCAGATGGTGCGCGGTCCTTGTCAACGACCTTGATAGGCCGATACTACTAATATTATACTATAGACTTTATTTGCAACTTTGGAGCTTGGCCTTATCGGATATCTCAGAACGTCATGTTTCTCCGAGTACACACACGTTGTACCCGGGCCTGCCTTGCTCCTGGTCCATGTATATTCTTGCTTCGTTGGGCATTATCATGATCATAGGCTAAGTATCATCTGCCTCGCTGGTGCCTGTCGAATGGTTATGGCGTCATTTTTACCTCGCTTAATGCCGTTTCTGCTCAGCCGCTACTTACGAGCTAGAACCCTAAATTCGGATGCGGGTGCCTACGTTTACCACAAGGCCTAAAGCCGCGTTGAACCCCGAATAAGACATGCTCCGATAACGTGGTAGCCGAACATTTACTACGCAGTGGAGCCTAGTACGTGAATCAACTTGGGGTGCTTTGTCAATCGGCAGTTGACAACTGCCTGCCTCCGTTCCTTATACAGCCTCTATTTTCTGATGGTGCTTCTGATGATCTCCGGTGCGGGATTTTGTCTCTATACGCCCTGAGATTGATATAGACTTCACTTCAAGGTACCTCCATGCGTGTCCTCTGATGAAATAGCAATCCCTCATGTTCATGAATGGCAGGTGCTTCATTTTTCACAAGTGTGATGTTCTTTTTAGGGCTTCGGAAGTATTAGGCACACTTTGACCGTGCCTCGGACAAAGGAGATAGTCCATGACCTCACTCGGAGGGGATACGAAATTGGATGCGAGTATAAAAACACCTACTTCATCGTGAATTGCCCCCAGCTTTCAATCATGCGACTCACGCTAGCCCTCCCTGTGCTCTTCGCCTTTGTTTCTGCCTTCGTCACTGCTTCACCCGTTGTAAGTCTTCAAGCTTCCGAGTAGCGTTGTTCTATGTGCTTATGTTGGTTCAAGGTCAAAGAGGTATTGCCTGATACCGTCCCTTGGTATGTATCCATGCTCATCGTCCATTATAGCGAGTCGCAGTTCCCGGCGCTCCTGGATGGAAGGTAATTCACATTTTTCTTCGTAGGAGTTCTTGGTCTCATCATTTCCCTGTTTATAGAGAGTCATCACTCCCCCCAGCCCCGCCCCAGGCTGGCGCCGCACCGAAGTAGACGTAAGTCATATCACTCATCTATTCGATTATAGTCAAATCCTTTTATCGCAGAGAGCTGTCTCTCCGCCCAACCCGGCCCCAGGCTGGTAAAGGAGGTGTTACCGCGTAAATATCGTAGCCTACATTTCTGATCGACATAATCTGCGTTGGTCCCGGGATTCGATTATGGTCCGTTTTATGGATGTATAACTCTATATACTTAATCGGTTGTTGAAGGAGATTCTGCATGATGTAACGAAAGCTACCTATCTACCTACATACTATGAATTGCCATTCTCGTCAATGAAAAATCAGCGGTGATGAAATCCTGTATGCATATGCAATGTATGCAACTAGGTGAACGCGTGCGGCTCAACTCATTTGCCTTGCAATGAGTACTTACTCCGAAATGCACCTTCCATGCGGAAGCCACACTGCAGGCTCCATATCGAGTCAGATCTCTCTGACCACTCTCCCAAAAGGCTTTTCGAGTCAGCCCTGAATCAGATGTGAGTCCCTGTGATGCTCGTGAGACGAAGGAGAAGGAACAGAGACACACCGATGCTAGAATCTACGGAGTAGGCGAACAGTGTAATATCCATCGCTCATATTTGTATAAGCGCTTCCTCCAGAATGCGACATATCGTAAGGTAAGACTACGACCTACGCAGCCCGTAGTCACCCATTCCGTTAATACCCATTGTGTCCAAATTGCGTCCTAGATACTCTCGAAATAATTGATCGCATCATACCCTAAGATTCTAGAACGAGAATTTCCAGAATGTCTCCAAGAAAAGTAATAGAGTGACATTGAAAGATACCAGACGGTGATGCAAACATTCAGAATGGCGGCGGCGGCCACGGTGTACGGCGGCAAAGTGCAGATAAAAGGGCATGGCTCGACTTGCTTCACCAAGCCGACCTACACGGACAGCTCTGCAGATTTGGCGATGATCAGGGCTTCAATACCAACATTGGCATGCATACTCACTTGCGGAGATGTCAGTCGATACCGAAACCATGATAATGTCTGGATCTACAGGACCGACCGACGCCACAGTTAAGGTCGCCAAATCCACTTCTTGGTCACAGAAAGTATCCATCGGATGCACCGGACGCGCCGACGTCACGGGCAGAAGAGTATTTCATCGCCACTAGATCCTCCTCGGTTGCGGAAAGCTTGCATTTCAAAGACATGTTCTGTGGTACCTTTCAAGAGTAGGAAACTCCAGAACCAACCAGGGCATGTAGATAAAAAAAAAATTTGACTGTCTCTGACGTTCTGGGCATAGAGTGTATGGTAATGACATTCCAGGTGTCGAACCTGAGGAATTCAGTATCAAGTCAGGCGGACGTATGTGGTGACGGAGACGGATAACTGAATCACGGTTGCATGGAAATTAATGCAAACAACTTGAAATAGATCAACGGATAATATTACTTGCGTACAATCATATTCACACTATTCATAATGAGTGCTGAAATTCACAACAGTTGGTACGGTACGTACCACGTAAAAGACCTAGAGCGCAACTTAAACACGAACAATGTGTTTCGTCCACAAGGCGCTTCAATTCCGCAATCTCATCGTCCCATCCACTGACACACAAAGGTGCCTCAATCAATCTCAGCCGGCTCGGACGAGATGTGGTGGCGAATGGTGGCTCTACCACCCCTCCACGGGCACCTGCTATTGCGATAAGATCCACAACCTGCACGTCGCCTTCGACGAAGAGTTGCATCAAAGACGGACAGAACCAGTGTTCTCCATCAACCGGCTGAGAAGCCAGTTTCTCCATTAAATTGGCTTCCTTGCACCGGAAGAGGGCGACGTCGTCTACTATGAGTCGCACGACGTTCGGGAGAAGCGTCAGCCATCGAATGAACGTTGGTACATCGGTCTCGCGCAAAGAAGACCGGATCTCGAGGGTATGAAGATTCGCGGGAACAAAACTCGGTTGGCTCCACTGCATGAAGACTAGATTCCAGTGCATATGGTCCTCATCATAAGGGTAGCTGTCAATGAGACGAAACGTCTGCAATGAGGGTGCACGAAGGTGAGAGGTGTGGAGGGCGAAGCATCGAAGCGATTGAATATGAAGGTTGAGCAAATTTTCCATCGGTACCGACGTCACCGACTCACCAGAGGGTTGGGGACCTTCGAGCAGGAAAAGGGATTCCAAAGTGATTGAGCTCGCGTTTGGTATGAGGGTGAGCAGCTCGAAAATTTGGGAGTTTGTACACCCATCCCAGCGGTCGATATTGCGGAACTCGAATTGAATCACACCTCGGCTCAACACGCTCTTCACCAACGAAGAAGAGACAGAGTTAGCCCCCAGAACTCTCAACTTGGACGGTACCGCACCCCACAACTTCTCTTTGGGAGAATCCTTATCCCCACACGACGTGACATGCAATTCCTCCAAGCTGCACAAATCTTCTCCCTTGAGGGATTCCAACGTTCGTGTAGGAATCGAGGCATAGACCCAATTGTGAACCAACGATAAGAGATCCTTTTCGCATTCATTGTACCTTCTTCGTTCCGTGGGAAGAGTGAGGTACAAAGGCGCCGATTTGGCTTTGGAGAGTTGGACGAGACCGCGTCGCCTGGAACGTGTAAAGTCGATGATCCCATATAAACGCGGAGTGGATGCAACGATTTCGTTCCAATCACTGCACGTTAAGCATAGTGGGGGCAGGAAGCCTACTCCCCATTTGTGTACACCAACCTCGAATATATGCGCGTATATTTCTGGTGGCAGCTGAACAGACATCTTGGCAGTTCACCGTGGGATTCTGCTTTCTTGCAATGGGGTATCATGCTTTTATATACTCGTCCTAGCTGGCAATAATTTGTCAGTATGTTCACTGTTCATGAGTCATTCTGCATGTACCTTACCCAACGGTACCGGGAGGATTGTCGGCTGTGGTCATTGATGGTCAACGGTGCCGACGGTGCCAATTGTGAGTTCTTCGGTAATTAATGTTATAGGAACTTCGAAAAAGCGGTCACTAACGACTCACTATATGTTTGGGCCGACAATTTGGACGCAATCAAGCCTATGATTGGCCTCATTCCCAATAGTAAAACACCGTTTTTCTGCTGCACTTGTCATCGTGTTGTATGATACTTGTATGACAAGATGTCTCCATGCTAGGCTCGAGAATGGCGGTCGAAGTGGTGGTCGCTGCTAAGGGCGAGATTGGTCGATCACTCACTCTTTCATTGTGGACTTGACTTTTTGTCATGCTCATTGCCATGGTGGATAGGCTTACAGTACGGTTAGCCGATTGCGCTCGACCGTACAGGACACTGGGCGTCTCTGAGCTGGAGACCGGCGGCCAGGATGATGGTGATCGACTGCGAAGGAGCGAAATTGTTAATTGTTGACGGTTGCCACTGCCTCATCTACCTCATCGCCAATTGACACGTTCAATGCTCAGTACGCGGTCGCCGTCGCTGTGATTATTGCATTCATTGCGCCGTCGTACTACAAGGAGTAATACGGGTGAGCAGGAGTCATCTGACCACGACGTTGACTAGTTTCTTATCTTTTTTCTAGGAAGAATTACTCGGACCGTGTGCTGATTGACGACGAACCTGAAAAAGGAGCTAAGATTCCCCATTTACGTCCATTATCGTCGACAGCGCCACCTCGGGCGGATCTTGCAACTGAAGCATTGTAGATGTAAGTGGGGCCAAGACACGACCATTATCAGCCATCATGAAGGCTCTTTCTCGCGCTCTCCGACCACTGACTGTTGGTATTCGCCGAGAGGATCCCGGTAGAATATGGGAGAGACGCGCACCCCTCACGCCAGAGGCCGTGCGGGACTTGATCACGAAACAGGGTGTTCAGGTGCAGGTCGAATCTTGCGACAGACGCATATTCACCGACGACGAATACATAAAGGTTCGAGATAATCTGTGTGTCCATTGGTGATGTAGTTCTGAGTGGCATACAGGCCGGTGCCAACATTCGGAAGGACCTCTCTGCTGCCCACATTCTACTTGGTATCAAGGAACCTCTTTTAAGTTCGCTGCAGCTCTCGCCGGTCCCTTCCCCAATTTCTCCAACCGATGTCACCCGTACATACATGATGTTCTCGCACACTGCCAAAGGCCAGCCATACAACCTTTCGCTCCTGTCATCCTTCCTTGGTCATAAAGAACTACCTCGCCTCATCGACTTCGAGCTGCTCACTGATTCCGTGACCGTTAAACGGACCGTCGGATTTGGGTGGTATGCCGGGGTGGCTGGCGTTTTTGAAGCTCTGTCCTCCTTGGCTCAATCTCATCTTGAATTTGGGGTTGCTTCGCCGTTCCTGGTATGCCTCATTGATTTGTGTTTCAATCATCGACTCTATCTGCATTTCAGTTGACTCCAAGACCGCATACTCAGCCGTCTTTGGATCATCTGCGGGCAGCTCTACGCGCCATTGGAGCGCGAATTGCTGCAGAGGGCACCCCGAAAGCATTGGGTCCATTCATCATAGGCCTCACTGGGTAAGTTCCGTGTCAGTTTCAATCATACATATTCTCACATGATTTTTTAGGACCGGAAATGTTGCAGAAGGCTGTCTGTCGGCTCTTTCGGAGCTGCCTATTGTCAAAGTCGCTGTGAAAGACCTCCCGGCCCTTGTCAAAGATCCGGATGCAAACTTACGAAACGTAAAGTACACCGGAGATTAGACATGGTATTTTAATCACCCATTTTCAGATATATCTTGTACATGCTTTACCATCTGACTACTTTACGCGTCTTGATGGTGGTAAATATACACGAGATCACTATTATACTCATCCCAACGAGTACTCGTCAAACTTTTCCCAAACAGTGCGTCTCAGATGTCCGTTTTCTGCGAAACTAAGTTTTCAAACAGATCGCCCCTTACCTCACTCTTTTCCTCAATGGCGCAGGCTGGGCTCCCGGATATCCACGAATCATGACAAATGAGCAACTGGCGATCTCACTTACACTCGCACAGGAGGTTGGCGGAGCCAGGTTCACGAACATCGGCGACATAAGTTGTGATCCCGAGGTACATATCACAGTTTCCCAAATAATCTCATCCTGATATCAAACTCACAGGGCGGCCTTCAATTTCTAACGCATGCAACTACGCTATCGGCACCCTTCTTCAAAGCCCGACCCCCTTCTCTTCCTCAACATTTACCTTCTGTGACAATTATGTCGGTGGACATTCTACCATCATCCATTCCTTTGGATGCTTCACGGGGCTTTTCTCGAGCATTGTTCCCATACCTGGAAGCCCTGATCGCATCGTATAGCGGCGGCGACACGAGCGGTGATCGTATTGAAGCTTTACATCGAGCGACTATCGCGAACAAAGGGGGGTTGTCCCCGCAACATCAGTGGCTCCAAGAACGCGTGGATGCATGGCGCGCATCGACGACGAAACCTTCAACATCTTCCCATGGCAATCTGAAGGCAAAGCATGTTTTGATGTTTGGTAGTGGCATGGTGGCCGGCCCTGCTGTGGACAAGCTTGCAGAAAGATCTGATGTTCGACTTGTGATTGGTTGCCTCTTTCTCTTATCGTTATTATACCATGCGTTTCTAAACTTTCGTTCACAGCTAGCAATTCTCGTTTGGAGATGGAGAAGCTACAAGGCACTCATTACAATGTACAGTACCGTGAAATCGATATGGGAAAACACGCCGATGTCTCGCGGCTTGTGGAAGAAGCAGATGTTGTTATCAGGTATGCTTGTTCCGCCAGTGCTCTTCGACGTAACCTCGACTATTAAGACAGTCTTTTGCCGGCCCCCTTTCATCCTGCAGTCGCTGAACATTGTATTCAACACAAGAAGCACATGATAACAGCGTCGTACATCTCTAATTCGATGAGCGCTTTACACTTGCGGTATGGCCATCTTCTGTTACTTTGGTTTCGGTGCTGATACTGATACAGCGCACTGGATTCTGATGTTCTTCTTCTCAACGAGATTGGCCTTGACCCCGGAATTGATCACTGTTCTGCGATCTCCCTCATCTCTAGGCTTCAAGCTCAGAACAAGAAAGTAGTCTCTTTCATCTCGTTCTGCGGCGGCCTTCCTGCACCCGATGTAGAGGATATGGGTCCACTGAAGTATAAGTTCAGTTGGAGTCCGAGAGGAGTTTTGACTGCCGCACTCAATTCAGCGAAATTTAAGCTCTTTGGTGAAGTACGCTCGCCTGGATCTGAATTCGAGGATATCATGTCATGCTTGTACTCTTCAGGAAAAGAATATTTCGGGAACCAATCTGTTGCGCTCGTATTTTGCTCAGGTGCCCGTGTTGCCCTCAGTGCACCTGGAAGGTTATGCAAACAGAGACAGTCTCCCGTATGCTGCCGGCTATCACCTAGGACCTCTTTCGAAACTGCGTACTCTAGTCCGAGGGACATTAAGGTGAGCATCAACAGCTCTGGATAAGATTGTTTAACTGGCCACAGATATCCCGGCTACTCAGAACGACTTCAATTCTTCAAAGACATCGGGCTTCTTGAACTGAACGGAATCATCGAACTGAAGGATTGGATAGACTTTATTCCTCTTTCGCAGAAGCTGAAGCAAGAACTTCATCCAGAAGACAAGCATATCAATTTGCAGTATGCAGAGGATGATGGTGGGCACCTCGAAGCTCTGCGCTGGCTCCTTGCGGGTCGCACACCACCTCTGCCCACTAAACCAATGGCTCCGCTGGACATATTCACAGTTCTCTTGGCGTACAAGCTCCAATACGCACCTCATGAGCGTGACATGGTTGTCTTATCCCACGAATTCATCACCAAGTCAGTCTCAGAGCCATTGGCACCGGAAGAGGTGCACACGTCATCATTGGTCGCATACGGTGACGACAAATATTCCGCTATGTCGAGGACGGTTGGATTACCTGTGGCCCTAGCGGCGCTGAAGGTGCTTGACGGGAAGGTGTCTGTGAGAGGAGTAGCGGGTCCTGGAGATGCGAGTATCCGGGAGCCGGTGCTTATTGGAATGGAAAGTGTTGGCTTGGGGATGGAGGAGATTTCTGGGGCTTCGGAAACAGTAGAGAAGGCTTTGAAACTTGGCGTTTCGGACCCATGAATTTCCGCAAATCATTACATTTTCCCCATCAACTGTACTATAGCATGATTATTCCTGCATACAATACAAAGATCTTTATCTAAAGTTGTCTTCAAGGTCCTCACGCGGTGTGTTCTTCTGGCAACGGTTTGCCTTGACAGTCCGCCGCGATGGCATGGTTTCATTGTCAGTCTACTTCATCACCTTCCATGACAGATAAAAGTTCAATGAATCCATCATTGATGCCAGGGTCTATGAGGAATGTGAGAAGTCTGTCTACCATAATCACAACCAAAGCAAGTTGGTCCTGCCACGAACTCGGTTTTCCCGGTGAAGTGTCGAGACGAGCAACAACGTGCGTTACTACGTTATTACCCCTCCAGTACGAGCACGGTCGCTTCCTTTCCATCTATTGCAAGGAAGATGAGTTTTACACAAATTAATCTTTATGAACGGAAGCGCTGTGACCATCCCTCCGAGGCCATCCCTTAAGCTAAGGCTTGCTTCTTTGGATTTGAAATTTAAGGTCCTCTAAGGAATCAGAGAACCAACCAAATGAATTCGGTCTGGTAAAATTGACGTTTCACTTTTCTCGTTTCACACGAGATGTCGTTGACTGTTGGTTGAAGTCCGATCGTGATTGGCACGTGACCATTCTATATAAGCGTGGGATTCAAACAGCTCAGCCTCTTTGTCTTTTCGCTTCCATCATCAAATCTCGACCTCGCTCGATAAGCAAAGTCGTTTCCCCAGCAAGAACATCTACCACCTCACTACCTTATATTAACAATGTCTGGACGCGGCAAAGGTGGGAAGGTGCGAGCCAGCAATGTTTGTGCTGCGGCTTCGGTGCTGACGATGCCTTAGGGACTCGGAAAGGGTGGCGCCAAACGCCACCGCAAGATTCTTCGTGACAACATCCAGGGTAGGGCGATTTTGCTGTCCAAAGTCGTATACCCTTCACAATGGTTTCTAGGTATCACCAAACCTGCCATTCGTCGTCTCGCTCGTCGTGGTGGGGTGAAGCGTATCTCCGGTCTCATCTATGAGGAGACCCGTGGTGTCCTGAAAATCTTCCTTGAAAATGTCATCCGAGACTCCGTCACCTACACGGAACATGCTAAGGTGCGCTACATTGTCTGTTGCTCAATACATTATGCTCACGAGAGCCTGTATCTAGCGTAAGACCGTTACTGCGCTCGATGTGGTCTACGCCCTGAAGCGCTCTGGTCGTACTCTGTACGGCTTTGGTGCCTAAACTATATTCATGTCAGTGAGTCAGATCTCTTTTTATTGCAAGTTTGTGGTGTAACTAACTGTTTTGGCCAGTTCCATTATAATTTATGTCTACGCTCGATTTGTAACACGATGTAATATGACTCAGACTTTTGAATTACGGTTTATAGTGATTCGTTGCCTTCGTCCATTTGAATGCCGGGTGATCACGTCAATGCTTTTATCGATAAACACGACCATCGAATGGGCAGGCACTGAGGTGTATACGAGAGTGATTGGTTGAATGTTGTCCTATCTACTGTAAGCATGATTGGGTCATGCCGCCTGTTGCCCGAGAACCTATATATTTATGCACTCTGCGTCAATTGTGAGGAAGTTGTAATATGCGTTGTTCGGTGGTGCACGCGTGATTGTGAGTAAAGTTTGTCTGATTGTATTATTAGTTTCGTAACTTGGGTATGTTACCAGACCCGCTGGAGAAGCAGACCTAACGCTGCCTACTTAACATTAATAGTGTCCCTCACATCTTCCACCACGTCGAATCAGCTCTAAGATGAGCCGAGACCTGCGCCGCAAATTGTTCGTCCGTCAGTGCACCAAGGTGTCCTGAACCCTTTGCACTCATTGCAATAGACTCCTCGTTTGTCCAGAAACCACCGCGCTCAATCATGGCGCCAGGATCATTGGTCACCCAGACCTTCACGGTGATGTAGAGCCTTTCGCTCTCCGCTAAAGGATTCATTAATAAGATGTTCATTTGCTGCAGAGGGTTGCACCTACATGGGATCCGACCTCCCTTCTCTATGAAAGACTTGAACTTCACATACAAGCTTTCGGTGTTGGAATAAACCTTGGCTTTCCAGTTTTGAATGGTTGATTTCTGCACCTTTAGGAGCATGGATGGCGGATGCGCCTGGTCCCGAAACCAATCAGCGACATCATCCATGCCGCCTTGAGATCCGTAGGCTGCCTGTAGACCCATCGCTCTGCACATCTCGTGCTGGAACCACACTATGGCATAATGTTTGTAGCAAGTCGTGTATGGACGCATTTGAAGCTTGCGCACAATCAGAACCAGGTCGGCAAACTCGGCATTCCACATGTGACGGGGCGGTGGATTGCGGTAGCTGCGTGTCCATGACGCTGTCGCTGGAGGTCGCAGTGAGGTCGAGGTATACAGATAAGAGTTTTCTATGGGCGCTACGTAAAATGCGCTATCAGGACCGTCTTGATTAGCCTGGAAACATCATTAGTGTGATGTTCGAAGATCGTTGCAATAATAACTCACTGATGCTGCTTGCGTTTGGTCCGTCAAGGATGACTGAATAGTCACTACGTGAGCACAAACATAGTCAATTGCCTTTTCTCACTCACTAAAGTTCTGGGAGTCTCAACGATTGCAAAGACGACAAAAACAAGGCTTTTATCGGGATCTATATGCAACTGGTTGCATGCGTTGCGAGTAGCGATATGTGTCGCGCTTGCAGGGTAAACGTTCCAAGGACAGCCCGTTCGAGGACATGGAACGTCGGCAGGGTAGGATTTATGTGTACCTAGGGGCCGAAGCTCACCCCAGCAGTCCTTATAAAACGCGGGAAAGGAGTTGGTCGAAAATCCGACCTTTTCATGTCGGCGAACGAAACGCAAGAAATCGGCCATCCTTCGAGGGAATGAAGCTGTCCCTTCCAGGGTCAACCGGGCCAACCACCAGTCCAGTAGACGGTCTGTCGAACTGAGATCAGCACTTGAACGTCCGCAGTATCAGAAAATCTCACCCATATGAAGCACTGCTTGGTCATCCTGAATCTCGAGAAATTCATTCGTGATTTTCTCGACCAGATTGCTGTCTTGACTGGACTCGTCTCCTTTGCCGTAGAATAGGATGATGTAAGGGTCTTCGCTGAAAAGATTACGTGACCGAGAATCTCGGACCTGTCCCTGCTGACTCGAAAAAAAAGACGACTGAGAAGCAGCATGAAGGCGACTACCGGACGCTCGCACAACTGGCGCTATCCTCTCACCCAGAAAAGATTGTAAGCCATTTGTAACTGAACGTTGCAATGAAGAGCCTGCTCTTACGGCAGGTCTACTGTCGAGCTCACCTCTCCACCAATCGAGGGGAGAGCTCGACAACGTACCAAATTTATCTGGATGCTCTTCGAAGAACACGACAGGGTCATCTTCATCGTCCTCGAAGTGGTCGTGCCCATCTTCTTCATCGGACTCCTCCTCCTCTGAGCTGCTCACAGGTACACTAGCAGGCGACGCAGGCAGAGAAGGGGACTGCTCGCGCTGAACTATACCTTGAAGGGGCATGACCTGAGAGGGCTCAGGATTCAAGAGTTGGTAAACATGTTTTACGGGTCGACGAGTCTCTGCTATGAATGTAAGAAATTTTTTTCACGAGCGAAGATTATACGCGTAAGACCTACCATGGTTGCCACCAAAGTCGCCATCATCAGCCTGCGGGAAGTCTCGAGGGTATGGATGAGAGCGAAGAGAGCGCGTACTGTTCAATCTCTCAACCTTAGGCATAGTAATGAGTGGCTCAAAAGTGCAGCCTCTGCGATGGTGAAGGACAAGCTATGATTGGCGCTGCATAGTTGTCTAGATTTTGGCCTTAAAAGGCCCTTCCGGCCGGCATCTTTTAGACTGTCAACGAGAGACGTATGGCACATTCTGCCAGAACTTGCCATTTACATACATGATTCCTGCCCCCTTTGTATCACCGTCAAGGTCGCCTAAACTGCTTCTCACATCAAGTAGAGCTGGCGCTGAACCAGATCTGAACCCAAAAAAAAAACATGGAGACGCATCGTTGGACGGAATCGGAGGAAGAGCGGCAAGATAGATTCCCGAAAAGCAGCTGAGCAGAATAGTGGTCCGTGTAATAACTGGTCCTCATACGGGAGCGACACCGTCGTTTACTCAACTAGACACACCGGAGCCCATAACCAGTCATTAGATCCAATTAACCAATTTAAATTTATGGGGACCAGTATCTGACTCACTGGAAAATAAAAGTCATATGATAGTACACGTATGCTAAAGATAAAAGCCAAGTCGTTATCGAAGAACTACCTTGTAACGATTTTATAGGTATGTTGGATAGAAAAGAGATAAAACTACAGAAAAACGAATGGTTAGTAAGCATATATGTCAACAAACTGGTCATGAAGGGTTCTCCGCGACGCGGTTCTGTGAAAAGCGGTCTGCATATGGGGGAGGAAGCTCCCGTACAGTTCCACCATCGCGGTGTTGGAATATTATCTCTCCTTCGCCTGTCGAAGTAACATTCTCGCGTCGCATGCTGTCCGATGCCGGCCGCTCAGGCCATGGACCGAACGCCCCCCCGTTTGACGAAGGCGGCATAGCCGATTGTGAGCGCTGTACGTTTTCCGCTGAACCGGTCGACTCAAAATTCGATGGCTCCATTTGTGCGGTGCTCAACCCCAATTCCATAGTTTTCTGACGGATAGATGGCGAAGGGAAGGTGGCGAAGCCAGGTCGAACTGAAGCAGATGACCCCGACGATGAAGTTTGATATATTCCCTCGGTTCCATCTTCCGCCAAACGACGAGGGTCAAAGGGCAACGGACTGACACCGGAAGATGGAGATGTGGTTATATCAGTCATTGCGGTTGTCCTGTTGCTGAAAGAAGATGATTTCGGAGAGTAGGGCATAACGGGGGTGTGGCCGACAAAGGCATTGATAGTCATCGCCTGGCTGCCGTTAGAATTCGTATACGGAATGATGTCGGGATCAATCTCTGCGTTCGTCTTCTGGGCTCGCCGTCTTCTGTACCAGAAGAACGAGGCTACCGTAGTTATCAGCAGGAAGCCCAAAACTCCCATGACAACCCCAACGATGATTCCTGTCCGTTTCTTGGCGTGCTGTGCATTTTTTTCTGCTGCAGCAGAGGCGTCCAAGGCAGTGGCGTTTCCGCTTTGACTTTGAAGTGAACCACAACCAGTGTTGGTAATACCTAACGGGGGTTATCAGTCTTCACCTTTTTTACTCTTATGACTACCACCGGGCTTACCGCTGGGCATAACAGATGGTGTCCCCCATGCAAATGCGCCCGTGCTAATTCGTCATCAGCTGATAAAATCTGTCATCTGGAAAGGTACGAACTCACACATCAGAAACAGCAGCTGTCAAGAGTAGATTAAGATAATGTTTTATGATATGTGAGATGAAACAAACAAACCTAACATGATTTGTCCGCTTGTGGCCCGATTGATATATGTGTAGGCATCATCGTCTCCTAGCGTGGTCACATTTGTGATTACAGTGGAATCAACCTGAGCAAAAGAGATATTGTAGGGAGGAACGCCTCCTTTTATTCGCAGGCCCCATGGCTGGCAAGGTTGTAGGTCTCCCGTGACGTTAGACTTAACGGTAAAGGAGGTGGTATCATTTCTTTGGACAATACAGTCCGTTGATGAACCAGCTAGGATAGGTATAAGCAATGCACAACGAGAGAACTGAACACAAAGCTTACTGCCGACCGTGAATAATTTGGGCGCATTTCCCCCAGAAGATCC
This sequence comes from Guyanagaster necrorhizus, assembly GCF_019112545.1. NCBI lineage: Eukaryota > Fungi > Basidiomycota > Agaricomycetes > Agaricales > Physalacriaceae > Guyanagaster > Guyanagaster necrorhizus. The sequence goes on from NW_025064911.1 coordinate 317,795, forward strand.
ATTAGCATCGATGACATTGAGTAGCAGCTGGGACCCTGAATTTTTGTTTCAACGTTGATACAGCGCTGCTGTAAACGTCAAAGGACTCACCCACAGGATTGTTGACCGTCCATGTTAGATTGTCCTCGCTTTCTCCCAACAGCGTAGTTAGCAGTTCTCCATTCTGCTCGTAAGCCCTCATATAAAATGGTGGTACACCATGAGTATCGTTATTAGGATCGTATGGTTTGACGGTAATACTGAATTCATGGCATGAGTCTAAGGTCGATGATACAGACTAGACAGGATGGTCAGTATAAAAAAAGCGACGGAAGCCCAAGCGTACATACATTGCTGGCGAACGCCCATTGAAAGATTTCCGAGCTGGCCTCGGCACGACACGGATCTAAAAATAGCAGCAGAGAGAGAAGTGCGAGTACCGGCAGCGAAAGCGAAGGTGGATGACGAAGAAACATCTTCGCAAGACGAAGGAAAACGAAAAGGCGACCTGCGATGTTGGAGGTAGGAGGAAGAGGTAGACGCCTGTACTCTAATACGGCCGACCTCCACCCTAGATCCTACTGGATTTGACGAATTGTCTGGAGGCTATGTCAATGCCGCCCAGTTCGGGTACTTGGCAAATATAAATGGGCAGCCCACCGAAAGGTTAACGAGTGGAAGATTCCTCTGCACAGAAGAGAGTACTAGTACTGGACGAAAGTCACGGTCAGTAGATCAGTTGGTGGTTCAATTGAGAGGCGTCCCATCCATCTATGCCCTTCATAACCAATGTTGGGAACCTTGATGGTTTATATTTATTTCCTCGGACCCGGAGCATCACTCACGTTAAGAATACGATAACGAGAGTCGGCAACGCACGAATGTACTCTGATCAATCCTGTCCGTGGGCGCTAAGCCGTGATCTTTGTCACCATCAGGGCCGTGTTTTCCATTCAGTCATGAGGCCGGCGTTTTTAGTATATTTATTGGCGGTGCGAATAGCGTAATATAGAAGACATACAAGGTAAGCTAGAGACTTGGCTTGAAACTTGAGCTTGAATGGTCGAACAGATAGATCATGACCAATGGCAATCGTGCAAGTCACGATCGTATATCGTGGGAATAACCACTACCTGCTGAAGAACCCTGATGCACCACTTGGTTACCGAAGTGAGCAACATTACATTCATTGATTATCGTATGTGCCTGTGGCAGCTACATAGCAACCCAGGAACAAAATGCTAGAATGACAACATGAGCGAAACTAATTATACGAATCATCATTGCGTCTGTGCGCCATATCCTCTGATGTCTTCGGCAAAGGACCATATCGTTTCCGCACTACGCGACTCTGAGATGGATGTGCCCGCAGCCGTGATTTTCGCAACTTGGTACTGTGTTCAGCTGGTGAGCAACAGCGGTCTTGTATAAAAATACAGAAACTGTACCTTGTTCAAACTCCTTGCATCTCGGTAATACAGCACTTTCATGCTATCTTCGATAATCTTAAGCGCCTCTTCCTCGGTGAGGACGTCCTCGTACCCCTCCACCGCCTTACGTAGAAGAGGCTGGGCAATGTAGGAACCATAACCAGTTGCCAGCGTTGACGCACTGTAAGTGGTCCCTAGCAAGTCGACGTATGCCAGAAATCTGCACGGACAGTCAGACAAGATCGGCTCCAAGACACTGATATCGCACCGCTTTCCGTCTTTGAATCCACCAACAAGCAGTGAATTCCATAGAGGGTTCATCTTCGACCTCCGGGCGTACATGATCTGAGAGAGGTACTCGTGGATTTCAGCTGGTCCAAGGCTGTGGCCATCGGCCGCGGTGAATTCGTCAACCATAAGTTCGTCCAGCACAGTTTGGATATATTGAAAGTCGGACATGTCCCCGCTAGCACCAATGACGGTATAGTCGCCCACTGCCTGAAGACGTTGGACATCCTTAAAACGGGCGAGCGAACCATAGGAAGCTGTAATTGTCGTCTTTATTGAGCGGCAAATAACTATACGAGCCTCATACGCACCGAGGTTGTCGGCAGCCATCATTATCCCGTCCTTGTACTTGATGGCAAGGACACTCGTTCCTGTGACTATTGGTTGTCTGAAGGCAATTAATGTCGCTGGATTTCGACGATATAGACAAGAAACGTACTGTGTATGCTGAACACCAGCTGAAAACGAGCCTTTGGATCCGTTGTAAGGCCGTTGTGGGATTGGGTACGTTCCGTAGAGGTCGACAGCATCGTTTCTCTGAAAACTGCCATCAATATTCAGAAATAAGAGGAGTGATAGCAAAAACGCACTGGACGGCCCCAGTTCATAGGAGAATGATCCATGGTGAAAGTGAAAGAATGGTTCTCACCTGACGCGCAAGCCAGGACGCGTACGTGGCTTATGTAAGCCAGCTGATAAGATCCATCCTAGATAAGATAATGCCCAATCGATATCCGATTTGTGAGGCAGTCGGAAACTTAAGATATTTTTATTCCAACTTACTACTACCGTCAAGACAAAGCCTAATAAATTGAATAATTCAATAGTTAAGGTTCATGTCGTACAATTAAATCCTATGGGAGCTAAAACGTTACTACATGAGATAATGCGACTAGTACCAGTTGTTGCTATGCCGTCAAATCCGTCCAACTGTATCTCAGTACACGGAGCGGCTCCGCTGCATTGCATCTTCGCCAGATACCCAGAATCGACATTGCCCACAGAAGACGCCCAAGTAACATCGGAAATTTGGAACAATGACGTGTCACATTCTCCCGTAGCGCCAGAGAACGACGTACACTGAGTAATATAGGCTACAGAATCGGTAAGGTCTTGGAGGATGAAGTCCCGGAACGCTTTTCTAAAATCAGTTTAGCGAGATACAAGTGTCGCATTAAACTTAACTGATGTTCCTGGCGTATCCGAGACCGCCACCTCCACCTATACAATCCAACGTAGAATTCAGTTGGTCAGGGGATAGGCAGCAGCAGTACAATGTTCACAGACCATTTGGCGGATAACCCTGCTGGACGCCCGTCCACGTCTTGATGTAGCCGGCGTATCGGGTTCCAAGGCACGTTACTCTTTCAGCGGTAACGTTCTCTATCCGTTCGAACACACCAGGATATTGCCCAATAGATCTGTCTCCGAATACTAATCAGATTCGGACTTTGGCACTGAAAAGCGTCCGCCCTTACCCAATAGCAACGCCCAACCCACCATGGAATACCGAGTCTTGGATTAAAATGTTAGTCGAATTTGCTTTCATGGACATATTATCGTCTCCTCCAGTAACGGTCCAATTTCGAAAAGTGATCCGGTTTGAATAGAACGTATCCACACCGTCTGTGTTGCGTGCTGGGGCCTGTAAATTGAATTTGTGCCTTGTCCAACTCAGAGAACTAAGGAAAACTAACCGAGCTGTTGCTGGTGGAATTCACATATATACCCTCCAGCAAAACATCTTCCGAGTTTTTTATGGCCATAGTCCAGAACTGAGATTGCACAAATCGGATACCCGAAAAGAGCGAATTTGTAGTGTTGGTGATCATAAGGCTTATAGGCCGACCTGGTAAATTCGATACACCGTTGGTAAAGTCGTACCTACACGGTCTCGTCAGTCACCGTGACGACGGCCGCCATAGAAATTCAGCTCACCAAAGCTGTCCGTTACCGTCAAGCGTCCCCACCCCATGTCCTCGAAAAATTACTCTGTCCCCTCCGAACATCCACGCCGTAGTCATATTCTGGTATGCCAATGGCAGCCCATTTGCGCGCCAGTACGTGATATTGGTTCCCCACTGAAATGACAGAGAGTATAAGCAACTGCTTGCACAATCCATGCGGAAGGACCGACAAGCATGATCCCGCGGAGATCGACCAAAACATCCCGAAGGTTAGTGGTGTTCATCACCGACTCTACGTGGTAGAGTTTGTCCTGTAACACAACTGTTCCGCCTTGTCCGCATCGATCAAAAGCAGAGAGGATAGCAGGAGCATCATCGGAAGAGTCGTTGCTTGCATGAACATGGCACACGGCCCCTCGCTGAACCATGTAGCCAGCCTGGGCCGTCAAGGGTAGAGTAGCCAAGACAAATGTCCAGAAGGGTTTCATCAGAAATATGAGAAGACTCTCTTGCAGCGCACATGCATGGTTTTATGGTACGAATCAGGACCCGAATTGAATGTTGGACGTCGAATGCCCATGTGAACTGACTTCCATCGTTGCAGCGGGCCGTCCGGATTCTTTTTAGAGAGTAAAAGATCACAAGAACGTATTCTAGGACAAGGAGCATCCCAGTATCAAGAGTACAAACAAGTATGACTCTATCTAGGTCAAATTATAAGTGGGTCACCAAAATAACAAGACAATGTCGCGAACATAGTCATCAACTGAAGAGGCAAGACGTTGATCAATTCTTTCTGCGCTTCTTCGTGTCTCTCATGTCTCCATTTGCGATGTCAGTCCTCTTCCCAACCTTGCCTGCCTTCTTGTTGACCACGCGTTGCAACGCGCGCTTGGTCTCGCCATCCGGAAACGTTGATAGATCAAAGTAGTTCTTTGCATATTCTAATAGCCTACAAAGACGATTCTTATCAGTCCAAGAAGTCCAAATAGAAGATGCGAACATACCATTCAGGGCGAACATCGGATACCGTGCGAATATAAGGCCTCTTCGTCAACACAAATTCGTTGAAGATGACCCATTCGGGTTGGGTGTCAAGGCCACAGGACGGGTGAAGCGCCACAACCTACATACAATATCAGTCACGGGGCCTAGAAGGCAGTAGAAGGACTATACGAACCTGGTTGTCCTTGACCGTAAGATAATTTCCTTTCTCTCCCTCTTTATGCGCCACTTGCATGAAGAACCCACAAACCAGTACTTGACGAATGCTCTGGTACAGTTTCTTCTCGTCTGAGAGTGAAAGCAATTCCACTTCGTATTTGGCCATGGTTCGCTCCAGCTGGGCACGGACGTTGTCTGCCTGCGCAAGAGCCCGAGCAGAGAGGAAGTGGTTGTATAACCAGCTCTTGTCATATTTGTCTGTAGGGTTATATGAGCGACCTTTTTTGGGAACAAGATGGACAAGGACGTACTCTGAACATATTGATTGTAGACATTTAACATGGTAAGATGGTCGCCATCGGGGACAGTGAGTAGGGCTTTCGCCGCATCGGCTTGGTTACGTGCATTTGGCGGTCGTATCCACACGTTAGGTACTAAGCGTTTCCGTTAGATGACTGATGGATAGACAGAGGTAGAATGGACTGACCGGAAAGCATAGCGGTGATAGTAAGAATTTCATTACTGCATTTGAACTCTGGGCTTATGATAAGCATTTTTGCGAGCTAAATCAAAACAAGAAGTTAACTATGATAACTGCCTCGCTGTAAAGTCGGACACACCTGAGGATCGAGCGGGAACTCTGCCATCACACTACCCAATGGTGTTAGGTTACCGTCGTCATCCAATGCGGAGAGGAAGTTCAGTAACTCCAAAGCCCGCATCAAAGTCTCCGGAGCCGGAGCATCGACGTAGTCAAACCGTACTAAATCCTGTAGCCAATCAATCAGTGTCAGTATTTTGTGAATGGGGATTCTTACCTTAATACCAAGCTTGACAAGCTCCAAGACCGTGTTGCTCAAATTACACCTCAAAATCTCCGGATGAGTTTGCTCTTCGAGCTCGTTCATGAAGTCCTTCTCCGTATAAAGCCGGAAGCACTTCCCTGGCCTCGTACGGCCGGCACGACCCGCTCTTTGTTGGGCAGACGCTTTAGAAATAGGGCTAACCAGCAGACTTTCGACTCGAATCCGGGGGTTGTAGACCTTTTGTTTGGAGAAGCCTGGATCAACGACGTATACAATTCCGTCTATTGTCAAGGATGTCTCGGCAATGTTAGTTGAGACAACGACCTTTCGGCCGGGAGGACCATCGGAGGTTCGAGGAGTCGGTGCAGGGTCGAAGATACGCTGTTGCTGTTGAGGGGGCAGGGAAGAATAGAGAGGAATGCAAACTAGAGGGCCGACAGAGTCTGGGTCCTGGTTTATCAGATCGTCCGCTTCAAGCTTGATTTTTCTACAAGCATCCTCTATCTCCTCTTCACCGGTGAGGAAAAGTAAGACGTCGCCAGGCTCTTCAGCACGATGGATCATAAGGACAGTTCGGATGGCAGCCTCGACGTAGTCGGGCTCGGGTTCCTGGGTATAGAATACCTCCACAGGATGTGTGCGACCTGGTACTTTGAACAGAGGTGCTGGTGTACCAGCGGTAAGGCCAAAGTACTTTTGGAATTTGAGAGCATCGAGGGTCGCAGACATGATGATGATCTTGAGGTCAGACCGGCGTTTTGCGAGGTCTTTGAGGAGACCCATGAGGATGTCAGTGGCAAGCGTCCGTTCGTGCGCCTCGTCTAGGATGACAGTGGAGTATCGCTCGAGATTGGGATCATTCATTGCTTCTCGGAGAAGCATACCATCGGTCATATATTTGAGGAAAGTCGTCCCAGGCTCTGTCATGTCTTCGAACCGAATCGAATAACCGACGTGTCGACCAAGCGAGACTGGGGGCAAGATAAATTTTCTGGGTAGAAGTGTGTCAACAACACTCACCATCCATTTCATCGGCCACCCGCTTTGCCACCGACATTGCCGCAACACGACGAGGTTGGGTACATGCTACGACCTTGCCTTTTGTGTGAGGTAGATCTGAGTACGCGACGAACTGAGGTATTCTATTGCGCAGAAGTGAGACTCCGTATCATAAGAGAGAATGAGCAGTACGTACTGTGTCGTTTTTCCTGACCCAGTTTCGCCAACCATAACAATGATCTGATTCTCATTGAACTATTGAAGACATCAGCTGAGTCGTTACTTGAAGAAGAGGAGCGCTATTTGAAGAGGGGTCGGCCTATTCCTAAGGGCAACAGAACTCAAACCCCTCCTTAAATCTAACGCGCATTTGACTCACCATCTTGAAAAAGTCATCCATCTGTGAATACACGGGTAGCTTTTCTCGCGAGGAAAGGATTTTCTTGTACTGTGCAGAATGTGGCTGCTTCGTGAATGGATTAATATCGTGTTCCTAAGTGCGTACTGTTAGATAGAACATTGGACTCGCAGAGGACCAAAACGTACCAGCGCCTTCCGTGCCTCTTCTCCGGTGACTTTCCTAGGTATAAAACCAAAAAGTGGCTCATTTGAGGTATCAATTTTGGTGTTGGATGGTCCGGCGCCCCGCTGAGAAGGAGGCAGATGAGCGAGGTATGGATTGTCCATAACTTTTTTCAGAGATGGCGGTTAGAAGGATAGCAAATAATGATTAGTCATCAAAACATCTACAGATTTATCCCCACGGGTGTGCGGTTCACCTCGGCTTGCGTCTCGGTCCGCTCACCTATGTCGTTATACCAGGTGAAGTTGGATAAGAAAAGCTCTAAAAAGCCGTTCTGATAAGTTGAAAAAAAGTGGACCAGCGCCACGTCCCCAGGAAATCCCGCCTACAGTCGATTCTGCCCAGTTATGAGCGTATCACTTCAAAAAACAACTCTTGTCTGTAAAGTATCATTAGATTACAAGGAATATTCAAGTAAGTAGAGGGTGTCAGATCTGCTCTACGGGTACACAACTTGGTTAAGTCTGCTCGCAAAATGCCTGGCCAACTCTCCTTTATGAAGTTTATTCAGGTAATCGATCCTGTTCTTCATATGTTTTCTCGCTTGGCCACCAGACAATAGATGGAATCCCGGCGGCGGTTCCCTGCTAGCACTTTTCACCAAAACCACAGGGGCGACGTCCTGGGGCTCTACAAGATATCCTTCCGCATCCCTCACTTCCTCTCTCGCAGGAACTAACACATAAATGGGGTCGGCAATTAGATCCCGCTCTTCATCCAAAGCGTTCACGAGCTCGCTGATCTCATCTAGGACATCCTGAAGCTCTGAGGGAATCTTTAAGGTATCGGAATCCCCCTGTGACTGCCAAGGCAGATCCTTCCTTTCCGTTCGGCCGCTCTCGTCAAGGTCATAGATCAGGAATGCATCGTTTTCGTCGCCAGGGAGATACTTTTGCTTCACTTCCTCTTCGCCTTCAATACGATATGTTTCTTTCAGCTCCTCTGCACGTTCGTACCACGATCCAATACCAACACCAATAACCCTCTTCTCCCAAGGAATCGGAGCATCCAAACCCTCACCATTAAGACCTCGTCCTCTGTCCTCCGGGCTGAATCGTATTCCAACCAATCCGCCCCTCGCCCCAGCAAGGAGTTGCGCCATTTCAACCGCAAGATCCTCCATCCTCTGCAATCGGAGACAACGGAATCGGTTACCCAAGGTCGCAGTCGACTTTCGGTCGTGGTTATCAAGGGTAGCGTGGAAGGGCAACCCACGCGATAAGGATCTTGATAGACGCACAATCGATGCCCCCATCGGACGCGTGGCCACCGTCAACGCAAGGAGCGGACGCCAGAACGGCTCATTTTTTATCACCTGGGAATACTCCTTCCTGAGTGTAGCAACAGCAATTTGGTGTTTTTCAACAGCATCCTTGTCCGAGTCCGACGCGTCGGATATGACGGTGTGTGTTAAAGCTTCGGTCTCTCCTCGAGCCATAGCAGGAGTGGGAGGTATGAAACCAGATGCATGTTGTGGAGGCTGAGAAGAACCCTGTGTGACAACACCGCTTACTTCTGTAGGTATCTTCTCGTTCCGTGGTTCCGTGTGTGCGACGACGTCACCAACCATCGCGCTGGCTGTCAAGTCTGCCATGAGTGCGCCATCTTTGCTCTCCGTCTCTCGAATAACCTTCCACTGCTCAGCATCCACTGCGGCATCAGGATTGTTGGATCCTTGACGGACCGGGCGCATATCGACTGCGTTGGGAGGAGGAAGAGGAGATTGAGCAAAGCCATTCGCAGAGGTTGGAGGCTGAAAACCGCTGGGATGATGGAAGGTGCCGTCGGAGTGCTCAACTTCGAAGGGAACCTTTTCCTGCCTAGATATTATCTCCGCGTTGACTGTACTAAGATCGGCCTCTCTATGCCGCTGAACTACAGCTTCGGTCTGCTTCAGTTTATCCTTTGGACGTTCGGGGCGCTCCCGACGAGGCGGTGTGGGGGACGTCGCAAGATCAGCGGCAACATTGGGCGAAACAACGGGCTCTTGCAATAGATCGTCCTCGTCCTTCTCTAAGCTGCCCTTCAGCTCGTTGTTAAGGTTATAAAGAACGCGCTTAAGTCTCTTTTGTGGTGTCCAAGGCCACCGGGCGTTGTCCATGGATTCCAAAGCTTCACTAGGGGCTCGGAGCGAATTGTACCTCTTTAAGACAGCGTCGAAATCAACGGCACGGCAGAAAGCAACGATATGGTCAACACATTCCGTGCGGCCGACGCCAAACTTGATAGGGTAGCGAGATTCCAGGAGAAAGATGGTATGGGGTTCATATGCCGCATGGTGGGGAGTCTCGTACATCTTTGCGTTGGAAAGGTAACGTCCACCACTGAGCCAATTGCTCATCCGGAATTCTTTGGGCCTCGTGAAACCACCCATATAGCTAATGAATTTGGTAAAAATCAAGCACGGACGGGAAGAAAGCAGGTCTACGCACGTTTTCACGGGGGTCAAGGCCATCGTTATGTCCATACGTTCATCTTTCTCGGCCTTTTTTATACGACGAGACAGCTGCTTTGCCAATTCCCGCTCTGGAACGGGAGGAGCATCATTGAGGATTTGGCCGAATATATGGCCTTTTCGCCCAAGACGAGCAGAACGAGCAAGAGTGGCCTTCATGATGCCTGTATTGGATGGTATTTCATGTACCACAAGGCAAGGTCGAACACAGCAACGGCCTAAAGTTGTCGGTCTTTTGAAAAAGGTACAATTATCAAATTTTCCAGGATGAGACCGTGTTTACGGAAGCTTGGCTGCAGGCTCTGCATTCCCGGGCACATATTCCATTCCCCGAAGAGCGAAAAGATTCCTGAATATATTCCGGTACGATAAACTAGGTCCGACAATGGATAGGAAATTTTGGTGACCTGGTATTCCCACCTCCTCAAAAGGAATGTACGTATGAACGTTCTTGGGGTATAAGTAAGAAGCAGACAGTGACATGGCACAGAGGTAACAAAAGAAGAGCCGTATAGGAAGAAAAATGAATTTCCACTATCTCCGGCTAGTGCCCCGTCCATAACCAACCTGAAGGTTGTCTAATTCGGCCTCCAGCTGTTTGATGGCACCATGGGCGAGCTCCAAATCCTTGTTGAGACGATCGCGTTCGGCAATAAGCTGCGAATCAGGACATCAGTATACATCCGTTGGTTTCACACGGGGAACTGACGTGTTGCTCCCATTGCCTGAAACGGGACTCCTCGGCCTTGACCTGCTCGGTGAACCTCTTGCGCAGCTGTTCTTCTTCTTCCTTGAACTTGGGGTTGTCCAATTTCTTCACCTTTGGTTCGCCGAATTTACGTGTTTCCATCTGTTGTTGACGGTAGTTCTCATAGTGAGAGTCTTCCGTCGTAGAGATGAGATCCAGCATATGTGTTCGAATGAGCAGAGAACGGAGCTTCTTGAAGTCACAGTGGTTCTCGTTCTCGACTACGATGAAAGTCAGTAATGAGGAAAGCAGCCAAACTACGTCAAAGAGACTCGGCCCCGTAAATAAACGCAACCCTTCAAGTCCCGGGCTCTAGAGCCTGACTGGACCCCGAAAAAACAAAGAGTCCGAGACGCAAGGAAATCGACGAGCGACCCAACTCACCTTCAGCAACTCCCCAAAGGTATTCACGACCCTTAACAATACGACCATCAGGAGTTTTCACGTCCTCCGTTGAGCCGATGATAGAGAATGGGATGGCATCAGTGAGAATGCGTGCGTGGTCCGCACTCTCGTCATCAGCCTCCACAGGAGGAGTGTAGATGCGGATCCCTTGGGCGGTAATGACCTCACGAATCTAAACCGGTGTAAGCGCCCGTCTACAGCAGAAAAGGCAGCAAAAACATACGCGCTGCTTGAAGAGGAACAGGTCGTTCTGCGTCAACGTATCCGCCTTTGCAACAACAGGGATAAGGTTAACACGGGTGCCGAGGCGCTTCATGATTTCGATATCCAGAGGCTTCAAGCTACAAAATGCAAAAATTTGAGTAAAAGGTGCTGCGTGCACGTAATGGTTACACACGTATGGCCAGTTGGTCGGATGAAGTACAGACAGGCATGCACCCTGAGATCTGTCTTTTCATGACGCTGGGGTTGCTGCTCCTGACGCATATAGGCTTCATGCTGGTCGTCAATAAAGTCGACAATGGGCGACCAGGAGTCGCGGTTGTTGACATAGTCGCCAAAGCCAGGAGTGTCAATGACGGTGAGCTTGACCTTGAACTGCTTCTCCTCGAGCTCAGCCTTGATGATTTCGACCTCGGTGAGCTTGTCGAGCTGCTTGTGATGACGCTTGTTGTAGTTTTTTGCAGGCGAGAGCTCGGTCGAAAAGAGCGTGTTGATGAGGGTGGTCTTGCCAAGTCCAGATTCACCTGCAATGATAAGCAATCAATAACAGTACCACAACGCCATAATGATACTACTCACCGACAACCATTATCGTGAAATGCGCCCCGCGCTTGGCGACGATCTTGTGTTTCTATTTCCACCCGTCAGTACGATTATTCAACAAAAATCCATCCAACAGCAATACCTGGTTGGGAAGATTGGCAATACCGATGCCATCGAGGAAGGGAATGGGGGCAGCCATTGCGTGAGCGTGGTTCAGAGGCAAAAATTAAGCTGGCGTCGTTTGATGGGCCCCTCTATTTGACTCTGTTTACCTCTCGTGGCGTGTTCGGTCCGCTCTTGGGTCGCACGGGCACCGACGCTGGAGTTTACGAGGACTACTATTGTGCGGCCATAGAATCTATTTCAAAACCAAAATCCTCAAGCGGTTTTAGGATCTAAAATGGCTCGATTCTGCTTCACAGACGCACACACAAAGCCCGAAAACAGGGGATAGAAGAACATACAAAGAAATCTGTGTACGTACTACCCATTTTCCGCATTGCGGACCTGCAGATCTGGTTTCGAGCGTGTCAGCATTCAAAATTCACGGGAAGACGTAGAATGAATACCGATATCTGTAGCTGCCAAGGCCAAAATACGACGGCAGGAGTCCAGGTCTACGCAACCGACAGTGAATTATGTTCAATTACTTTGTCAAAGGTAAAATGAGTTACCAGCCTGATAGAAGAGAAGAGAACCCAAGCAGTGACAGGCAGCTTGATGAGAATTGTGATACAGCGAAGCAATCTTCCGACATTCATATCGTCATAGGGAGCGAAGGAAATTTGCTGTCGCTTCAGCGCCTTGATACAGTAGATAGGGTGCTGAGGCCCTTCTTGGGCTTAAGATGTGAATTCGGCGCCAGTGCGGGCACAACGGGTAAATGTTAACTGACTCTTTCATAGAATTCGTATATTGCGAAAAGCGTGTCATTATTCAGGACGATAACTAACATGGAGATACGAAATGGGTCCTTCTTCCGGATTGGGAGTGGAATCACTTCGCTGAGAAAACACATAAGCATCTTATAGAAGACAAAGGACAAGGAAAGCTCACCAAAAATGATCATGTCAAGCAGTTGGGGGTTACTGGATGGAAGATTGGGCCAGCAGGATGTGTGAAGAGCATAAGTTTGCATAACAAGTATTCAAGCGCAAAGGATTCCATCGCCATATAGCTCTTATGTCCAATTGGGACCGAACAGGTATGCACCGTGACGAAAATACGTTCGCGAACGCTAATAACTTTCGGGACGCATCCCCCACATAGGTGCTTCACTGACCGGGTTCCATCCGCGACAGACAAAGTAGCTCTCAGGTGACTCCGACCTGCTCGATGGCGGCTTGATGTATTGGACGTCGCTGAAATGGGGTTCCAGTTCCTCTTTCCGAAACTCGTTCATAGCCTCAAAAGAAAAATGCTTCAGCCTACGACGCGTCAGTCATACAAGAATGAGCTAGAGAAAAGGAATATACATACACCAACACGCCTCCGAGTCGTCTACCAATCTGCTTCTCCGTTCGTAAATGGCGCGCCGCAAAGTCTTGCACCGCTAGACAAATTCTATACGACTGCTCCGTGTCATGTAAAACGTTTCCAGAAAAGTCGGGGGCCATGTCCGAGAGCACGACGTCCACCAAGGCTTCACCCATCTTCCGTCGTCTGAGTCCAGGTATGGACGAATCCAAGAGGTCTATAATCGCATCATCCGTTTTGGTCTCCAGGAAGTCCATCTGAAGAGATCGAACGCCAGGAATGGGGTTCATTGGAAGGAGATCAACAGCAACGATGGTCCCACGACCTTTGCTTTCACTACGAGCAATCTCCTCTTCCATATTGTCGATATTGAGGGGGTCGTATTCACTGCCAGGACGTGACGACTCGTGTGTTCGTTTGGGTCGTACCCGGGGAAGTGTAGACGGCAAAGGCTCAGTGTCTTCGTCAGACCCATACCCCAAACGCTGAGATACCACTTGGCTCCACCCTCCAGGCGCCGCACCTAGGTCGAGGACGACTTTTACATCGTCATGATCGAGGAAATGGAGCAGGCCATTGAGTTCGAGAAGTTTGAACGCGGAACGAGACCTGTAAGACGAAGATGCTCGTTGCTTGACGTAGTGGTCACGACGCTGACGGGCTATCCATTGTGTAGATGATTTTTTAGAGAGAGCGGCGAGGGTCGGACGAAACGACATGCAAGACGGCTGGGAAGAAAATGCCTTTTATTTGGTATAATAAACAAACGCGCTTATGTCACTTTGCCACCAAGGGATAGCAGATTGAAGGTCTACAAGTCATTAAAGTCCTCTTTACGCAAGACCCTTCATTAATATCATTCGCGTGGAATAATCGTACATACAGTTCCATCGCTGCTGTTCGAAGGGATCGATCCTTACCGCGGCGGAGCGGGATGGGATCATCGTACAGAGGATCGCGGTTGCTACTGAATGTGAGGAACATGCGTCTCTTATTTTGAGTGTTTTCAGTAATCTACAGTCCCCCGACTTTCAGTCATGAATGACCACCGATTCGAAGAGCTTGGATATCGGGATGCTCGTTCCTCACGTTACGAGTTGAAACAGGAGTCTCTCTATTAATAGTGTTACAGCAGGTACGCTTTATCGTGATATACACGAAACCTCTTTTGCTCAGAACATGAAGCTCAGAGCGGTCAGGATCGTCTTTGCACTCGTCACGGTGACTTTGTCTGGGTCCTCCTCTACTGCAAGAGACATAACTTGATTGTCGTTGACAATCATGACATAGCGCTAGACCGTCTTCATGAGCCCGGAAACAGACGCAGGCGGACAGGCATACCTTGGATCGAGGGGTACCTAGCAAAGGAGTCGCATCAAAAACGAGGCCCGTTGCACCGGTGAACGTAGCTTGATCGTCAGCCAGAAAGTGTATAGCTGCGGCGAACGACGGTTAATATATCCCCTGTCTATAATCATCGGAAAATCACGTACGGGTGCTGTTGGGAGCGAGCTTCTCCTTCCAAGCACTACGCGTCGAAAGGGTCAATTCTTGTATGTAGATGGGGGAGAAAGAGCCCACTTCATCACGAACTGATCATTAACCCCCACAACATATATCCCCTCGACTCCTTTAGCCTTGAACGCCTCGTACTCCTCAATATACCCCGGAATTTGGGCGCTACACGTTCCCGTGAACGCTCCTGGTACACCGATCTACTTGTCTTAGAGTCAAAGCATGACAGAAAAATGCTCTTACGATGATGTTTTTCCCAGTCAAAGACACAGTTTCGGCGTGTTCCGGGGATGTCTCCTTCACGGTCAGAGGCGGAAGAGGTTTTCCTGGGGTGATCTGAGAGGCGCTGAGGAGGGTCGCAGCGGCTGAGTTAGCGATTGGGATAGCTCCTGTAGTGAGAGACGACATGGTGGAGGTAGAAGGAGGGATCTCAAAATTGGGAGTCTGAGGAGGCGTCTTTATGTGAAAAAAGCGAACAAGAAAAAGGAAATACGTCTGTCTCCTAAGTCCCTGATGTCGATCAGGTGGTCGAGTTTGCTGGGAATTTACGGATTTATATTAATTATAGTTGTACACTATCCATGCGGGTGCTAATCAGTGCAATATAGAAAGTTAATCTATTCAAGCTTGCTACAAAAAATCTGCATCAGATTATATGCCTGACCTCTGGGAAAGTTTTACCTTCGCAACTATGTCCACTGTTGAAACATCAAAAGAAAATTTGTCTGGAGGCAGGATATCAATGGTCTTCGTGTTGTCCTTATCTTCCTGATCACCCTCAAGCTGCAAAGGAGATCCCGGACTCGTGTTGTTCTGTATATTCTGAAGCTCGACATTGAATCTAGCATCTGACAGATCGAAAGACTCGTGTGCGTCAAGACTTGCGTCCTCCCTCCCTCCACGGATCCGCCCTGCCATACGGCTGTTGCAAACAGCAAGGACGGTATTCGAATAGAGCTTTGCCAAGCAAACTGCTGGGACACTATGGTAGATGTCATGGGGACAGGCGAGGAAAAGCACTATGTCAATGACAGCAAAAGCGGCTACCAAGGTGGCAAATAAGCCAACGTGATCCATTTCTTGTTATACTATAAACTAACCTGTTAGTATCCCGGTTTCAACGGTCAGACGTATCAACCTAGAAACAAGTACGCGAGTAGACATGAGGCCAGTACTAGCAGCTCGATTTAACTATAAACAGCAATGGAACAAATCAGCCGAAAGATGAATGCTATGACCGAAGGCTTACATGGTAAGTCATGCATAGTGCGATGGCAACATCACACAAAACGCTCGCACTCAACCACACCTGCGAGTAGTCGGTAGAAGGGAAGACACAGTGACGACTTACTCACCAGTATAGGCACCTTGGCTTTCGCATAAAGATCTGAGAAATAGCCATATCTCCGTGCTTGAATGCCACAAGCGATGGCACCCGCAAATTGAGTAAAGGCGATCTTTGATTGAATCAGTTTTTAGGGACCCAGCGGGCTGTCGTATGCACAAAGCTTACCACTGAAAGTATCATACTTAACCATGGTGCCTTCTTACTAAACGCATACATTCGCCAGGCATAAAATAATTGAGAAATACAGCCAACTACTGGTGTTTCAGAAACTCGAAGCATAAAGCATATGTGAAAAGGTGCGCACTTAATCCAGAAAGAATAGGAACGGAGAACCAGGTGAGATTGACTTTATCAAGGGCAGGAAAGTTCCCAAAATCGAAACAGAAGATGTCAAAAATGACATAGGCATTGAGGATAGTCTGAAGTGTCTCGGTGAACCAGAGAACATATACAATGCCCTTGGACGCCAAACGATCCTTTGGAAATGAGATGTAGTATATATCTTTGAACGAGGTGAGTAAACAATAGGGAAGGACGCGCGTGCAATGACAGGACCACTAACAGACTTGAGTGCACAGAACGCCGTATAAAATGAGGTTCAAGAAGCAGCCAATCAACTGCATGAGAGCTGAGCGACGGCCTTTCCAGCAACTAGGTTTGAAGTCATACCAGAGGACCCGTTCTGTGGTGTTTAAATCAACAGAGAGAACGGCATGATAGCGTAGAAGCATCACTGACAGTTTATATGCACCTGAAAGTGCTGTGTCAGTGCCTTCCGCTAGCGTGCTACTAGGTAGCGTGGACATTGAGGAGTATGGAGGTGGAAATGCCTATGCTCAGAACGCGGCTGAGGTTGGGTGGAATCATCCAGCCTTATAAGACGAGCGTGGAAGAATTCAACGCGGGTTCTCCTTCCGCGATGACCCTAGAATCCTATTAGATCGATCGCCACAATCCAGAAATCCACTAAGAGCAGTATTATAATATAATAGAAAGCCAGTGCCCTTATCTCTGCGGAGGCCTGGGAGCAGATGAGGTGAGCGTGGAACCGCGGCGGACGTTTCTCGAAAAGGCAATCTGGATTCAGTGGACGATCATGGTTGGGAACCTTCTGCGTTTTTTCTTCCATTAGGAAACTCCAGGAAACCGACTCCAAGTGACGCGTGACGGAAGTGAAATTTGGAAACTGATTGAACTCTGAACGGAAAAATGTTCAAAATTTGTAGTGTTTGGACCAAACTTTGGGGCCCGTCACTGGCACGCCTAACATCGGGAAACTGGCCCTCCACAATGCATGATGGAGAAGAAATTAGGAAACGAAACCCAATCGCCGTGATGCATGATGGTTTCCTCCCTATATGGTATAAAGCAGCTTGCCAGGCTACGGTATGATTAGCATTCTGTCTTGGATTAAACTCCATCTATACTGGAATAGGTCTGTTGTGTAGATTGCAGGTGTCAATGGATCGACTCGTATCTGTAGATATCAACTCGGGCCTAGGGACTTTCGATTGCGAACTTCAAGTTCGGGACTAGCTTTCCGATTGTGCTTATTGACTGAAACTATGGTGGCTACCACGATGCGACGGTCATCCTGGTCGAGAAAGTAATGTACCTGTCGACGGCGATCTTTTGTACTCAATTGCGTGAACGATATCAGATTCCATACCATTTCCGATGGAATCCCGGATCCGATTCGTCGCAGATATTCTTTTAAGATATGTCGATCTCTTTTCCAAACGTTCGTCAGGCCAGGACTGTCAGGAGCGGAGATCTATTCAGATTCCTCAAGTATTCTAGAATGCTCACGGTAAATTTGGTAGTAAGCGTTCATGGCGAGAATATAATAATAGCTGTCTCTAATAATATATTGGAGTGTCAGCGACACTTTACGGTAGCTGAACCTTTTCTTTTTTGTCACCGGAAACTCAGTTCCGAGATGGTGATGGAAACTGGATTGAGTTTTGGCCGCGTTTATCGGAACTGATCAGCCTTAAGTGAATATATCGGAGTACATAAATGTTGGAAAATTAGCCACGACAAACATAAATCTTAACCCAAGACACGCTCGCAAAGCACCCCAGGCTTTAGCCAACCGCAGAATCAAATGAACCAATTAGCCCACCATGAGGGCGCAAAATACCATACATGTCCATTACTCTACTCCACATTACATGCCAAAACACCCGGGGAACTCAGAAGGAAGAGTGGAGGGACTGGAACAAGAGGGAAGGAGGATCCTGAGGCCTTGCACCTCCACTGCATCTTAGTAATTAGCTTACTTGTTGCGGTTAATCAAATGCTGAAAACAAAAAAAAAACATAAATCTTGTCCTGTTTACTGCCAAGTCATACAATTCAGTGAAATAATCACTTGAATAGATCATGATGCCTGCAATTCACGACGGATAACCATTGGGCTCAGGGGGGGTGGTTTCACCAGGTTCGTCCTGGGTAGAATTTCAGCTGCAAAGACAAGCTTTCGGAATATCCCTGTTAGATTCCCGGGGTAACCCAAGTACCTTTCCTTCGTCTTTGGGGCCTCCAAATGCCGAGTGTACACCTTCTCTGCTGCATTTCTTGACACGCGTCCATGGACGATGACTGAGCCCAGACTATATATGACATATTCTCCTTGACGTATGCGGAGATCTCTTTCTGGTGAAATACTCAAGTCTGGAAAATGTCAGGAGGAGGAGGACATTTTATTCTGGTCACTGTCCCTGAGAAGGAATCTGTTTACGTGTGAGCCACCTGCCTAAATCACTACGCCACCCGGGTACCGAACGGATGTCGGGCCTCACTGCAGGACCAGCGTCAACACCGTGAATATACTGGATGTACATAGGTATCTTCTCCACGATGTCTAATACTTCAAACACATGGCGAGCGAGCCTCGGTAAGAGGTCTAAGTATAGCATATGTGGTAGATCCCTCGGAGAATAAGATCTCCTTCGGAGCGCAGGGTAGGCTTTCCATATCTCCGTCCAGGAAAGCCGGGCGCATCCGAGCAGATGAATAATACACGACCGGAGGAAGCGCCGTAAAAACTTGACTTGTACATCTCCATGAGTCAGATGTAGGTTAACTTTACTCTTGTATAGGAGGGCGATCACCCAGATAGTTCAAGAGCGTAAAAGTGACCGTCGTCCGTGCTGACATAGCCATCGGGCATCATATCTGTGTGTGTGAGAGAGAGAGAGACAGAATCGTACGCACGTGTGACTAGGTCCACGAACTTGGAATCCCCCTCCCGATGATGTCCTTGAGTGCCAAGGCTTGGGCTTGCAAGGACTGAATGAAAGATTCAACGCAAAGGAGAGCATTCTTCAAGTTCATGCTAGGAACGCCGGTAAGAAGCTTCTGGAGGGTGCTAGCGCGTCTGTAATACTCGCAGGCATATTCTTCAAACTACCCGTCTGCCTCTGGGTAAAAAATAGTTAGGCGTATATCGAGAAGGAACACTGGAGAGCGATGGAATAACTGTACCGCGCTCTGATACATCCCACGAGGAGGGGGGCCACATTACGCAAATAACGCGCACAGCCACTAATACACCTCAACACGGACCACCATCACCCTCGCGTCGGCAAAAACCTATCCACGATGGCCTCTGATCCCTCCTCCTCCCAGGCCGGCACATTCGAAATCGGCGAACGGATCCTATGCTACCACGGGCCCCTCATCTACGAAGCAAAGGTTCTAGAAGCCCAAAACATGGAATCACCAGCGTTCAGCGGCATACACTACCTCGTGCACTACAAGGGGTGGAAACGGACGTGCGTATGCGGCCACCTGGATTTTTTTTTTACCCCTTGGATAGGGTCAACTCATGTTTGGTGCATGCAGGTGGGACGAATGGGTTCCTCTGGGTCGGGCCCTCCCGTATACGGAAGAGAATCTCGCAAAGCAGAAGGCCCTGCAGAAGACGAATACGCCTGCGAACCAGACTGCTGCTACCAAGACGAAGAGTGAGTCTCGTGCCTTTGACTGCTGTGCTCGGATGACGACCATGCATTTCAGCGCGGGAGACGGCGGGGCCTTCGAGGACGGCGAGGAAGGATGGGACGCGTGGGACGAAACGGGGACGGGACGACGTGCGTGTGATTTTCTTTTTTGGTCCTTGTGGTGTGAAGGATGTTGTGCTGAGTTGCTGCTAGGACGAAGGAACGAGAAAACCCGAGATGAAGCTGACTGTGCCGGAATCTCTCAAGGCTACGCTTGTTGATGACTGGGAGGCGGTCACGAAGAACAATCAAGTACGCGTTGCTGTCCCCTTCTTGTCCCCTTTACCAGACTCATTTTTTCCCGCAAAGCTCGTCGACCTGCCGCGGAACCCTAACGTTGTCCAGATCCTGGCGCTATTCGCAAAATACGTCCTGGAGACCCGTCCGGCAGAGTCAGTGTCCGTTTTGTGTGGATGCTTTTTTCCCCCCTGACCTTTGGCTAGGTTGAGGCAACCAGAGATTTTGATACATACGATCATCTCTGGGCTCCAAGTTTATTTTGACCGTTCGTTGGGTTCGCAGCTGTTGTATCGGTTTGAGAGACCGCAGTATGCGGTGGTTAGGCAGACGTATGTGACGGGTGCCGATGTGGATGTGAGCAAGATACCTGAGATGAGCGCTATCTATGGGGCGGAGCATTTGTTGAGGATGCTTGGTGCGTGGGCTTGGTGTCTCTCTTTTATCGTTATTAATAAAAAAAATGTTCAGTTTCGCTGCCGCAAATGGTCTCCGCTTCTCCGTTGGATGCAGAATCGGTGGGACTGATACGGGATTATGTGAATGAACTATTAAAGTGCGGTTCTTGTCCTTGATTCTGTGGACGCTTCTCATGGACTTGTTTAGCTACTTGGCAGCCAACAAAGCTACGCTGTTCTTGCTGGAATACCAACCTGCGAGTTTGCAGTACCAAAATGTTTCACGGTCATGATTCTCTGTGAACGAATGTAATGTTTGTAAATGATATTTTGATATTTCCTTTACTGCAGTTGCAGTTGTATGTATATAATAATAATAATCAACGTGCGTTCCATTATAGGATCCGGCTGTCTGATCCTTCGTCAGGTTTCACATATGATATGGAAGGGCACTGGCACAGACCTTGCACTGAGAGGAACACGATCAACCCCTCTCGCTGTAACTCTATCCATTTTGCCAGCTGGGTATCGCTGGGACCTGGGGGTCTCTGGATCCGAATGGTGATTGCGCGAAGCCTGGAGATGGGTGATCCTTCGTCCAGGTACCATCTCGACTCGACAAACTTGATGAGCGTCTGCACGACATCTGCGACATTTATCACTGTATAGCTGATAGGGACGACCAGGCTCTCTAGACAGGGCAGCAAAGGATTCTTGTCGTTGTCCGAGTATATCAAACGACGAAAGAGTGTCTCTGACTCTACATTGTTCGGTATCGTGATATCTAATTCTGTGAGGGCCGGGGTGACGCTACAAATGTCGTGTACGCCACCAAAGTAGTTGCGGATCTCGAGTTTGAGAGATCGAAGCTGGCATTGTGAGCGGACGAGGAGATCGCATAGGGGATTGGCGTATGCGATGACGTTTGGGAAGAAAAAGTTGAGGGACTGGAGGGAGGGGAGGACGAGCTTGTCTAGGAGGCGAAGGTCGTTGGAACGAATGCTGCGGAGGGAGGTGTGGATGATGCGATCTTCTTCGTCGTCGAGAAGGCGGCGGGAACCGGAGAGATAGGATATGCTGTCTAGGTCTTCGAGGTTGTCGGCGCGACGGAGGATATCGAGGTAGTCTTTGGTCTGGCCGGGGAATGTGGCCAGTCTCGTCAGGTGGCGCCATTCGAGGTCGAGTGCCATGGGATCCACGACGAGGGGAAGCTTCGCCTCTTTGAGTGACGGCGCGCGCTTCAGGATGTGGTTGAGCGTCTCTGCGCTGCTTGGACCCGGATGCTTTCCTGCGTACAGATCGAGGCGCTCCAGTGATAGCAGCTCGCCCGATATGTCTGCAAACGAGGTGCATACATCCGCGTCTACGGTTAGCTCTCCGCTTCTCCATCTGTGGCTCTCCCTCACCAGCGCGTCCATGATTGCGCGTTCGTTTGGGCCATTGGACTGTAAATGGACCAGGAGGGTCAGCTTCAAGGGTCGGGATAGCCTGAGAGCGGTCTCTAGGAGGAATACGGAGCTGTGGGTGATGATTTGGGAGGGGAAGATGCCTATGGAGGCCCACACAGAGGGGAAGGAAGTTATGAGTTCCCTCCATTGGCCACATACCCTCCCGATGAGCCAGGGGCCCTGCGTGAGGTCGAGAATATCGTAACAGGTACTGATAGCTCTGCCCCAGCACATCAGGGAGAATATGTGCATCAGGACCTCGGGTGGAACGCGATTGATAGCAGAAGGGGTATGTGGGACCACGACCGTGTCTTCGTCCGAGTCGGAGGGTGTCATTAGCTCGTCGTGAGAGCTTCCTCGATGTAGGGTCGAGCGAATATATACTGCGCTCACTATGACAGACGACGGGAAACAATCAGACGCTGACTTGACTGTCACTCGCCCGTCTCCGGCAGATCAAATTATTCGGACCCTTTACTTTCTTCAATGACGCCATCTATCCGAAATTACAAGAAGACGTTCAACTCCCAGTGCGATTAAATCCTCAGTAGTAAACGTCTCTCCTCATCCAAGTCTCCGTCGCGCAATTCTCCTTCCGTCGCTGCTCCTCTCCACATCTTTCTTCACCCGATCTCTAGTTGAGGGCCCTGGCCATGCATCGGCGCTGTTATCATCCTATCTGGACCCTCTACCGGGATCTAAGCTGGCGCTTTTCACTATGAAGATGCAACCAAACCAACATGCAAGTCTTCCTCCTCCTAGCTGCAGCTGTCCATGTAGCTGTCGTATCTTCAGTGGTCGCTCCGTTTCTACTGGCAAATTGTGCGTCGTACCTTATCGCCTTGGCTTCATTCTCACTCCTTTCTCTAGTTTCGCGTTTCGATATTTGGCTCCAAGGTCGATAGCAGTCTTATCTAGGTAGACTCCAAGGCTGTAAAGCTAGCCACAGTCTCCTGCGCTTCCACCGAGCAGAGAGCCTTGATAGAGAGATACCCCCCTTACCAGCGCCTGTTGAAAGTTCACATCGAAGCTTCCTCTGTATCTCATCGTAACCTACTGCCGGTCGTAGGTACCATCATGTTGCGGGTGTTCTTTCTCCAATCGAGGAAGATTGCGCAACCATCGTCGATGCGATCAACGTTCGAAGACTTCCGTCGCCGACTTTGTCTGTGATATTGATTTTTCGTTTATGCTGGCCAGATTTTCTCCACCAACGCGGCGAATAACTTTATCGTGAAAGCTGACCACACATTGATGCTCGCCTACGGAAGTAGCAATTACTTTTTCGCCTATTCTGGGAGCGTGGAATCCGATCTCCTGGGTCACGTTCCTCTTCATTCCGGTGGGGTTTTTTTTCCAACACGCATCTTTTCTCAGGTTTACTCGAGCGTGTTGGCCGGTAAAGCATGTTTCCCACCTGTCCTGCCTTTCTCTTCGGAGGGCCTTTGTACGGGCTTGGATGGAACCTGGGCTACTGGGTGTCAAGTTTTTCGCTCCTTTGTTTTTTGTTGTTAACGATTGGAAGCAGGGCATCGCATTCCTGAACGTGGTACGGAATACAATCAGGCCTTAACGGCAATGGCACATTTATGGTATAATACAACAGGCGATGGGAGAGATGGGGCGTGTCTCCCTAATACAGTTGATAGATCTGGGACTATCGCGATGATCGACTATGAATCATCTTGTTTAGTATTCGTATCGGTGGACGTGAGAGACGCATCGCTCGCGCCTAGGGCCAAATATCAGTGCTCGCCCAAACAGATATATATAAAGAACAAAGAAACATACATTCCTCCACCTCTGCATGCCATTTCCGATGTCGTTCCTCCAGCGCTTTAATCTGGTTCCCGATATTCGACAACCAGAGCTCTACCTCTTCGAGAAAGGCAGTGACGGAGGACGACGTGTCTGGAGAGGCTGATGACATGTGGATCCAGGTCAGGTTGGAGCCGAAAACCCTTTTTTTCATTTAACGATATCAGCCGAGTTGCCATAGGGAAAACAAGAGTAACCATGAAGGTTAAAAATGAAATCCTCACCTAGATTGTGCGCGGCTACTTAGTGGCGGGTTGGAAGAAAAGGAAAAAAAAAAAAAAAAGAGTACATCCTTGAGAAAGCTGGATAGGGGTCCACGTGTCGAGACCTTTTCGACAGTGATCGGACCGATCGACGGGGCATTTATTCAACATTTGAACAGAGAAAATCTCGCGTCCATTCTATGCCATTACTCCTTACTCCCCAGCAAGCGGCCTCGTCTTTTCTCCCACCCCATTTAATGGTGTCTTCACCATCCCCCGCCTTCCTCGGATTATCCACTGATGGCATATCCACATCTGTGATGATCCTCTAGCCTCGTATGAATGAACGATACAACCTGGAGCACGCCAACCATATCAATCCCCATCAGCTGCCTGACTAGGTACCAGACAAAGAGGAGGATGGAAATGAATTGGCCCATAAGGAGCTGAACAGAACATGTCAGTTTCTAGGAGCTGAAGTGATAAAGGGGGAGACTGACTGGTGTGAGGTTGATCTGAGTAGGATCAGAAGGGTACATATATATTAGGGATAATCGACGAGGTAATGATGACGCACTATCAGCCTTCTTATACCACTGCTGTTCAAATACAATGCTAGGATAAGATTTGAAATGAAGAGAAAGACAGACCGGCTCAATCTGATGCCACTATCACACTACCGAGTGAATTCTCCAGACCATGCAGAGTAGCTTCCATGACGAACCTACGAGCAGTGTCAATATCATGATGCCATTCCACTGTCACTCGGCTGTCTGATAACCACTTCCAGTTTTGTTCTTTCTGTTAACACATTCACGAGCAGTCTTTTTTTCACATCCAGCTTGACCTGTGGATGATTATCGAGGTAGCGACACAGTTGCATATACGAGAAATTGGAATATATGTAGCACCGGGAGAAAAAATAAACATCATGTGTGTTGTAATTCTTCGACTAACGGTACAACCACTGCATGGACACAATCACAACAGCTGTACAGTAAGTGTATGAACAATTCCTTGCAGAAAAATTTATATAAAATATGCCTTCCGGGATCACAGGCCACGACTTGACGAGCCCCGTCATCCCAGAATGCCAGAGTAGTCTCCACATAGATGGGTCGCTTTTGGTTCTAGGCCATGTGGCTTTGGAGAGAAACATTACTCTCGTCTCCCGCATCCTGGGCTCAGAAAGTTGTAGTGAGGACGCCTTTCCCTACGCATGGCCGTGCGATCTTGCAGATATGTCTCGAGCGGACGGGTGAGCATCCTCTCACTTTACAGATGGTCAGTAACAATATTTATAAAGAGTCTACGGAGAAGAAGATGGAATCACATTGCTTTTCATCCAAGAGTAGTGCCATCGCTGGAAGGATGTGATTGTCGACATTAGCATGAAGCATATGCCCCGCCTGGAGGGGTCCATATCTCACCGTCCTGTCCTTCAGACGATCCAAATACATGTCGTCGACGGCGATGATGAAGATTACCGCTCGGATATATGCTTAATGGCTCCTCAACTGCGGCGAGTAACGATTTCAAGTCAAGGGATCTCACAAGTGAAGCTACCGCCTTATATCACTCATTATTTGGGGTATATGTCTTGTTTGGGTGATCTGTTGCATCTTTCTCACCTACCAAATTTGAGAACAAGCTACCTCCAGCTGCACCGGTTGCCGTTCTTAATCCAGGTACCAGTGGTTGTCGCGCATATCCAGCGCCTCTTTGTTGAGCAGCACTGTATTCTAGATTTAGTGACTTGCCCACAGCTCTTGTCCATAGTTACATGGGAACTGTGCTTCGGGAATCGTTTCGATGTCTCAATATGCATTACCAGTTTCCTTCAGCGATCAAGATGTGATCTCAAGAGCTTCAGCGTGGGTCCGCAGATATTGGCCTACCTGCGGCTCTCCATCCATAGACTCCTTTTTTCAGATGTGTTTTTGACACTTTCGTTCTTCAAAGTTAAGCTTCAACTTGGCACGGGTTTGGCTGAACATCTCGTTCGGTCGCTCGTCCCTTGCTTAGATGCTCCGGTGCTCCTACCTCCTATGTCCCATCTTGTTCTTTGCCTGGCGCCAGTACATTCCCTAAACTCCGCTCAATGGCTTCGCATACTCAACATGATCCGCTCCCACCGTGATGCAGGGTTGCTGAAAATAATCGAGATACAATTCAAGGACCCACATTTTAAGCATGAAAGAGGATACTCGGACTCTCGCTGGTGAGAACTTGGAGATGCGTATCGAGAGGTGGAACTTTCCAAATGAAGAACACTGGTCCCTTTGGGATTTGCCTCCGAGTCGATAAACTAGATACTTGTCCATGAATATATGATATTTTCCGCATGGTTGGGATGATACATTCTACTTTTGGTGCTCTTTAGACTGCCCCCGCTCCCTTTGATGCTGATCCCACCGAATCGGCTGACATACATGCCGAAGAATCGAATCAACCTCACTCCAACCCGACCCTCCTTCAACGCGCACCAAGAATGGAAAGATTCTATCCAAGAACCTTGCTATGAGAGCTGGCTTTTTCGTTGTTGTATTCACCGACTTCAACGTCTGCAGCCGATGTGAAAGCACATCTTCCGGTAGTGCTCCTCCATCACTGGGAAACTCGAAAGGCATGGACAACAACACGAGTCTTGGACAGCACCTAGCCAAGACGGACAGCATCGCACACGAAGGTATGTTCCCTGACAACTGAGGGATCGAAATCAACTCGATATGAGGCCATGCCGGCGCGAGACGTGTTTTGATCGTCTCATCATCCAACGCCAGCTCGCCCACAAATTGTATAGATCTCAAGCGATGCAGCTCGTACAGCGGTTCGAACACCGCTCTCGAGGAGGCCCAGAGTGCTCTATCGAGCTGTGCTGCACGGTAGTAGGTAAGCGAGAGATTGTGCAGTGGGAAGCGCGCTAACAGTTCACGATAAAAGTCCATCATGAACTCTGAGTTGGTGCGGAAGGCTTCGCCGGAGGTATCGACGAACGTGAGCGTCTCGAGCGTACCTTGACGCACGAGTCGGAGGATACGCGGCATTTCTGATACTTTGGCAGTGATATGGAGAGATTTGAGGGAAGGGAAGCCGCCCTGGGCTTGACGGCTGTCGCTAGGTATGTTCGATGTAGTTTTCACGCAAAGGTGCTCGAGGTTATTGAATGCAGAGAGCTGTACGAGGGCATCGTAGTCTACCAAGTGGGATTTGATCGTCAAAGCACGAAGACCTTTGAGGCTCGCGAGATTGGTGAAGGACGTGGCACGATACTGGCCGTTGTCGAACTCTGGACAACAGATATAGAGTGTTTGCAAGGCAGGTACCTGCCATTTGATGGTACGGATACATGCCGACGGCGTGGTGACGTCGGTCGAAGGGCTGAACGTCAATTGTATTTCATTGAGCGTTTTTGTGGGGAGGAAGAGAAGGATGGAAGGAGAAGCTACAAAGGACACGTCACTTCTCAAACATTGTAACTTGGGAAAGATGGGATTCTGATATTCGGCCAGGCGAAGAAATATGGTCGAAGAGAAGCGGGCACAACTGGTGGGATCAAATGCAATGTAACGAATGCGACTTGCGTACTGCCGGAAACGGACCCATGTCTCGTCTGGAATTTCTTCCGGTAGTACCTTCATATACCAAAAAAGTGAATATAGGAATCTCACTAGACCAATGGCAACCGACCTGCAGACTTCCTGAAGCGGCAGACGGAAAAATGCGCAAGATGGGCTGAAAGCCATATTCTTGGATATCTCTCCATAGTGTGTCCAGTGCCAGCGATGACACTGCCTGACACGTCAAAGCTAGAGATAAAAGTGGGTGCACGCGACTGCCGTTGGGTCCCAATGGACAACCATCAGTCTTCACATTGTCCCAGAGGTTTCGACAGATTATAGCTAGAAGATCGGCGTTGAAAAGAACATCTGCAACAATGTTTTCAGTTAGGCCGATGTGCGTAGCCTCCATAACCATAGAATGTAGGGCAACGAATCAGAAACAGAAGAGTTACGTACTTTTATAATTATGGAACAAACAAACCACTGGTGATGGTTACATAGGTGATATCTTTTTTTCTCTTATAGTAAGTATAAGACGACATTTATGTATTCGAAACCCCTGTTGAATGACTCTGCCTTCATCAATTGTGCAGAAAAGCACATTGAGAAAGGCACATTTTTCATCAAGAGCGCAATGTTCACGTCGACAGCACATGCAGGGCGGTGAGCCAACGGTAAGCTGTCACAAGCTACACGGAGTAAAGCAAAATCCATACACCAGTTGTCAAAGCTCCTTGGGCTTTATAGCACCCTTCGATTTGCTGAACAGCTCTTGTATCAATGCATAGAAAATTGTAAAATACAGAAACCCACCATAGCGTATCGTGAGGTCCAGACCATCTTCCTGCATCTTCCTAATCCTCACCACGTCGTCATCAGCAATGTGCCAAAAAATAAAAGGCGCAGAAATATAGCAGGACCGCATTGTACAACTCCACCGTCTCTCTATCGCATCGACCAATATGGTGCTTGCTTCTCGAGAAGGTGTAAAGTTGCCAATAGTCAACGATACCTTCTGCAGGGACAGCAAAAAGTCTTTGGTTTGAAGGAAGTCTTTGACAAACCATTCCTCCATCTCTGGTGCTTCAACAGTGAGCTCCGCTAGCTCGGGCATTGCCTTCAGCGCGTTCATGACTCCGTACAACGACATGTCACAAACAACCCTGAACTTGCGGAGGATGTTCTTTGACCGAGCGATAAGACTGCAGATGATATCGGCACATCTCTGCTTATTGGTGATGCCAACGAGATCGAGGTCATCGAGAGCGGGTAGGATAAGATGTTGAGGGATCATTACATCGGATACCTGCAGCCTGCGGAGGGAAGGATGGGGCACGCGCTCGAGTGGGACTGCCCAGCTGTCCTGTATTCTTGTGCCAAGAGCTTCAAGAACTTGAAGGCGTGGAGAGAGACGGAGGAGACGAAGGACTTCAGGGAGGGTACCACGGCTTAGAAGGGCGAGGTGTGTGAGCTGGTGCCATGGAAGACCTGCTGTCATCAGAGATCCGCCATCGTTGATCAGTGTAAGGTTCGTCAGGCGCGGAGAGTTGTTAAGAGCGTCGCAGGGGTGGTCGTGCATGCTGTTGACCATGGAGAGAGAGAGCTTCTCTAGGGCGGGGAGACCGTCTTTTGGAACGGCATCTAGAGGTGCAAAGGAGTCTGCCATCTGGAGTCTGATGTCCTTCCAACGATGAGAATGCAAAGAAAGATGTTTCCAAATATCCTCCACTGCATCCTTGAGCCGGCCTATGGACACATCGGCGTATATGCAGATGTTTCGCTGGCCTGAGAGTCGAAGAGCAGTGTCAAGCAGGGAAATGAGCACGGTAGGATTGCTTAAGAGGCGAGGATTACCGCGAGGGAAGAGAGTAAAAACGGACCATAGCTCTGGAGTGGAGAGGACGACTTGTCTCCATCGGCTGCACACTTTTCCCAATACCCATGGCCCTCGCGTAATAGAGAACAGGGTAAAGTGTCGTCCAATGCTGTGGAGGAAGATCTGGATCAATATTTCGGTGGGCAGGCGCCGTACCGGAGCGAGAATGGTGGCATAGATGCTCTTGGTTTTGACGAGTTCTTTGCGTAGCATCAAGGCTTTATCAAGCGCTGTGTGGTAGCGAACGACAGTTTCACGGAAATCGTCCTGCAGAGCTCGGATGCTGTCGCAGCATTCTGATAGCCGCTCGTCTGTTCGTGTTAGCAGAAAGGCGATCCTTGTCGTGTCGTCGTCGGAAGGACATTGGTTGGAGTTGCTGAGAGCGTTTACGAGGTCAGCCAAGGTATTTTCCTGGTGAAATGTCGATGATTGCTACAAATGCACAAAAAACGACGTACCATGGTTGCAAAAGTGCAGTGGTAGGATAAATCAATCTTCCATCACGCGTCATGATAATGTGCCGTGTAATGAGGGTTCCGAAAGAGGACCTTCTATTTGGCGTGTTGTTTACCGCGATGTCGCTTTGCTCAGGCTACCAAAAAGTCGACCAATTCGGACCAGACGACGAATACGAGGATGAAGAAGAGATATTCTATGTTACGCTCGAACTGGGACACGTCGAGCCAACTCTCATCGCGAGCTGTGACAGTTACCAGCTAATTGTCGGTATTTCCTTTCTATGTTCATAGAGCTGCTATTTCTTCTGTTTCAGGGTCTGGATACTGCGACGCCATTTCTGCAGCTGGCTGGGACGGTTCTCAAAGGCCGCCATGAAACTTTGCTGGGTACAGAATTGCTGTTCTCGGACGCGACAGGTGTGCAATACTCATCGCCTCTTGAGGCTACATCTGAGCATCAACAGACGCGTCTACTGACAGTGTATCTTATGTGAAGAGCACACGGCAGCGTATCTACTTCCGAGAGGTGCGGCTCGAAAAGAAGAGCAAAACCAAGGAAAAGGTTGATGTTCTGGATCGCAAACTCGCCCCGCGCCGAAGCAGAAGTAAAAAGATGGAGGTCGTCCCTGAGGATTACTGATGGAGGATGTGTGACGTCTGCATAGGATCTCGAAGGATTTTTAAGGCTGAGGCTCATCTTTGCATCACTGGTGGCTCGACAAAACATCGTACAGTCTGAATTCCTACTTGTACATGCATCACTTGCGGCAGCCTACAGCTGTGCCAGTATCGTCTTTGCATCTGTAACGGTGATTTTACTTGGATCCTCTTCAACCGCAACTGAAGCGACCTCTTGGTTCTTGACAATCATAGCATAGCGCTACGGGTAACGTCAGTTTGGGGACCACAATGTAAAAGACTGTTCCTACCTTTGAACGAGGACCTCCCAACAATGGCGTAGCGTCGAAAATCAAGCCTGTAGCACCGGAGAACTCGCCTTGGTCGTCGGCTAGGAAGTGGATAGCTAGCAGGCAGTTGTGTCAGTCCACAGTCTATGATTGGCAACAAGTAAGACATACCAGTGCCTTCGGGAGCCAGTTTCTCCTTCCAAGCGCTGGATGAGGGTCAGTGCCAGCGCATATATCAAATGGTCAGACCTACTTCATGACGAACTGGTCATTGATAGCAACGACGTATATCCCCGTCACACCCTTGGCCTTGAATGCTTCGTAGTTGTCGATGTATCCTGGAATCTGTGTGCTGCATGTTCCAGTAAACGCTCCCGGGACACCGACCTGTTGTTATTTAGCGGATAACATACAACACAAGCATGGATTGCTCTCACGATGACGCTCGTCCCAGTCAAAGAAATCGTCTCAGCGTGCTCCGGGGACGTCTCTTTCACTTTCAAGGGTGGGAGCTTTTTTCCGGGGTGGATTTGGGCTGAGCTGAGGAGGGAAGCGGCTGTTGAGTGTGCAGTGTGTGCTGCTCCTGTGATGATGGATGCCATGGTGGTTGTGAGAGAAGTCGTCGAGTCTGGGACGCGTTTAATAGTGTTCGGGTACTGACGTCATCGGCGTGTCATTGAAGACAAAGAATTCGTATAAAAAACACTGAGAATCCCCTTCCCAGAAACGCCCAATCACCACGACTGAGCAGCAAATTCGATTAACAGTGGGGTGCTAGTAGGTAATAGGTACATCAGGTTATACACGCCAGAAATAATATATGTATGGTAATCCACCAACAGCAATACATACAAGACTACAAGAGAGAGACGTAGGTAAGGCAATAAATCAAAAAAAGTTATCCAGCAAACAGATTCCCTATAATACAGGAGGGATTTAAATGACGAACAAACGCTCGTCGATAACCGATCGCAAGTCAGTATAACAGGTTTTATACCTAGATGCATATGTTAGAGACACACCAACAGCATCGTAAACTTACCCGTTCAGGGTGTGACATGGTCATGTCCTATCGATTAGATTAACAAACCATATTTCTCCGAATTAGAACGGCACATACCAGGTGGCTTAAAGACTGCCGGGCCAAGCGAGAAAACACGCGACTCCAACGGCGACGACGAACTAGGTTCTATGTCAACATCGGGGTCAATATCTCCCTCAGCATCAGCATCAGCATCGGGTCCAGGTCCATTGACGTCTGTTGGAGGCGGTAGAGGGGAGCATGATTGTCGAAGAGCCTCACCCCTCTTTTCTTCTATCATTTTCCCTCCGTCCTGTTCTCCCTTTGCATCATCGTCCTCACCTCGCCTCCTTGCTTCAGGCCGATCCTCAATCACCCTCGGAGCAGGAGAAATTATCCTAGGTGCAGCAGGTTCCTTGCCCTTCGCCAGGCGCGCTCGAGTGGCGCGTGGTCTCCGCGTACCAGTCTGTTCCCCAGCAGCCTCTTTCTCCTTCTCCTTATCTGCAAGATCCCCAAAAACCGCAGCCTGATCCGCCAGCACGTCCAATGCACTGCGCATCCGTGAGCTTGACGCCGCTCCAACACTCGCACTGGCTCGTGCAGAACTCACACGCCGTCTTTTCTGTGACGGGCTCTCTGGCGAGGCCGCCCTCCTTCTCCTCCTACTGTGCGCACTGTCCTCTGCCATAGTAAGAGCAGCATCCACGAGCGAATCCAGCGGTGTAGGCGGGTTCTTGCTCGAACCGGCCACCGGCGCTTGACTCGGTGGCCGTCCGACCTGTCTGGCTTGCGGCGTCAGCATTTGCTGATAAAGCCCTGCCCCAGGACTCGGTGTATACAAGTAATTCCCAGGCATCCCCCTCGGACTGCCCGCTACGTGCAGATAGTGGTTCGAGCCGCTTGCAGGGGTAACACTCTGTGCGCTTCCTCGTTTCGGGGTGCGCGGGCTGGTCATCCCAACATCGCGTCGGTAGTGAGAGGAAGATCCAGTTGCGGTTGCCGATCTTGATAGTTCCGATGTCCGTTCTTTTTCTAGCCTCTCTTGTTCACGAGCAATGTCCTGTTGTCGTTCCGCCTGCGTGACGCTGGAGACGATAGTGGCTCGCTGTCGGCCGATCTTCCGTGCAGCAAGTAAGATGTGCTCGGTGCGTGCATCAGATGATAATGTCGTGGGCTGTGATGGTTTTGTCTCTTTTGTTTTTGCTGGTCGGCCCTTCTTGTTGTAGACAGTCTGCCCCGGAGGAGAAGTTATCGTATACGACGGCAAGGAGCTTTGAACATTTTTCGGCCGGAGATGAGCGTAAACATCGACAGCAAATTTGAACTGTTGAGACTGAGTGGGGGAAGCCATTGAATCCTGCGCTGCGGAGAGATAGGAAATCTGGCCGTTGGTATTCGAGGATGGATCTGGCACGGGACGGATCGATGTAGATGCTGAAGGTTGGTCAGAGAGTTCAGCATCTGGGTTGGCCGCGACGCCAGAGTCAGAAGGTGCAGCTTCAGCATGCTTTGCATCTTCGTCACTTCGTCCACGTGCAGGTGGGTGAAGCTTCGGATCCTTGTCCTTCTTCTTCCGTGCACTCCGTTCTTTTTGTGCAACCAAAGCACCAGCACCAGTGGTAGCAGGGTACGGAAGAGAAGAAAGGAAAGTCGATGCATGGACCAAAGTCGAATGAGACGGACGAGCAGAAGGGGAAAATGGGTGGAGTAATAAAATCGGTTTCAACTTGGTCAGTTCCGCTTCGAGTGAGGATAGTCGGGCAAGTGCGTCTTGGAGCTATGGGAATATTTGAGAAATCATAAAGGAGGATTAACTTGTGTCGCACCTTCTCAGCTTTCGCTTTATTGTCTGATTCCAATAGCGAGTTGAAGTATATCAATTGCTATCCAGATGGGTATAGCACTATTCCGCGTAGTAATTCGAGAATGACTCACCTCGGTTTTGAACGCATCAGGAGCCTCTTTCGTCTTCTGTGCTATGAGCGCCTCTGCAGATCTCTCCCATCCCTCCTTCTCAGATTTCCACCGAGCTCGTTCCTCCGAAAATAGCTGAAGCATAAGTTCCCGTTCCTGCATTAGCCCGGAAATAGTCTCCGCCTGCTTAAAGAGCTGCGTTGGATCCCACCGTCCCGCATCCAATAAGCTCAGCACCTATAAATGCATCCTTGAGTATAAATCTAAATTCCATGGAGAAAAGACATACCATGTTGGCAAGTTCACGTTCACGAGATGTCGCAGATTCGGTCTCGCTGGAAGAGAAGCCCATTTCAGATAGCTTGTGTCGGTAGCTTTTCAAGTCTATTACTTGGGGAGGGTCGAGCGATCTAGCTCGTTCCTCGGTATCGGTACCATTGACGGACTGCGATTGTTCCATATTTTGAGGGGCAGGAGACGGAGACATGGTGTGTATTATATCAGACAGCGCCAGGCTCTGCGGCGGCAGATCGTTGGCCATGGCGGTGAGGGACTCAGATTGCAGGACGCCAGGGTGAGGAGCAGATCGTAATGGGCGGGATTGCATATGTTTGGCGCCATGGCCACAGCGCGCGTATCACGTGAGTTCCCTTTATCTGCATCAGGCAATTCCTTTCCTCCTTTGTCAGCTCAAGAGAAAGCGCGCAGAGCGGTCAGTAATATAGTTTCCAGCAGAAGAAAAGAATGCAATTGGAAGATGTAACGACAATACAAGTATATATCAAGTTTACAACGCTGAAAGTTCTGTCAGTACCACAAGTAGATGTCAGAGAAATACACCTACAACGTAAGAAACGTGCACGTTTTCTTGCAGATAACGGGGGGGATGAAGGTCCCGAAGACCTGTCAGCACAAAGGAGTAATGGTTAGAGTAAGTAAGTGCAAAGTAACCGAATGGATGCACATTGGTGAGAGCGCTGCCCTGTGGTACTGAGCAGTACGCTCAATCCATCGCAACCATATACAAGAAAACCCGGACCATCGAGTCGATTAGATGGGCTTGATTTTGAAATGCAGTGAGATGAGGGAGAATATGAGGCACTGAAAACTGGTTACACGGCGCAAGGAAGGTATAACGACGAAAAGTTTACCCTCAAATCCTGAACGAGGTAGTAGAACACTCGGAGTCCTTCTGGGTCCTCGCTGTCCTGAATGTCAACCAGCGATCCGATCTTGGCTGTCTTTTATGTGTTATCAGCATTAAGGCCAGAAAACGAGAAACCCGCGTCAAATCACCTCGAATGCGATGTGGTCATTACCAATACGTATCTCCAGTTCCTGCTTTCCAACGATGTTTTTCTTGGGCCAGTTCGTGTCATCTTCCCTGAGAAGACGTCAATTGGGGCCAGAGCAAGACGAAAAGAAACGTACTTGGTAATTTCGCTAGACTCGACGATCCTCTTCAGCTCTTTCACCACCATCGGTCCGATCCACACTAAATACCTTCGTCAGCAGCAGCTGCTTGGGAAGAACACGCCCAGACTAACTTTCTTTCCGGATGAGACTGTCATTGCGGTAGTTGGAGTTGTTGGCATATCTCAGGCGACCATGCGAGTATTCAAACTCGAGGAATTCGTGTCCGTGTTTGCCTGAATGGCCGGTGCTGGGAATTCGTAAGGACGAGTGCCAGAAAAGGGCGCATCGAGGGAACGTACTAGTATCTAAGAGAGGACATGTAAGCTTCATATCAATAATGGTATAGGATATAAAGACGAACCTGAGGTAGAACGGGTCGCTGTCTGTAGACATGGTCGTGGTGGTTGAGGACGAGGAAAAGATGTCACGCTTGTTACGGGTGACATGGGGGCCCGATCTAGCGCTACGTCTCATTCGTCTACCACCATGTCAAAGAAACGCGTGTCGTATTACTACGATTGTCAGTACTTCCGATATTCTCTGTACAATCTCGTTTTCTCAACGCCCTGACAGCCGATGTCGGAGCGTATACCTATGGACTCGGACATCCCATGAAGCCCCATCGAATGCGGGTCGCCCACGACCTCATCACGGCGTACGACATGCTACCCAAGATGCTTGTCCTGGTAAGCTAACCTCGCTTTGCCGGCTCTTTATCTCTGAATCTTGCAGTAGAAACCGCCGCGCGCATCCCCGGAGGCCATGACCTCCTTTCATACCGACGAATATGTCCACTTTTTGAACCGTGTCACACCTGAAACGTCCGAGGAGCTGACGTACCACGGAACGCGCTGTGAGCAAGCTCGAGCATATAAATTTCTGGTGCTAATGCCTCGGTAGTCCTTGTTGGGGAAGACAACCCACCATTTGAAGGCGTGTTCGAGTTTTGTTCAATATCAGCTGGAGGTTCCATGGGTGCGTCCATTGGCTGATAAACTTCGTTTCTTGACTGTTTTTGGTAGCTGCCGCTCACCGTATCACCTCTGGCGCTTCTGATATATGCATAAATTGGGCCGGAGGACTTCACCATGCCAAGAAACGTGAGGCGTCTGGTTTCTGCTACATAAACGATATCGTCCTCGGTATACTTGAACTTTTACGGGCATATCCTCGTGTGCTTTATGTGGATATAGACTGTCATCGTAAGTTCTTCTCCCTTGCTTTTTGTTTTTGCGCTTACTTGAACTGCAGATGTATTGTCTTTTTCTACCTTATAATTCGCTTTCTGACCGTCAAACTAG
Organism: Guyanagaster necrorhizus; assembly: GCF_019112545.1. Classification (NCBI taxonomy): domain Eukaryota; kingdom Fungi; phylum Basidiomycota; class Agaricomycetes; order Agaricales; family Physalacriaceae; genus Guyanagaster; species Guyanagaster necrorhizus. The sequence continues at coordinate 354,230 of NW_025064911.1, forward strand.
GGTGACGGCGTCGAAGAGGCTTTTTACACCACTGATCGCGTCATGACATGCAGTTTTCACAAGTACGGGGAATACTTTCCTGGTACGGGCACTCAGGAGGACAAGGGAAGAGGAAAGGGGAAGGGATATGCTGTTAATGTCCCCTTGAAGGATGGGATTACGGATGAGTCCTTCCAGAGTATATTTGAACCTGTGCGTCAACTGTCCTTTTGCTGGTCGTGTCATCTAACTCAGATTTTGTAGGTTGTTGACAAAATACTAGAAGTCTTCCGGCCGAACGCTGTGGTTCTCCAGTGCGGTGCAGACTCTCTTTCGGGAGACAAACTCGGTTGCTTAAATCTCACGATGCACGGACATGCTCATTGTGTTCAGTACCTACGCAAGAAGAGTGTACCTCTGATACTCCTCGGGGGCGGCGGCTATACCGTTAAAAACGTTGCGCGGACATGGACGTACGAAACCGCCTGTGCGCTAGGTATAGAGGACACCATCGACCCCAACCTTCCCTGGAACGAATATTTTGAGTGGTTTGGTCCCCGATATCGCCTAGAGGTCATGGCTAGCAATATGGAAGACATGAACGTCAAAGATGGGTCTCTGGAGCAAGTCCGGTATGCTTTCGTGCTCTGCTGACGTTCCAGTCTGATGTCGTTTGTAGAATAAACGCGCTCGAACACCTCCGGGAGCTTAACAGTGCACCCTCGGTCGGGATGCACGACACGCCTAGAGAGAGCCTACTCGAGCATATGGGTTTTGGCAAGGAGAACGACGCCCAGGACAAACTGGATGAACGGGTAGCTCGTAAGTCGTTGTGTCTGACGACTGTCAACTGCGACTCATGATTCCAAGAACACACACGGTTCGTGTACAAACTGCAGGAATCCGACACGGCCTCGTCCTCATCAGACGACGAGTCGTGGGACTCTGATGAATCCATCGGGCGAAGGCGTTATCGTCGTCGCCGGAAACAGCGAATGAGTCTGCTGACTGGGCAGTATTTTGATGTTGCGCATAATCAGCAGTCGCGGAGAAAGTTTTTCCAAAGCAAAGTGGTGTTTGACGATACGTGGCAGAGGGTCAAGTTGGTTCAGGAGCTTGGATTGGGATTTGGGATAAGCGAGCTTGGGGGGCTTATGGAGAGGGGAGGGACGAATATGGATGAGGAAGATGAGTGGATAGAGATGGATACTTGACATTTACCTACTTGATGTGTCCTGTAGTTGTAACCCCTCGTTAGCTTGTAAGCCATGTGTTACCGTAGGCGTCCAGATGGTTTGATAATAACGGACTTCCGTCCTGCATGTGAAATACGATACCCCACAGATCGGGAATCGGAGGTGTGATACGGAGAGAAAGTGTGAAGGGTAGGGAATGGCGCTTCCTTTATAAACAGGACACGTCGACGGCGATGACTCGTCCTTGGTAGGATACCATTCCCTTGCTCGACGAACGGCTCAACGATGGAAGACGCCCTTCGATACCCAGACTTGGACGGTGACCAATGGCTTGTGGAAGGATATGGCAAGTCTCCTGTGAAAAACGCGCTGCTGCTGTCGCCGATAAAGGACGCGTCGCCTGTGAAGACTGTGTCACAGAGTCTCTACGATCTGTATGCGAGCTATGGACTTGATGGTGAGGTGCTTAGTGGAGGAGGAGAAAGCCCTGTGCTAAGGTCGTCTGCTCGGTCTCTGTCTCCTGTGAAGAATACTGTGTCGAGTCCCTTGTCGTTGACTGGATCTCAGCTGGAGAGCGACGCTGCAATGTCTCCGCTTACACCGCTCAGCTCGCCGTCACCGTCGCCGTCGACGAAAAGGAAGAGAGACGACGATGAGGAAGAGTCGCCGTGCCGGAAGAAACCACGAAAGGGGTGGTGGACGGAGAGGGTGTTTAATGGGGAGAAGGTCGAGGTGGATAGGGAGCGGTTCCCGTTGCTGTATCGTCGGTTCCCGGTGAGCAACTATGGCGGGATGGCGGGAGCAACGTCGAACGCACCAAGGGAGGGCTGGGGCGACTTGTACACGCCGCGGTGGGTCAAAGGAAGGGGAGCTGAGAAGATGGGGTTGTGCGGCATCTGTGTCGAACCACGGAAACGGGGCGGAGAGGAGCGGGCAGTGTGGCTTGGCATGAAGTTCAGTGCGTACAAGTGAGTGCATCCCGGCACTTTGTAAATCCGCGCTGACAATTGGCTGCAGCTACCATATGCAATACAGACACGGCATCAGCGCAAACACCACAAGACCTTTCAGTCCTCCGCTGGCCTTCCGCGATGTAACCAGGGCAAATGCGGGCAAAGGCGAAAAAGGGATTATTACGGTGGGCATGTGCCATCACTGCAGAAAGTGGGTACCAGTCGAAGGAGTCAAGGACGTTCAAGTCAAGGTTCCAGAGCTGGTTTGGTGGAAGCATGCTGCGGCGTGCCACGGTGCGAGTACGATTGAGGGCGAGGACGGCGTCTTTGAGGAAGACGAGGTGTGGAACGGTGTAGTAGCGTCATGTGATCAATAATGTGCGGATGCTTCCGATGCGGGGTAACCCGGAGTAAATCCTCCTTTTCCTCTTGACCCCCACATTCCGACCATGAAGATTCAGAAACGATTCTACACAGGTATACCCATTCCCATACGAGCACGAAACCTCCACACTGTCCCGTCCCCCTTGTCCTTCTTTGATACTCCCCCTGCATCCCCGCCCACAACCCCGAGGAATGCAAATATCGTCCGGTTCGCTGCTGAGAGCAAGGGTCTAGGAAGTGCTCTGTGTGCATTCGATGTCGCGAGGCGTGGCTGGGAAGGGCAGTATGCTGTCGGTGTCGATATAAGGGTGGGGCGACGAGAAGGCAAGAGCCGGGAGCGTAAGGGGAGGAAGCTCATTTTGGACGTGGGCGGGTATGGCATACCAAAACGGTGTATGACGGGCAGCGTAGGCGGGAAGGCGGTCATGGTCGGCGAGGATGCCTTTTTCGTCAGGAGGAACGCGATGGGTGTCGCCGATGGTGTCGGCGGCTGGGCAAGAGGTCAGACGATGCCCGGTGAGCCTATTCTCTTTTTTGCTGTCGAATATTTGTGTTGACTGGGATAGGCCCCACACCGTCTGCGTTGTTTGCCCATCGATTAATGCATTTCTGTTCCGAGGAGATGGAACTCGAGCCGCCCAAGCCGAGCACATTTATTCCGTCCGTCAGTTTTGCGAGACGAGACCTGCAAGAGGAACTCGAGGAGGAATTGGAAGAGCTCGAGGAGGGCATAGACGTGCTAATGATACTCGAACGGGCCTACGAAAAAACGATCAAGGCACATGTAGAAAAGCAAGAGCAATATGTGAGTAATTCCTGCTCTACATCTACTTTTTACTGACAAATAATAGGCACCATTTACACCCCCACCTCCTCCGAATGCCCTCTCATCTCCGTTGATACCTCCAGATCCGACACCCAAACCCCTGCTTGCAGGCTCATCAACTGCCCTGCTAGCAGTGCTCGATCACGTCAACAATGGCGAGGCTGTCGTCAAGATTGCCCACGTTGGCGACTGCATGGGTATGCTTGTCCGTGGCTCAGAGTGTGTTTGGAGGAGCGAGGAAATGTGGTGGAGCGTGCGTACCCATGGCTTTGCACAGTTTCTTTCTCTGACGTCAGTTGCAGTTTAATACCCCCGTCCAGCTCGGACCCACGACGCCAGCACAACCGAGTACAACAGCTCATGTGTTCACACTCCCTGTGCAAGAGGACGATATACTCATCCTAGCAACCGACGGTCTCAGTGATAACCTCTGGGACGAGGACATTTTGGATGAGGTAGCACGTTTCCGGAGCGGGTGGAGTGGGCAGGGCGAAGAGGGGCGTGATATGCTCGCAGCGGGCATGTTGAGCGAGGCCCTCTGTTCGCGAGCGAAGCGGGTCGCCAAGGACTGCGAGGGCGATACCCCGTTTGGGAGACGAGCGAAGGAGGAGGGCAGAAAGTGGAGAGGCGGGAAGAATGATGATATCAGTGTTGTGGTTGCTGTTATTTCGAGGGCGGTTAAGCCTTCATGATAAAATGTACCAGTAGACGAAATGTTATATAATTGATGGGAGAATCTAATTGGCTGCGAGACACTCATAAAGCCGTTAAGGATACGAGGCTTCTACCTGTCGAGAGGCTTTAGGTTGGCTTTGTCGGGCTGGTTCCAATTTTAACTTTATCACTAGTCATATTTTACTGTTCATTTTTCATTCTCATACCTCAGCAACATTTCCGGATTCATCTTTCGTCGTGAGCACATGAGCACTCTTGCTGAATGAAGCTCGCGAAGTAGCTTCCATCTTGCTTGCGCGTGCTAAGCTTTCCACCCCAAGGAACCGATCAGTACGTGCCATTGCTTTGTGTTTCTCATCACAATTATCCGACTCCGCCCATCCAGTCCTCACCGGCAGTAAAGACGGTACGATGATTTTGGGAGAAAACGAGTCTGGAGTAAAGATGTAGTAGGCCAGTGTATTACGGCGAGTAATGTATATGACAGGGACTAAGCCGACTTTCTAACGTATATGCATTATGATACAAGGAATGAGCGATGATGCGACGATGCAAGTGAGGAAGGGAGCAGAGGAATTATGCAACATAAGTAAACGTGTCTTTCTGTCCGTCAACTCGTTCCATGTACTCCTTCTCCAAAAGGGTCTCTACGGCCTGGTGGGAAGAATGTATGTAAGAACAGGTATTTTTCGACATGCCTAACGGGACCGCACCTTTTGGATGTCAGGAATCTTGGGAACGAAACGCTGAGAGATCTGGGAAATGACTTCCTGGATCAGGGCTTGGTTTTTCATCGTCTTACGGGCTTTCATGATTCTGCAATACCGTCAGCGTATGGAGAACGCACAGTGAGAACTGTACGTACCGAACAATAGTAGTTTGGATAACGTATTTCCTGTCTTCGTCGACGGCCTTGAGGACGTCAGAAGACTCAGCCTTCACTTCAGCTTTGATTGGCTGATTCAAATTGACCCGAATCTTCTTTGACTTGAAACCTGAAGAGAGAATAAGGACCGGTCAATGAAGCGAAGGCGCGAGCGGAACCTATCACGAACCAGGGTTCAAATCGTACTGGCCCTTCTCCTCATTGACGAGAATCTTAGCCTTCACCAACAACGCCAATACCTGGGACAGGATGTCCTTGCTGATCGCGGTCGCCGCAGACAGCGCATCCAAGGATAACGTGTCGTTTCGGTTGTACTGAACAAGGACGGCCATCTGGTACGCGCTAGTCATCAAGATGTATTTCTGGTTAAGGTAAGTAGTTTGCAGTTCGTTCTTCGAGTGGTTCCAAAGCCATCTCAATTTACGACCAGAGTGTCTACTCTGGTAGTACTTCGTGAAACGTTCATAGGTAGGCATGATCTCGATGGGAATGGTAAAGCCGTGAGTCGGAGGGTGGAGAGGCCAGAGGTTAGTACTGAGGACCATGACGGTGAAAGTCATGTCCATATCATCGTGGTTCTGGGCCATCCACTTCTTGAACGAATCCGTAAGATCCTTGCTTAGACTCATGTCTATTGTGAGCATCGGTTAGTCAGACATTTTGTACTGGCACAAAAACAACGAACCGGTGAACATGCGTTGAAGCTCGTTGGTGTATTCGAAACCGCAAGCCTCCTTCAGTTTCAATATCATGCTGGTTTCGCTCTCATCAGAAGCAGATACGCCTTGAATGAGTCGCTTGGAAAGTTTGGTGGTGTAGAACGTTCGGAAGACGTCCTTGTCTTCCAGATAGTTGAAGAGAACCATCTACAAAGGACCCAATCAATACAAATCCAAAATTGGCTGAACGAGGAACCGACCACACGGTTAAGCGTGCTCTCCAGATCTCCTTCAGCCATCTTATTGTTCTTCCGCAAAAGTATATCTGCGTGTTTGGCGAGCAGCTCGGGCGACTTGGTCCATGACGATCCGGTGGCGGCGTTACAGTTGACAAACTTTTTGCACGACTTGTCGAGACTGGCCACAAATCCAGCTTCCCCTCGGAAACTTCGAGTAACAGTTTCGGAGTTCTTCTGATGAACATCCAGCAGTGCGTCCACGTATACTTTGGGGTCGACATCCACGGTACTGCCCTCTCCCACCAGTTTCGAGATCGCTGATAGACCTGCTTGCTTGACGTGCACCTCGAATCGCTTCCTCAGCGGATCTAGCCCGTCCGAAATACGCGACAACAGTGAGTACATCCGCTGGAGGTCTTCGTCTTGATCAAAGTCCAGGAGCTTTTGGAAGCTATCTCACATCAACTCGGCATGTTGGCGGATGAGCACTTCTTCACACTTCTGAATCAATTCTTTGCGCGTCTTGGTGTGCAGATATCTTTCTACTCGGTCCTCCTCCTCCCGTAGACGCTCTTCCGCCTTTTTCAGATAATCGGAAATTGTATTCTCGGCAAGAAAAGCTTCTGACTCCTTCTTGTAGTACTGCTCGGTGGCTAGGATGAACGGCGGTTCAAAGTGCTCCTTGTACACTTCCAGACACTCTTTGTTGAGATCGGTGTTGTCAAGGCCTAAGGATACGAAAGACAGCACTACCTTCTTCACAAGTCCCTGGTCAATCATATCGCCGTTCCTTTGACGTTCGATAAGGCGGAGGACAGCATTGACCAGCTTCTGATTATCCGTTTGTATAAAATGGAAGAATTGTGATTTCCATTGAACGAGAGAAAGCTGATAGAGATGATGTCAATATGGTAATGGCAAGATTGCTGGCTACCATCACTCACCAAATACACAGGATACATCTCTTTCCTCCATTCACAGCGTTGTTGTTCGATCCACTGTCGATTGAGGTAACTGAAGAGACGGTTGAGATAGTAAGCCCCAGTGGTGTAACGAAGCCATTCCGACGCGTAGTATTGTAGGAGCTCTTCGCCTTGCAGCGAAATAGCTGTCTGTATACGGTTATTAGGGCGATCGCCGCGGCGCGACATGTAGGACGAACCTGCTTCATAGAGGCGACATGTGTAGTGAAGTATTCGATTATCTTTTGGTACAACTTGCGTCCGGCTGAAATGCCTGTTGCATAGTTGTTAGCATGAGTGTGGCACTGCTACAAGTTCGAACTCACTTCGATTTGACCTGTCATTGCTTTTGTTGTCACCAATGCCTACCGGCGCTTTCGTCGAACAGTAATTGTATATCACTGTGTACAGGTTGGTGTAGTTGGCAAAAGTAAGGCTAGCCAAGAGATTGGACATGATATGGTCGACGCCTGGGTTGAGGAATGCCCATGTCTCCTCCAAGTCTGCCGTCTTGAAAGGAATCTGGGCGAATCGGTCGGCTGAAGATGTCGTTGAGGGCTCCATGGTTGTCAGCAAGGTGGTATCGTGAGTGAAGCCTAAAAAGAAAGGTGTCGGGGGGGGGGGGGGGGGGACCCCTGATCAAGAACCACCACCATGTGTGGTTCGGCGTCTAGCCACTGCAAGCCTGGCTCAAGGGATTCTGCTCGTCAAAGCATCGGGCAGGATAATAAGCCGTTCCTGCACCTTTGATGGTCAGGAGAAATGTCTCGTAGTCTTGAGACATCCCAGATATTATGGCAGGAGCCACTACATCTATGTAGTAGTTAGTCGATATACTCCAATACGAACCCCTCGGGCATCCTCTCTTCGCACAGGCTGACTCCTGACATGAATGAACCACCGCTGAGCTCCCCATTGCTGGCAGTAGCAAGGCTCAAGCACTCCCCAGTGTCCGAACTCGAGCCACTAGCCGCTGAAACAGTGGACGCGTGTCAAACTAGCTATGATGTTACGTCACGCGAATCACACTCAAAGACCGCGCCCAATGTCTTCACCTCGAGACACGAGACGAAATGAACACCAACGTACCTTCAATATCGACGACCCACGTGAGTACTGCGAATAGACTGGAAGAGTGCCACTCAAACAGAATTCATCTCTACCACCCGGCAATAAGCCAAACAAAGGATGCTGATGATGCACCACCCTCCCTTGTTCGAGGCCCCTTCAAGGGTGCTTCTGACAACATCAACTAATTTCTAATTGATTGCAAGCAATACTTTGAGATGTATGCTGTCTTTTTAGGGACAGACATGAACAGAGTCACATTTGCCTCATCTTACCTTGAAGACAAAGTGAAAACCTGATGGATCCTTATCTCCTTTAATTTCTACTCAATAACCAGGCAGCACCATTGACTACTGTCCTGGTCAGTCTTCAAGCAAATGCTTACAGACAAATTCATTGATCCAGCAGTGCAAGAAGTCTACAAATCAAAGATCAAGGAATATAAGATGAGTGATAAGTTGGCCACTGAGTACTTCAATGAACTAGAATGGCTTGCAAAGCTTGCTAGGATTCATGATGACATTGACAATGACAGAAGAATAGTTGAGGCACTCAAACAGGGTGCCCCTCCCTCCTATATCAAAATGATATTGGACATTAGAATGAACATCCTGAAGGGATACAATGCTTGGAAGGAATGGGTCATCAAGATGTATAAAGAGAGGCAATGGCAGAAAGCAGAACAATCCAATCTACAAGAGTATTGCAAGCTGAGCCAATCAACAAACTCCAAGCCTGGCAATCAGACTACTGCTAAGATCACTATATTATTATTGATGACTCCTAGTTATGGGACACAGAAGACCAGAATGGATACCACATACATGAGTGCTGATAAACCAATGGGCATTGACTATCTCAAGAAGGAGGGAAAGTGTTTCAATTGCAGCCAAAAGGGGCATATGTTGAAAGATTGTCTGAAGAAGAAGCACATGTGAGAAGACATTTGGGCCCAAATCACTGAGTTGCAGAAAGAAGAAGAAGACCTCAGCAAGGAAACAAAGATTGAGGAGATAAAAGATAAGGCTGACTAGTGAGTGATTCCACTAGGTCAGCCAGAGGACTCAACAGTGTGCAATCAACAGCTGCTGGATAGGCTGATAGTACTTTTATAGTTACCCCTATGTCTAAATTATGCATGCATTTGAATATACCCAAATCCTTTACTGTTGTGCACACTAACAAAGAATTGCTAAACTAAAAAACTCAACTGCCTATAGGCTGAACAGGAGGAGAGACCCCCCAATAGGTGGCTTAAGCTATTTGACACCAAATAGACCTGGAGAGCCATCAGAGATGCTACAATGGAGGAAGCAGCCAAGGCAGTGCTTAAAATTTGGGTACACAAGACTCAAGCCAAAGAAGTCATTGATAAAATGGTCAAAGAGATGCAACAAGCTGAGCAGTGCTGAGTCCTGGAGTGGCTTGATAAGCTATATGAACTCCAGAGATACATTCAACGAGCAAAGACCCCAGGGTGAGACTTAATAACCAAAGTTCAGATTGAAACCCTTACCAATAGATCAATGCATATAGTAAGGCTTCTTTAACAGGTCAGGGCAGCATTGTAGGACAGCAGCATTTTTGGATAACACCTCCATTGGATTTGGCCATTGATCAAATGGTAGTCAATGCCACTTGGCTGGTGGTTCAGAAAATGAGTGTAAGGAGTTGTTATCCACAACTAGGCATCTCATTAGTCTGGCCTCCTTTTATACTATGACTCTGTTTTGCATGGTAAATCCTAGTCTGATAGCTTCAGAATCATCCTTGACAAGATTCTTGCCACTTCTTTCAGCTTTGTCCAGTGGTGGCTGTTCACTAAAAAGCCAGCTCCCTTTGCCAGTCTAAGGGTTTCAGAATTCAGTGGGCCATATAGTCAGCTGGAGTCAGGATTGGAACAGCCAAGTTGCTGAGGATTGAATTGACAGTGAGGAGTATGAGTATCAGCTTTCTTGAGTTCAAATTGATGGGGCTATATAAATGGCTTGCTTTGGTACCATGGACAGAGTCTATGGCATTGGCTGGATGTTGAATTTAGACTTATACTTTGGCAGACTGCCAAGTTGGTCTTTGGGATGCCTTCTGTTATATATATTAATAGCATATTCTATGGCAGAATATTGTAGAATATCCTGTCATTTGTCATCTTCTGTATCAATATACTTTTGTCCCATCTTTAATGCTAACCACTTAGCATCTCTCCATAGAAACATTACCTCCTCCTTGTATAGGCCCATATATTCCCTCTCTCTGTTCTGTTGAATTTCTTCAGCTAGAGCTCCCTTGTCAGTCTCTTCTTCTGAATATTCTCAACTCTTCCACTTAAGAGAGACATCCTGAATTCTCTCTCTGTTGTTCTTGTCCTCTTTCTCTACACTCTCTTCCTTCTCACTGTCCTTGATGTGGGAGCTGTTGTGCAGATCATAAATTGGAGGGTTCTGGAGTCATATAGTTGCTAGAGAGCTGGTTGACACTTTGAGCAGGGGTGCTTGGATTAGATTGAGTAGGAGGCTGCTTGATGGGTCCTGTGCTGATTGCAGCATTGTCTTGGTGGCTGCTCTATGCTCAGTGCTCCTTCAGCTCTTGGTGATATCTGCAGAAGTTTCTATAAAACCTAGGATTGAGAAAAAGGGCTGCAATCCTTCTGCTCAGGAATCATCAGAGCCCATGGTCAGAGATATAGGCATTGAGAGAGACTTGAAGCCTGTAGGCATCAAGTATGGAGTTGGCATATGAGGGAATGGTATCAGTGTCAGTGATATTGGAACTAGTTGCTCTGATAGAGGAGTAAGTGTGCCACCTGGTAGCCTTGGAGGAGGTGACAGTCTCAGCAGATCCTGCTTAGAGGTTAGTGCTAGCAGGGGTGCTGGACTCTCAGAATAGAGAGGTGGTTGATTCTATTCATAGTCTATACCAACTGAGGCTCCCTGAGCCCCAGGTTGCTGCTTCAAGTTCTCACTATTACCATCTAAACTGATGGTTGTACTGCTCTTCATCATGTAATGCTTGTCATTGTGTCTGCTTAGCCTCAGCCCAATTGAGATCAGCCTGCTCTTCTATTGCTCAAATTTCTTCTTCAGTGAAATCTCTTGTGAAATGTTTGATAATATCCACAATAGTTGGTCTCTCAAATTCATAGGCTCTTCCTGGCTCTATGTCTCAGGCATAAGGGTTCCTATGAGTGAAGGGGGCTGAGCTTGACTCCAAAGTTGCATAGAATGAGTCATGTCCAGAGTTTGAGGGTGAAACAGATCAAGGTCCTAGAGCCATTCAAGTGGCATCAAGAGAGTCCCAAGCATGGTTTCCAATCTCATGCTTGACTGGGATGGTGGAAGGGTCAGGGAATCACTTGTAGTCATCAAAGAAGTTATCAGAGATATTCTTGTCCTCATGGTTTGAGACTGGAGGGAAGCCCAGTGGGATCTATGGGTTTCTGAAACCTGCAAGGTGATTGTTTCAGTCTCTGCTGCTTGGTTGGATGGGTCTGAGATCCTTTCAGTCCTTCTTCTGGTATGTTGGCTTCTCAAAGTCTGCAAACACCAGTTCAGAGTCATAGCCAATGGTGATAAGATACTTGCAGTGAGTTTTGAGTAGAGCTGATATGTTTTCTTTCCACTCACTATCATTGGAGGTATTAAGATTGTTGAAGCTCTTTTGGTTGTATCAAAGGATGGCATGATGTATATAGTGATATTGTCATGACAGTGAAGTGACTGATGGAGAGTATAGCAGAGTATGAGCAAGACACAGAAAATCTCAAAATAGGCCTTAGAGCATGAGACTCAGAACCTGTTGCAGGAGGTGCAGTGAATATCAGCCAGGCTGAGTGTGATGGTCAATTGCTTAAAGAGAATTGACTGTCAACTGATGGCAAAACTGTCTAAGCTTATGTAAGGTTGACTTTAATGTGATGTACTTGTATCATTCTGCAACAGTTTTGTCCTCACAGATGTTTTTTCTGGAAGGTTTTGACACACTGGCCATGTCACCCTTACATCCACTTGATAATCTCACTATCATTCTCTCATTCTCTCATTAATTTAGCCCATTGGGACTTTACTCTTAGCTTTAGATAGTGGTGGTAGTTCTTTAATTGTAACATTGTAACGTGGCTAAAATTTCACTCTGCCTGGGGATAGGGAATTCATTGGGGATCATTATTGTTGGAATCTGCGAGAGAGTTTGAGCATTCCAGCATGCTGAGTAAGGAAGGAATCCAAGGGAAATTGAAGGAATTAGGTAGAAACTACTAGAAAAGGAGTAGTCTAGTATAAATATGAGAAGTCAATGGGGAACTCCTCAGAAGTTTGTAACCCAAAGACTAAAGGTCTTACAAGCACGTACTCTGGATACAGTCCAAATCTCAACAATTATGGCAGGTAGTTGACACAAAACTGGGGCTTTCCGTTCTGATAGGCTATTCCTACCGGGACACCCCATGGGCTCTTGAATGGTTCTAGGATGCCTTGTGCATAACAAGTATCAATTTGTTTGTCCATCATTTCCTTCTTAGCGAGAGACGTCGCGTACTTTGGGAAGCTTATGTCCGAGCCCTCAATCATTATGTTCCAGTCCTACCGCTCTTGTTGATCGACTGGCATCAACCGAAGCGGAAACTGCTGGAATATATTCGAAACCGGCAACAGCAATTTGGTCGCCGTCTGTGTTCTTTCACTTTCAAGATTCAAAATTTCATCCTTAGAAGAAAACGGTGCATTCTACACACTCGGAGCCTCAATAGGCAACCTTGCTCCCAAATTATCGGGTACCGCCAACATATCATTCACCTCGCTCACCAACGTACCTCCAAATGCCACGGCTCCATGGTCCTGCCTATACTTGGCGATGCGCGCCTCGACCTCGGGGCGGAAATGGCGCATCAGGCCTTGGATGGGCCACGCAGCGGCATCACCCAAGGCGCAGATCGTGCGGCCTTCGACTTGTTTCCTAGAAACAGGCATGAATAAAAGGAAGGAGGGATGGGATGGGGCGTACGTCAACTCGAGCAGCATATCAATCTCTCGAACGTGTCCCCGTCCTTCGACCATGCGATCCATCATGTTCATCATCCAAGTAGTACCCTCTCTACAAGGCGTGCATTGTCCACAAGATTCATGTTTGTAAAACTACAATGCCCATTAATAATGAGAAGTGAATGGAAGAAACAACACACCTGTGAGAAACGAGCAATGGCAGCGACGATATCGGTGCTCTTGTCCATGACGATGACAGCACCGGTTCCCAAACCCGACTGGGCGTCTTTGAGAGAGTCATAGTCCATCCTACCCACAAATCAGTAGAAACTCAGAGCATAAGGAAAGCGACTCACAAAACCTCTGAGCACTTGTCTATAGGCAACACCGGCACAGAACACCCTCCAGGTATAATCCCAAGCAAATTATCCCATCCACCCCTCACACCGCCACAATGCCTCTCAACCAATTCCTTCAAGGGGATACTCATCTCCTCCTCGACGACACACGGGTTATTCACATGCCCACTGATACAAAACAGCTTTGTGCCCTGGTTCCTCTCCCTCCCAAAGCCGGCAAACCAGCTTCCCCCTCGTCTACAGATCGTCGGGGCCACAGCAACGGTCTCGACGTTCGCTACCGTCGTCGGGCATCCAAATAGTCCCACATCCGCCGGGAACGGGGGCTTCAGGCGTGGCTTGCCCTGCTTCCCCTCTAGACTCTCGATAAGGGCCGTCTCCTCACCACAGATATACGCGCCGGCTCCACGGTGGAGGTACACATCAAACGAGTATCCCGAGCCACAAGCATCCTTTCCAATAAGACCCGCAGCGTACGCCTCGTTGATGGCCTGCTGGAGGTGGCTCGCTTCCTGGAAGAACTCACCTCGGATGTAAATGTACGCTGCGGTTGCATTCATGCCCCGGCCTGCGACGAGGCAGCCCTCGACGAGCTTGTGGGGGTCTCCGCGGAGGATCTCGCGGTCCTTGCATGTGCCGGGCTCGCCTTCGTCGGCGTTGACGACGAGATAGCGGGGTCTGCTCGATAAGCGTACGGCTAACCAACAAAACAGTAGACACACCTCGGATCCTTCTCCCATCCAGGCTTGTTCATAAAACTCCATTTGAGACCGCTAGGAAAGCCGGCGCCTCCACGACCGCGTAGACCCGAGTCCTTGATGGTCTGGATGATCCACGAGTCGCCTTTGAGGAGTATGTCTTTGGTTCGGTGCCAGTCGCCTCTCGACTACAAAACGTTTAGTTTGGAATGATACGAGTTCGTATTACACACCTGGGCACCCTTCAAGCCATGATCATGCCGACAATACGCATTGGTGAAAATCCTATCCTGGTCTCTGAGCCCTCCGTATCTCCTGACGGGTGGTTCGGCGACCGTCGCAAACGAACGGGAACGTAGAGGGCGTAAGACGCCTACAAAGTATCAACATCTACGCGCAGGAACAAGAAAACTGGGCACCTTTTGATAATCTCAGCATGGTCGCTGAAGACAAAAGTTGTCGGTGCACGACACGGGGTTGGCCGAACCAATCGGACGGCGAAGTTTCCACACTCAGTGACAAACATACTGCCACAACCGCCAGGCTCGTGAATTATAAAATACAGACAACATATACGAATTCTAAGCAACTTTTTTCTCTTTTCGTTCGAGAATCTCAACCCATTTTCTAGGGAACCAACCCTCTCTTCCATCCCTCGTCCGACCCTTCCACCACTCCGACTCAACAGACAACCTCGGATCGACCTCTGCCCCAGTCGACGGATCCAATTTGGCCACAATCGCCACAATCTCGTTTTCCTTCAAGGCCAGCTCTTGATGATTCGTCGCATCGAACGGATAGAGGGCCCTCACAAACGTGAGACTCGCAGGATCCAATGGACCCTGAATAGCGTGCTGCTGCTCCCTCTGGGCCTTTTCGCTGATGAGTTTAATGAGTCTTGTCATCGCCAACGGAATGCCAAGGACGGCAAGTAGGAAGATAATGAGCGGTTTCTTGTTTATCGGCTGTCGAGGCGGAGGAGGAGGCGTCCCATTAGCGAAACGCTTGAAATCCCCGCCAAATCCTCCATCATTTGGGCGGCCAGTAAGTAACCCTCTCATCCACCTAACGAGACCAAACAAGCCGAGCACCCCTCCCAAGGCATCTCTGAGCTGGCCAAACTGGTCAACGACACCGACCATGGCAAAGAAACTGGAATGGGTGGCCATAAAGGTGCTCTCGAGCATCTGTGCGACGCCGGTAAATGTCTGGACAATCGAGTGGAGGAGGCTAAATGTATGCTGCGTCGTGCTCTCCAACTGCTGCGTCAGACTTGGCATATTGGGGTCCCCGAAACCGCCACCATAGGGCATCCCATATCCCATGCCGCCGAACCCGCCTCCCATCCCGTACCCGGCTCCATAGCCCATCCCTCCGTATCCCATCCCTCCATATCCCATTCCACCGTATCCCATGCCACCGTACCCGCCTGCCATGCCCCCATAGCCCCCATACGTGCCCATACGTGAGTACGGCGATGCAGCATATGGAGACGAGCTGATCGCTGTAGTTGTCCCAAATGCAGGCGGCCTCTCTGGCACTGCAGAGGTAGTCGTCATCGATGGCAAAGACGGAGGCGCAGCAGAAGAAGAAGAAGCTACATTCCTCTCCCAGGGCTTGGGTGGTGAGCCCATGATCGTCAGAGACAAGAAGAAAGTGTGACGTGACGTGACATCTTCCCCCCGCTACTTCCGTATGCCGCAACGAATGGGAGGGAGAGGAAATAAGCCACCAGTGGGCTTATTTATCTCGTGAGTGAGATTCGGGAGGAAGACGCACTCGCCCTGAAATCAAGACTCAAATGGGTGGGGGGGAGGAAAACGATGCTGGCCGCGAGAAACAAACTCTCGATGCTTAGGTCAGCACCTTATGAGCGCTGACCTCGCGTGCTAGGGACGGCTCTCAACGTTCATGATCATCGAAACTCTGGCCCGGGTCCATGCCCGCCGCAACGTCGACCTCACACGCGGATTGGGGGCTATCCGCTGTGTTGTAAGGGCTGACGCGTACTCGGGCCTGACGACAAAGGAGCTCTTCCTTGCCATCAAGCAAAAGGAGCGAGCTAGCAAAGACCTGCCTGAGAAAGAGCGGGTCGGCGTAAAGTCCCTCTCGTGAGTGTCCTCCGTCCATCTCATAATAAGCTTTTTCTAACAAGTTTCAGATTCCTGAAAACAACATTGCTTCCGCTTCTCCAACTCAACCACGAAATAAAACCAGTCAAATCCCTACGCATCCCAGAAGTCAGCACCGCTGCTCACAACGCACAGAAGAAGAAGAAGGGCAAAAAGAACAAAGACGCGGACACGGTGCAACCCATTACGACCTGGGTCTGGAAACATACACCAGAATACGCGAAAGAACAAGCCCAGAAGAGCGCCGCCGCCCGTGCAGCAGCGGCAGCCAAGGACCGCCCTGTATACGGCTCAGAAGTCGGCATTGGCGAGGACTGGAGCCATCTCAATAGACGCCGCCTCCGTGCCCGGCCAGGCAAGATTCGCCGGGCACTCTTCGCCAAAAAGGCCCACGACACCATCCTTGCGGAGAGAGCACGGGTAGCAGCAGCAAAGATAGCAGAAAAGGAAAAACTAGACAGAGAAAGACGGGCGTTGAACAGAATACATGCTAGACGACGACAGAGAGTGGCTGGTAGACTACATTAATTGAATGGTACTCTTCAACGCTGCTTCATCGAGAATCTCAAAGCCATTGGCAGGCGTCACCTGAGCAAGTTGCACATTGTGATGGTCGAGCTTTTCTTCCATGACCTGCTTCAACACTCTTAATGTCAACGTCCTGGCCTCTTGCAGCGTCATTTGCTGAAAAGACATCAGAAACATCCACCCAAAAACGACTGACATACCTTGTGCCATTTATCCTGCAGCTCACTCTGTGCTGCCTCTGAGCCAGAACCAATCGCCTTGGCGTCATATCGTACACTCGTCCCAGACGGGTCGGTATGGTACAACTGAGGGCCCAGCTCGTCGTAGCCAGCAATGAGCAGCGCCACGCCAAACGGCCGACTCATCATCGCCTCCTCATCATGAACACTCTCTCCAAACCGCAGCGCCAAATCACAGACGGCCTGTGTGACGCTCTCGACTTTGATCTTTTCGTCGTAGGTGAACGCGTGGTTCTGGGACGTCACCCGGGCGTGGTCAATCATTGTTCGCGCGTCTGCCGTCAGTCCCGACATTGCGCAGCCAAGATGGCGGTCGATTTCCATGATCTTTTCTATCGAGCTTGCTTCGAGAAGCGGCGACTGCACACGCTGCTCGACGCCCAGGACGACTCCTTCTGGTGTGCGTACTCCAATTGTTGTAGACCCGAGCTGCAAACATTGAGAACAGCATTTCACTACAAGCATTACACACACCTTGATGGCCTCAATAGCATACTCGACTGGGATCATCAGTACAAGCCGCCTGTTGCAAAAAGTCACTCACCTTGGAACAGCCGTCCTTCTGGTGAAAACGTATTCACACCGCGATCTAGTACAGGTCAGTCGACGAGCGGCTGGAGCCGTACAGCACCCACCGTACTCTGAACGCGTCAAAAACATGGTGGTGGTGGTGGTGGTGGTGAAAGAGCAAAGATGAACGCGCTTGCGTATGCAGGTGACGAATGCATCTAATCTTATCTTTCCTTTTTCGTACATGACTAGCTATCCTTCACCAAATGAGGCGGAATTTCCTCTGTCTCCAATAAAAAATCATCGGCCTTGCTCCCAAATAAACCCCTCAAAAGCAGGTTCATAGCGCGCTCCTTATCCTGCCTCTCCCTCCTCATCTCAGCCCTGGTCACCCTCAATTCTTCCTGCAGCGCCTCGTTCTGCTCAACGGCATATCGATGTTTCGCCTTCATCAGCAAATACAACACCTGGCTCTGGCTCCTCCCAAAAATTCGATTCGTTCCCGGCTCGAGATGCGCGAGCAAATGCTGCGGGATCACATCCGAGCTCGACCCTGAACTATTATACCCCTCGTCGTCCTCATTCCCCCGAGGGAACGGGCTCGGCGACCCGCTCTCCATCGGCGCCAGATCGAACAAACTAAACGTCCCCAGCGTCGGCGTCTGCGACCTCGTTGACACGCTCGGCGCCACCTCGATATCATCCGGGTTCCTCTTCCGCTTCCTCGACCCGCCCCGGCCAGGCGCAGGCGGGCTCTGTTTGTGCTGGTGCCGCAAATGCTTCGCCAACGCGTCCGACCGGGTAAAACTCTTATCACATTCTGGCAGAGGACACACAAACGGCTTCTCCTTGGTGTGCGACCGCAGATGGCTCGTCAGTGCGAACCGCGACGTCTGGGGTATACCCCGCCGGTTGCACGTCGACCAATCACAAAAATAGTTGCTTTTGTTTACCCCGACGTGGTCTACATCTCATTGAGCTTATTTGAAAACAGACACCGGCACCACTGACCGACATGGATATGTTCAATCAGCGACGGCAAGTGGGTAAACACCTTGCCACACTCGCCCCACAGACACGTCGCAGTGTCCTCCTCCCCCTTTTCCTCCTCCTCCTCTGCAGCCTCAGACTCGGATGACTCGCTAAACCCGGGCGATGGCGTATTCATGGGCGACGGCGACCGGGACATGGTGGTAGATGTTTGAATATGTTTACCACGTGGCGTTGGCGTTCATGTCCAAATCAAGCAACGCACTATTTTGTTCTCCGCTCTTTTCGTGTGCCTGCGTTCATCAAATATCTCTGGCTGTGTTGGCCTTTAACCCCTATTAGAGACAGTTAGTGCGGACTGACGCTTCTGACTCGGAACTCTATGGTATAATATCTTTGTTGTGGCTCTGCTATTAACAATTGTGTTTGTCGCTTTGACAACTACGAGAGTCTTCGTCTCCAATGGAATGCCTTGTATCTTGAATTGGATGCTCAGGCTGTGTCTCTATTTGTCCCATCATATACGAATAGCAGTGACTGCAGCTGCTTTCTTGCTCCCGCACAGCTTACTCCCCACTTGCGCTAAAACCTCTTTCCACAAATCGACAGGCGAATCAATTACAAAACTCATGGAATACATCCTCACCATCCTCAGCACTACCCTGCAATGTTGGTTTCTAATCTGGGAAGTTGCAGAATCCCATCATCAAGTACATTTAGCACCCTAATAGAATTCTGCTAAGAGCATTATTAAACACCGGGACCAAGCGTAACATGGCCTCACTTGCCAAGATTCATTCTCCACTGTTTATAGGATAGCGAGCCGCTTCCGAGACAATTCCAGCCAGGTTGGAGGACTTCGCAGGAATTGTAGAGCGGGGTCGTCCATGTCCCAAGTGGTCCCAACGCCGCGGTTTTAACGAGCGAGCATACTTAAAGGACGCTCAAGCAACTGTGGAGCAGTATCAACGAGTAGCTCCGGAGTGGGATCAAGATGTTTCAGAGCGGTTTGGGGCAGCTTCAGAGCGAGCAATTTCGGAACTGGAGAGAGCCGCAAGCAAGCAGCTTGCACCCATTTTAGTAGCCATCTTCGAGTATCTTCGAGAGATTTTCGAGGAGGTTCGAGCAGCTTTTGAAGTGTTTCGAGTGTTTCGAGTAGCTTTCGAGCGGCCTCCAAGCTTGCGATTGAACCCACCATCCGTCCTCCTTCGCGTGGTAGGGCCCGTATCAATGGATCTTCGACCATTTCATCGAGAAAAGCTCTTGGAAGGAAACAGTTTACTCTCCATGGGATCCGTGTTTCTTGAGGTACATTTGTCGAGCCTTGCCCGGTCTTGCTCATTAACTCAATACCTAGAATCTGACGTGGGACACTTGGACTCCATGGAATCTCCGCTCATATGTAGCGCTTGTCGCGGCAAAACTCATCCGAAAAGGTCCTCCATACCCTCCTGCTTTCACTTCCGACCTTTCACTATTGGTGAAACGCTTAGTTAAAGCCAATCCGCAGCTCGCTTTTCAGCTCAACGCTAAGAAGCGACGACGTCATGCTCTGAAGACACCGGTAGAATCAACGGGTCTTGATGTCTCGGCCGCACTGACGTCTCGAGTGGATAATGACGATGCCCCCATTAAGGGAGCTGTGGAAGGCGCCCTGATTCAAAGATGTCTGAGCGCAATGATCAGTACGTCCTTTGGCATTACAAGAAGATATGGCAACGTAGTAACATAATATTCCGTTAGACCTTGGTGTCAGAGATCTCACCAGTGACCTAACACGAATCGGAAAGTGGCCAAAGTTTTCCGGTGGATTTCGCCGATATTTTGAAGGCGCAGCTCAGAGTCTCGAATGCAAGGGTCACCTGTCTTTCTGATTCGCGCCAATTTTATTCTAATCAATATTTGGATAATTGTCGCTGTGAAATGTCTCCGAATCTACGTTCTTCAAGCCACAAAGGTGAGCAATATTCTGCCACAGTAAGAGGAATACTGACATTTTGAAATACTTATATAAATAAATTCATATCTGGCAAGCTAGCAGTGAGAATATCGATCCGATGACGTCCATTGGAATTGTCTGTCTGTGGATGGCAAACGGCACATTGGTCGACTTCTTGAAGCACCGTCAGACGAAACTGGAAAACTCGGAGGAGCTTCGTCTCCGTCTTGTAAGATGTTCATTATGTTTTTCCCCTACATCACCGCTGATCAAATACTATTGAAGCTCATTCAAGTATGCTCTGGTTTGATGTACCGTAAGTGCTTTGCAATCCGTCCGATCGTCATCAGCTCATAAGGTAGGCAGTCCATTCGAAAAATACCGTTCATGGTGACTTACATGGTGTATGGCCCTCCCTTCCCATCTCTGCGCTTAACTAACATCAGACCAGGGAAATGTCCTTGTAGATTCCGATGGATGCGCCAGCCTAGCCGATTTCGGTCTATCAACTATGGTTGCTAAATGTCGGGGTACATCCACCAGGACTGCAGGTGACGTATCGTCACTTCATAGTGGCGCCCTACGTTAGGCAGTCCCAGAGCTTGTAATCTCACAGGGGGTGACGCACTGTGCCTTCATCCATGTGCGGACATATACTCCGCTGGTGGATTGATCATTCAAGTGAGGCTCTTTGGCTATCAGAGGGTTCATCGGGTCTGATGATTCTTCGTGGGCACATACAGGCGACGTGCCGTATTCATATTATATGAACATCGTGTTCTCGGTGCAATCATTGCAGGTGAGAAATCGAGACGTCCTACCATCGAGGAGGCGAATATCTCGCATGCACTATGGTCCGTAATAGAAGGGTGTTGGCAGAATGATCCTCTCCAACGTCCGACGGCGGCAGCACTTGCGTCACGCCTCCAAGTAATACATTCAGGACTCGGAGTTGGGCACGCATAACAGTTATTGAATTGCTTCATAGGCTGGGTTGAAAGAGGAACTACCCACGTCTGTTTCCAACTATTACCTATCTGTTCGGATTGCTTCGGTTAGCCCCTCTGATCTCTAGCTACATCCCTACACCGCACTTCCGCCACACGTTGTTCCGAGTATTCTGAAAGCGAAATTCCCCATCTTCTTCCATGCAAAACAGCCCTCTAGCGCTTATAGGTCATCGGATATTGATATCCTGTATTTCTCCCCTTGATAATCACAGCTGCGTCCAAGGTAGCTATCCATTACGATAGGTCCGGAAAGACTTTTCCAAACCATAAGCTGCAGATGCTTCGGAACTTCGATCTCCAGAGTATTGTGCCTATAATAAATACGAGGAGCCCCCAGTTACCTATATCCAAGCTTCCAGTGAGGAATTGAAATTCTAGCACAATGGAGAAGGCCAGAAGGAACAAAAAAATAATGATGTCTGTCTGTACGTGAGAACAATGACATCATCATGCTTTGATTCCAACATCTAAGCGATCAAATCCAGCAACACACTTCTTTATTTCCAACCCCCATCATGTCTGAAAAGCGCGACGTCCACCATCCGCTCCTCTTCGAATGCGCCTGGGAAGTCGCCAACAAAGTCGGCGGTATCTACACTGTCATCAAGACCAAGGTTCCCGTAACAGTGTCAGAATATGGTGATAGGTACTGCCTTATTGGCCCCCTCAGCTACAAGACAGCGCCGATGGAGGTCGAGCAACAAGAGCCTCAGGACGAGCATCTCGCTGCGACTCTCGACCTCATGCGGTCCCAGGGTGTCAAGATTCTCTACGGGCGATGGCTTATCGAGGGCGCGCCTAGAGTCCTGCTCTTCGACACCGGGAGCCAGTACAGCAGGCTTGACGAGTGGAAAGGCGACCTGTGGAATCTTGCCGGGATACCCTCGCCTCCCAATGATCACGAGACGAATGAAACCATTGTCTTCGGGTACCTGGTCGCCTGGTTCCTTGGCGAGGTAAGCGGTGCTTTTTCTGTTGGTTGCCACTCCCGCTGATCTCCCCGCCCAGTACGTTTCAAGACAACTCACAACAGCCGTCGTAGCACACTTCCACGAATGGCAGGCAGGCCTCGCTATCCCGCTCTGTCGCAAGCGTCATATTGACGTCACCACCATTTTCACCACTCATGCGACGCTGCTCGGGAGGTATCTCTGTGCTGGTTCCGTCGACTTTTACAATAACCTGCAGTACTTTGACGTCGACCATGAGGCGGGCAAACGCGGAATCTACCATCGCTACTGCATCGAGCGCAGCGCAGCGCATTGTGCTGATGTCTTCACGACGGTATCGCATATCACCGCGTACGAAGCGGAGCATCTACTCAAGCGCAAGCCGGATGGTGTCGTCCCCAATGGTCTCAACGTTAAAAAGTTCCAGGCCATGCACGAGTTCCAGAACCTGCATTCAACGTCCAAGGCAAAGATTAACGAGTTTGTCAGGGGGCATTTTTACGGGCATTATGATTTTGATCTGGATAATACATTATACGTGAGTTATCCTCTGCTTCGAACCCTTCAGAGTTTGATGGTGAATAGATGTTTACTGCGGGGCGATATGAATATCGAAACAAGGGCGTGGATATGTTCATTGAGTCGCTTGCTCGTACGTTTGCATTTTTCTTCCATCGTACTTTCAAATGATCGTATGTAGGACTTAACTACCGTCTTCAAAAGGCGGGATCCACTGTAACGGTCGTCGCCTTTATCATCATGCCCGCCGCGACCAACTCGTATACCGTTGAAGCCCTAAAAGGTCAAGCTGTGACGAAGCAGCTGCGAGACACCGTAACGGAGATCCAAAATCGGATTGGTGCGCGGCTCTTCGACCATGCGGCGAGGTCTCATGGGTACGTGTGGTATATATCTGCTCGCTGTCACCCGACCCGATACTAATCGACCAATGTGTAGAGAAATCAAGGCAATACCAACCCCCGAAGAACTCTTGTCTGCCGAAGACATCGTCCTTCTCAAGCGGCGCATATTCGCGCTCAAACGCAACTCTCTTCCGCCTATAACGACACACAACATGGCCGATGATGCGAGCGATCCTATTCTCAACCAAATCCGGAGGGTGAAACTTTTTAACCATGCCCATGATCGTGTCAAGATCGTTTTTCATCCCGACTTTTTGAACTCGAATAATCCGATTCTGGGCTTGGACTACGAGGAGTTCGTGAGGGGATGTCATCTAGGCGTGTTTCCGAGTTATTATGAGCCATGGGGATATACTCCGGCGGAGTGTACAGTGGTATGTCAGAGTCAGACCGTTTTGAGCTACCTCATACTGATGCATTTCACCTGATAGATGGGCATTCCGAGCGTGACCACTAACCTCTCCGGCTTTGGGTGTTTCATGCAGGATCTCATCGAGCGACCTGAGGACGAAGGCTGCTACATCGTTGACCGGAGGATGCAAAGCGTTGAAGACTCTGTGAACCAACTAACGGATCATATGTTCACCTTTTGCAACAAGACGCGTCGGCAGCGAATCAATCAACGCAACCGCGTAGAGCGTCTCAGTCCGTTGTTGGATTGGAAGAATCTAGGGATCGAGTATAGCAAGAGCCGGCAGCTAGGATTGAGGCGGGCATACCCTGATGCGTTTTATGGTGAGGGAGGAGAGTTTGAGGAGGACGAGGATTACTTTGCTGGTGGGGTCGGAAGGATGCCGCCTTTGAGTGTTCCTGCCAGTCCGAGGTTGAGGGGTACTGCAACGCCTGGTGATATTGGGACGTTGACGGAGGAGATGCAGAGGTTGCAGACGAGCGATTACCGGGGCCAGGCATGGCCCGGAGGAGTCGACGAGGATGATTCGTATCCATTGTGGGTTTCCCTGCCTTGCTTACTTTTGAAACCTGCTGATTCTGCTCATGTTCCAGCCCCTTGGTGATGAAGGTGAGATCGAGAAGCGGGAGCGTCATGAGTGGCGCAAGCACACCTGGTGGGAGCACGTTTCGAAGTTTGAGCGAGGGTGATTTGAAGAAAGCGGATGCGGCGCTGAACCAAGTCAATATGAATGGCATCCATTAATGATTAGAGACGTGTAAGGGGTTTGCTGTACACAACATGGTATATATACTCCGGAAATTCATCAAAAAGTACATACTGTCAACATTTTTTCATACCTACTGTTCATTTACCTTTGCTTTGTTGCATATTTATATATGGTTATTCGCAGCCATACTACAAGCAATTATTACTGTGTTACTTCACTTCAGCAAACCAAGCCCACTCTGGCATTCAAAAAAAGATGATGCAAAAAGATCTCGCGACGTAACATATATTTTACCTTGCTAGCTGTACCGAATCTTACGGTCGATGTATTCTGAATGTATAAAAAGAACAGGCTCTTTGTTCTTCTATTTGGCCATATGCCTGTCACCGTCGATTCTTTCCAGACACTCAAAAACCTGCCGCAAAGCGACCAGTCCAAAACTCAGTGCACCAAACTCCCCGGAATGGCATAAACTAAAGTCCCAGGCACATCACGCACACTTCAGACCCGCCCTGGACATCTGCTTCGTCGCAATATCCTCCTCCCCCTCATATGGCAGCAGACCCTGCCGCATCACTGCCTGCGAAGCTTGGTCTCCCATGCACGAAATCCTGTCCCTCCTCGCCCTATCAGACGAACACTTGTCCAAAATTGCCCCCACGACGACTTCCGCTTCTGAAATCTTTGTGGTCGTGAGGGCTTGGGTTGTACAGATGTACCTGAGTTCATCAGTGTATTGCTGGAAGAGAGTCGCGATTTAGTCGGACGATCCGTCAGGGGGTATGTGGGCAGAGATGTCATTCGATTGAGGGCTCGAGCTTCAAGGACAATGGGTCTGTCAAGAAGGTAGGAGAGGTAGGTGTAGTCGGCTTCTCCAGATCTTTCCAGCTAATAGAGCGGTACATCGCATATGTTACGCTTCTTGAGAGTGAACACGTTCTTATGCCCCTCCTTCTCATAGGCGGGACCTTCATCTGGCACGCCGACAAGTTGATAACTATCGGAAACAAGAATTCTAGCCCTGTGCTTGATTTCTTGTAAGACATCTACCTTGCCTGTTTGTCGCTACTCTTTTAGGAATGGTGTATCGATCCCAGGTGTCCTGATATCCAAGCTTAGGACCAAGAGTTGGTGAATGATATAAGACAACCGGTAGACGCTGCCTAAAGAATTCTTTTCCAGGATATTAGAGAGCTGTTGCATTGAGTCATCGATGGTTAAAGCATTGGCTACCGCGTCGTCTTGC
This sequence comes from Guyanagaster necrorhizus, assembly GCF_019112545.1. Lineage (NCBI taxonomy): Eukaryota > Fungi > Basidiomycota > Agaricomycetes > Agaricales > Physalacriaceae > Guyanagaster > Guyanagaster necrorhizus. The sequence goes on from NW_025064911.1 coordinate 379,678, forward strand.
AATTCATAGAACACCTCCCTTCTCACACGTTTATCTCCAGAATCACTACTAATTGCCTGGGCATGATTAATATAAGCAACAAATGACTTAAACAGAAAGATCACCTGTTGAGATACGACAGCATAGGCTTATTGAAGTAGTTTGCGATCTCGATGTTCGTTTCCGTTGATCGGGAGTCTTCGAACTTTCCCATGCTAGGCCTCAGTCGCATCCGAATGGGATTGTCATCGAGTCTCGGTTCCACAGCGATGACCTTTATAACCTAAAAAACGAATTTGATACTGAAACAAGTCAACCAGGGACCTCTTGCACAATGAAGCTATGACTTACCCCAGATGGTTTGATCACATTTTCACCATAATCTCGACAACCTTCATGTAGGCGCTCCCAGATCTCATCGTCCAAACACTCTGATATGGTGCCTGCGCCATCCGTATGTAGGTAAGGCTTCAAACCCAAATCCTCCACCACAGCCCACTGATTTCTCTGAATAGTGATTGAAGGATTCGTCGAGGTAAAGGCCTGGCCAAGTCTTGCCGTCAATTTGGACGTCATGATCAAATTGCCTTTTAAATGTCCAATATCTCGAATCCTGTCACCGAGATCCAGACCATCTCTTTGGTATTAGGATGCTGGTATTCGAATGGATTAATAAACCACACAGAATGCTCTCTCAATGCAGAGCTTGAGTAGGCCAGGAACTCAAACCTTCGTCCCGCGAGCTCAAACCCTTCCTTCAGGATACCGCCCACCTGCTCCTGTACAAATGGTTTACCCTCTACAGCTTGATCCCACTGGTATGGTAACCTGTTTTCCTCACAAAACCCACATCGAAGTTGAAGAGACGACCGTTATCGATCCGATGGAATTCTGGCGAATGAAGGACCTTCGTGAGCTCTTTCGTAACGTCCCAAGCACTGACGGTAGTTGGAAGATATAGTCATGATTCTTTGGCGTCAAAGAGTGGAGACGGAGGATAGCATGCAAAAGCCGATGGCATCACGAAACAATGAACTACATGCTTCGGCGGCAAAGCAACTTGGAACCAGGATGAAAGTGCCAAGGCACAGCCACTGCACTATCGGCCCGCGTCCGGCCCATATAAAAGGGTTACTTACTCTCTCCCGACCTTGAACTAGCCTCTAACTATCACCACGACGATAACTCTTTTATCATGTCCACTCTTTTGAAACCTACTATATCCGACGCCTTTTGGTTCGAAGACGGAAACATCGTGCTTATCGCTGCCAACGTCGCTTTCAAAGTCCATCGAGGCCAGCTTTCACGCCATTCAGAAGTCTTTGAGGACATGTTCCAATTACCTCAACCGCCTGCAGGAGCCGACCTCATGTACGATGGTACTCCTTTTGTCAATCTTCACGACTCGGCCCAGGATTTTGCTTATTTCCTCGGCGCCCTCTATGACGGACTGTACGTCGAATTTAAATCTAGCCTTCTGTCATCTCACTCGTGTGCACAGATACTTTGTGGAAACCTCCGCTTCAGACTTTGCCTGCATTTCTGCCGTGCTTCGCTTGTCAACAAAATATCTTTTCGAGCATTTACGCGTGCAATGTATGGCACGGTTGACCCAGGACTGGCCTACGACCCTTGCTGGATGGGACCGCCGAGAACAGCAAGCTACTGACGAAAACGAGCGATATCTACCTCGCGAGCGTATCTGTCACCCCATCCACATAATCAGCCTCTCCATCGAGCTCGGACTCACCGAATTTCTACCTTCTGCATTCTACGATCTCTGTCGCTACGGCCCGAGCAAGATTGTTGCCGGTTGTCCTTCTCTATATGATACTTCCTCTGTGGTAACCCTTTCAACTGACCTTCTCCGGCGCATTCTCCGCGGACGCGAAACAGGACAGCAGTTTACGGCACGTTTCATCTTGGAAGAGATACAAGGTAGTACGCCTTCCAATGATTGCTCAAACCCGGACCTATGCGCCCGGGCATTCTATTACATCACACTCAATTCGCTGAGGGCAGTATCGGGGATTACTTATGGACGTGAGGCCGATCCGCTTTTCACACTCACTCAGGCCATGTGTATGCCGGAGCGGAACGACTTTTCAGACGGCCTGAAACAGTGTGAGCTGCGAATGTGCGGGACCTGTAAGGCGGAATTCATCGATATTTGCACAAAGGCGAGGGTGCAGGTATGGGATTTGCTGGGGACTTGGTTCGGTTCGGGGGGATGCTTGTAATGCTTCCGTCATGATTCTAATGACACCTGTTTTCGAGCCTATCAGAGCTAGCCATAAAGTCGTTTCTTCCCGGTGATTGCTTCGAGTTGCAGCTTCAAACAATTCCATATCCAAGTAGGCGTTGGGAGTGTTTTATTATATTCGGAGTGGTTTCGTCCTCCGTCTTTTTATAAACCGTTGCTTCGACCATGCTCCAGCCCATCCGTTCAGGCGCTTATCATATCAGATCATCCCTCTCTTTCTTTCCCCAAGAAACATAAACTCCACTCTCTTCGATGTAATTTTTCTTTTTCTTTCAACGACTCCAAGTGGGAATATAACCCCCACCCCTCTAATGTACGTCCAGGTAATCCTGGTGGTGTTCGCATCTACTAGCAATAATAATAACCATCGTCTTGTTCTCCGCAGTCATGGATAATTTTTGTAGATTCCCTTCTACGACATTAGTGTGTGCAATTTAAGGATTACCCTATACAAACTTCTAGGTACTCATCCTGAAAACGAAACCTTTCAAGGTCCTCTTTTTTAGTGTTAGAAACACGCCGGTCCCTGTGATGGCTTACTGCATTCAGCTTGAGCTGGTGAATTGTTATTAATTCTCTCTAGGTATTGTGGGTGGATCATTTCTGCACAGTAAAACACATGCTTCACCATAACCTACTGCGCGGTATTAGACAGTTCAACATTGCCCATGTATGGCTCCTCTGTAGGATAGCATCGCCTCTGCCTGAGGATGAGCAAAATGATGCGGTGACATGCCCTCTCCATGTTCAGGCATGTAAAATTGTGAAAATTGCAAATACATGGACTGCATTCCAGTCCAGTAAGCATGTAACAGAAAATAGGACTAGAGC